>NW_021604579.1:6470607-6492978 GCF_004785775.1 Grammomys surdaster | reverse complement strand
AATGAGTGGTGAGTGAGTATAAGGCTTGGTTTGCTGTATTATGATCTCTGCAGTCATGGAGCAGAGAACACAGTTCTATGTCCCTACAGGACAGAGCTGAGAGCTCTAATTCAAAGCTACAGCAAAGTAAACTTTAGTTCATTGTAAACAGAAAATTGCTATCACTAAATATGCTCTATCCATCACAGGAGGCAGGTAATAGGAAGGAGCCAGATGCTGGTTGAAAGACTGAGTTACAGTGATTTTTTTTCCACCTTCAGACTAGGACAGAATAGGGTTCTGAGGGATTCAAAGGGAACTTTCTGTTATCAAAGTTTAGAATGTCTGTCCTTATTCCTTTACACTAGGACTTGGATGCCCTTTTCCTTGATACCATTCCTGGGGCTGAGGACAGGGTCAGTGACATGGGCTACATTGTGAGCATTTACTGGGTGTGACAACAAATCAAAGGGCCAAGACTGCTTCTCAACCCACATCTCTCTGCTTTCCTCACGTTGGCTTGCTGCATATAAGGCAGCAATGCTAATAATTTCAGAATCTTAAACAGCCCAACTTGAATTTTATTACCCTCTTGGTCTTCATTGGAACATGTACAAAAGGATATAGCAATATCTTCATAAAGTTGTGGGAGAATTAAATAAAAGAACTGTACAGCCCGCCTAGTACCATGCCAAGCGTGTTGAAACCCGCAATAAGTGGTCATGGTGTAGTCGGTATTGGTTTTAACATAGCTGTTAATATGAAGATCCACGTCTGGGTTTGCATTCATAGTCATTAATGATATCGCTACAGTACAGTGTTGTATTGCATGGTGTTATTGTAGCTGTCGTACTCTAATGCCATGGATTCGTACACGCTTGAAACCACGTATTACTCAAAACTGACCTTTTTAGACGCTTAGGTCACTGGAATTACCATATCTTAGAGCCATGGAAAATTCAGTCCGGCTACTCTCTTATCAGGCAGAAGTACTGAACCCAGAAAGCCCAACAGCCCAGGACAGAAGTTTCTCTCTTCATCCCACAGCTCTAGGCCAAAATGCCCTCTGGGACCACCTGGGGGGTCCCAGTTGAACCCCATGGCCTCATACTCCTATTCACAGACAATTCAGAATCCCAGGAATTTGTGACCACAGTGAGTGGAGCCACTGATTGAGCCTGGAGGATGATGAAATATGGAAGCTTCCAGAGTTAGCCTGGTAGGGAAGGCCACATTTTCTGTGTCATGTTCTATTGCACGCCAATCAATTACAGTGCGCCCTATATAAACACATCATGAGGGCTTTGACAGGGGGCCGGGGTGAAGTTGGGTGTCAGGGTAAAACAGGGGATAATAAAATCACTGGAGATTTATTCCTCTAAATTGGAAACTTCATGCTTACACCTGACTAAATCATCAAGCTGAAACTGGAGCCGACTCCCACGGAAAACACGTGTAACCTTATCCCATCTTTGTTTAACAGCGACCCATCAAGCCGCTGATGGATTCTACAGATGCACAAGCATCCTCCTTCAGCTCCCTGGGTTGTGGGGGTCTCAATCAGACCTGTCTTCACTGTGCCCACCCTATTCTCTGGTGGCTTTTCCAGGGCTGGCCAAGGGACTCTTTCTTAAAGGTGGGTATCTGTGTGGTCTCCACACTGTGTGTACCAGCAATCATCCCTTGAAGCTGTCCTGGAAAAGGAGGAGTGCTGTTAAATAACAGGAGAAGCAACCAAGACATCAAGAAATAAGCTCCAGGCTAGAAGCTGTCCATCCTAGTTTCAAGTCACCGGTCTGAGAAAGCTCCTGTGGTTATTGACATAGTCGGTCTCTACCCTCACGGAACTTACCTGAGGATTTGGTAAGCTGATGATGGAAGGCGCCTTAAAATTTATAAATGTGTGGTTTATATTGTTTAATCTTCCATTTGAATTATGAGACACTGTATGTGGTCCCAGGAGGTGGTGTAAATTAACCAACCTCTGTGAAAAGGACTTCCCTGTGTCCAGAGTTACGAGCCAGCATGGGGAGGAAGACTCCAAAGGGACTAGAAGGGCTTAAAACAAGATTCTGTCTGATTCCCACATCACAGATAAGAACTACAGTCGTTTCAAAGTTGACAAATCAGAGAGAGATCAGAGAGTTTATGTAGCTTTCCTACGTCACACAGTCATGAACCAGGGTGTCCCTCTACATTTGCCGACACCCACCCCCAAGCTCATTAATATACACAGCAAGCGCTCTATGCTACCTGCCAGAGAAAAGGTGAGCACTATGTCCCTGCCTCTCCCAGACCCTCCCTTCAGACCCATAAAATCTTCCGCACACCAACACACTCACCCCAGTGCACACCGCAGGTAGTCAGTGGCTGGGAGGCTGCAGCAGGAGACTCCTTGCTCAGAAGAGGGGCCCTAGACACACATCCTAGGCTTACACCTCCACCATCGCCCTTTCGGCGGGATGGGGTGGGGGAGGGGAGGAGGAGCCCCTGTGTCATTTTCAGCAGCAGTCAGCAGAGCCTTACAAAGTGCAAGATGGCTTTTTTAGCCCAGCATAAGGATCTAGTTAAAAACCAATAAATCAGCAGTGAAATGTGCAGAGCAGCCTTCTCCGTAAAATCAACATGGCTTGTGCCTCTGCGGGGAGCCTTCTGACTGCCGGCTGAAGCCTGGGGCACAGGCAGAGCCCTCCTCCGTCCCGCAACTCAGGGAAAGAGAGAAAGAGAGAGAGATCTCTTCTGCCCCTAGACAAGAAGAATCAGACAACCCGGAGCGCCGTCGAGGAGGTGCCTGAACTGGAGATCTGCAATCCCCAGACACAAACGTGCCAAGAGGCGTGTGAGCAAGGCCCAGACCGCCCTTGGCCTCCTCCTCCTCCCGACACGGAAAATCGAATTAGGAAGACAGCCGGGCTAGGACTGGATGAGATGCGAGGGCCCAGAGTCTCCCCTGCACCGAATCCGACCGCCAGCTGCAGGGAGGGCACGGGATCCCTTGGTGCAGACAGCCCCCGAGCCCTGCTTCCCCTCGGGTCGGTATTTAATATCTGTAAAACTGCCACTCGGACTGCCAAGGTAAACAGCGTCCCTGGCAGTTCAAAGGTGAGCGCGCCTTAGCGCTCCCCCTCGGGTTGCGCCGCCAGCTCCGCATCTGTGCGCCCCGCGCCGGGTCTCCCACGCACGCTCCAGATTTCTCATTAAAATCGGCGACTGTGTCAACAGCGCGGCCTGGCCTCCGGAGCTGGAAAAGCCATTTCGCCGCCCCACCCGGCCCCGCCAGGCTGCCGCCTCTGCGCCGCTCCCCAGTGGGTCCCCGGAGGGTCCCCGAGCACGGCGCGCTGTCGGACCCGGGCCAGGCCACCCAGCCGCAGTGCGAGCCCACCCGGCCCCGGCCCAACAGATGAGAGCGCTGGTGACCCTCGGACCTGCGCTGGTGACTCGCACCCAGCTCTAAGAGGGCATTCTCTGTCCTATGTCAGGGTTTCTTCCAGAATCTGTAAGACAGCTGCAGCCCCAGACACACCTGGCCGACTTGTTTGTTCCCTGAAACTCCTTTTTGTCATGCTGATCTACAGCAGAGTATTCGGCCCTTGCCAGCAATAAAATTGCCTGGGAAACAGAGCAAAGGGTGCTGTAAAGAGGGGCCATACACCGTTGCAGTAAGACCAGACTCCAGGGCAACCCAACAGTTGGCAATGGAATTCACACCCAGCTTCAACACACAGGATGCTTGCATTCATTGAAGGCTGGAGAGATGGCTCAGCACTTGCAGCTCCTCCCAGAGGACCCTAGTTCAGCTTCCAGAATTCACTTAAGACTACTTACTCACACATGACTACAGCTCCAGAGGGTCTGGCATCCTTTTCTGGCTTCTGTGAGCACCCATAAACAGATTCACACACACACACAAACACACACACACTAAAATTTAGAATAGTGGGGTTGGAAGGATTGCTCAGTGATTAAGAACACTGGATCCTTTTCCAGGAGTCCCAGGTTCAATTACCAGCACCCACTTGGCAGCTTATAACCATTTGTAACTCTATTACCACAAGATCTGATGCCCTCTTCTGGTCTCCCCAGGCATTAGGCATGCATACGGTACACAGATACACGTGCACATGGTGCACAGACATGCAAGCAAAACAATCATAAACATTAAATAAAATCTAAAGAAAACAGAGAGAATAATGGAAAGATAATGGCACTGCCCACCTCCTCCAGCTCCTGGGACTCAGAAGGACGCCACACAGTAGTTCTTCTTTCATCAGCCTGTATTTATTTATTAAGGCCCTCTTGCAGAGAGCCATGAAAGGAACAGCTGGCCATCCAGGGAAGGCAGGAGGCTGACTGTCATGGAAAGGAACTGGACAGTGTTGATGGGATGCTCCCGACTAGGCCTTGGGGAAGGGAAGGGAGATGTAGCAGCAGCTGAAAGACTAGAGGGCAGAGCCGATGAACGAAGTGTTCCAGGACTTGAATGGAGCCCGACAAGGAAGGAGCCTGAGGGACGACTCGGGCCCAGAGACAGAGGTGGGCTGATGGAGGGAAGGTGTGAGCATTTACAAGCTGTGTAACTCTCCAGGACCGCTTTTAAGTCCTGGTGTTTGGTGTTTATGTGTGCTCATGTGTACACATGTGATTACTTATTTTTCTTTTGTTTTACAGGGGAAAACTGGGAACAAAGCCTCCAGCAAATTATACAGTCGCGTTTCTGGCATTTGGGGAAATCACATTGATCAGCACATCTGGAGTACAATGGATAAGCCTCATCCCAGATCTCCCTGCCCGGTAAGTATATGAGTTTGTACGAATGGAAGTGTGTATATTTGACTGTGCCCTAAGATGTACACCCACAGGCCTGTATGTTTAAAATGTATTTGTCTATTTAGATGTATGCATGTTGTCTAGGGCAGCATTCATGTACGAATACGAGTGTGTATGTACCTGTGTATGCAGCTGCAATAGCAGAAGTCTGAATACATATGCAAATACGCGTGCATTTGCTTTTGCACAAGCATTTCCATTGTTTGTGTGTATCTGTGTATGTAAACTTGTGTTTCCGTACACTTTAAGAGAGAACACTGAGTTCTCACTTCCATACTTCCATGGCAAGGGTGTAAGGCTGGAGCAGCTGGCTGGGTGCCAAATTTAGCTTTCTGTCGGGAGCCGCATTCGCCATTGCAAAATGGCGCTGGCTCCTTGAGGGAGCCAAGCTGAATGTGCGCATGCGCAGAGAGTAAAAATTACTATGCTAATTAAGCCTCACTCCAAGAGCACTCTAAGAGCCAATGAGAAACTAGTATGCTAATTAGGCATCATTAAGGAGCCAATGAGCATGCAGTAAGTGCTCCCAGGACTCAATATAAGCCCATGGGTTCTGGGGCTCTGGGTCCTTCGCCACTACCATCTAAGAGAGCTGTAACACCATCTAAGAGAGCTGTAACACCGTCTAAAAGAGCTGTAACAAGTAAACTGCGTGTCAGAAGAATCCTGAAGTGTGGCGTGTTCTCCTTTTCGGCGAGGCGGCGCGTCACAGCTTTCATCAAGACTAACTACCAGCAGCATGCCATGCCCAGAACCCCAAACCTCGGCCTCCATCTCTTCCGTTCAAGTGGTTAATGTGAGCCCTCTCCCTATAGGAAGCCAGTCCTTCCCTCTGACCGTCCCCTGAAGAGTACACCCTACTCCTCCCTCTGTCCAGTGTACCCAGTCACCTCAAACTGACCACTGTAAACCAACAGTTTTAAAACATAAAATAAAAAAGACAAGATCAAAGTGTCACACATGGCAAAGATAAGTGTGTGAGGTAGCACATTTGTTTGGGGTGTGTCAGGGAATGCTGGTGACCCAGAGCTGAAAGGAAATATAGCTGAGTTGTGATCAAGAGTACAGAGCTGTGCTCTCTCCCTCTTCCACCCCCTGGCCTTGAACCTAGATTTGGGACTCTCACAACCTACTGCTCAGGAAGCCTGGCGTTTCCTCCAGCCACTCCCCCTCCAGTGTCTTCACCAGCAATCTTCTATAGAGAGGTGTCTGCAGTCAGTACCCACACTTGCTTCCCTCCCATCAGGCCAGCTGTAAACTCAAGCAACCTTCCTACAGAGCCTGAGGACTCAGCCGCAGCACCTGGGTGCTTCCCTGATTTCTACTTCCCACCTTCCCCTGCTTTTCTGTCTCTGTGTCCACCCTCTCCATCTCCCCTGGAGGTTCTTCTATTCCTGCTCTGCCCTGAGTATGAGTACTCCTTGGTTCTGGCTTCTAGACCCTCTTTTCTAGACTTGGTAACAGGGCAGTTAGATCCAGATGAAGACACCACCTCAGAATTCCATCCTCTCTTTCTCTCCCTACCCAGTCATGTCTCTGCAAGCCTTTCAAAAGTCCTTCAAGTTGGCATGGCCCCTTTCCTGGTGTTCCTTGTCTCTGTGTGGAATTGTCTCTGTGTGTGCTGATCCCTGACCCACCAGTCCCAGCATCCAGACATCCCACATCCTCACCAGGCCTTCACTTTTGCCCTGAGACAAAGCTGGAATCACACTGCCTGAACCATTTCCATAGGGCTCTGATGTCATCTCCCTGAAGTCATCTCTCCTCAGTCCCTCCAGCAGGCTCTGCCATCTCCTTCCTCCACTGCTGGAAGAAGGTCCAGCTGCTATATTCTCCAAAAGATACTTCCATGGGATTGTCCATCTCTAGCACCTCTGACTGCTCTTGTTCTGCCTGGTGCTCCTTAGGGTGGTGACCCATAACCAGCAGTTGGCCCCTCACCTAGCTCAGCTAAATGTCCTCACTCTCAGGTTCCTTTTGCCAGGACCAACTGATCCAGAGCACCCCAAGCTCACGTTCAAAGACTCAGACCCGCCCCAGCTGCTAGCCCCCATAAATGAGGATTAGGTGGCCCCCTTTGAGGTAGACGGGTGGGCTGTGAGAAGAGTTGGTTTGGTATAGATTTTATGACAGGATCACATTTCATCATCAGACCCCCCTCTGAAGCCAGCCAAGGGCAGGTCAGGGGCAGGGGAATGGGAACCTGAGATCTTGGGCGGCCCAAAGCGGAGCTGCTGGTGCAAGAGGGAGCAGAGCTGGAAGTGCCAGTCAGGCCTTGAGGACCAGCCTGCCCTCTGCCACCCACACTCAGTGTGAACCGGGGTGAGTCCTCTGAATCTCTGCTCTGTGGGATGAGGGCTCTAGAGTAAGCAGGCCCCAGGCCTTCTTCACTTGCAGGCTCCTAATCCTTTTCCAGTCTAATTCACAAAACAACATCACCCTTCCCAAAAGGATGCTAAGCTACTATAGAGACTTACAAACCCACGAACCAAGGTAGTCACATAAAATACGGGCTTCCAATTATAAATTTCAGACAAATAAATAGGTTCAAGCATTATAAAGACATGGTAAAAAAAAAAAAGACACCTTATCTGTCTGAAATTCAAATCTAGTTGGGTGTCTCGGGTTTTTACTTTGTAAATTTGGCAATCCTATATTGTATGCAGTGAGTTTACAGGACCATAGCCCCATGGTCCTTCAAAGTAAAACAGGTCATGGTTGGCAGGGAAAGTGGTCTTGGACAAGCCATCCGGCTGTGATCAAATGTAGTTGGAACTCTGTGGAAGAGAAGAGAGCAGCATAGACTGAGCTGCAGAGGCATCTTGGTGCTGAGGATGACTTAAGGAAAGACTGTAGAGGACAGATGTGTAGGATGTGTTGCTAGAGTCAGATGCTGCTACATCCAATCTGTGCTGCTGCTGCTGCTGCTGCTGCTGCTGCTGCTGCTCCTGCTCCTGGCTGCTGCTCCTGCTGCTATGTTGGAGGAAAAGGTCTTAGCTGAAGCAAAATTACAGCCAGACACTGGGTACAGGGAGCAGTCTCTGGCTGCACAAAGATTAGGGGAAGCCAAACTCACATGGTCCAGGAGAAATGTTAAAGATCTACTCAAGGACTGTGGACTCAGATTTGTTATATTCATGTGCTGTTATTAATATATAAATGTCCCCAACTGGCTCATGTGTTGAACAGTTGATTCCCAGATGGTGGCACTGTTGGGTCTTTAGGAGATGCGACCTATTTAGACAAAGTAGGTTCCTGGCCTCTCCAGTCTTTTCTTAATTCTCTGCTTCCTGCTCATCATGAGTGAACAATCTCCTCCTCTTCCTCCTCCTCCTCCTTCTCTTCCTCCTCCTCCTCCTCTTCCTCCTCCTGCTGCTGCTCCTCCTCCTGCTCCCCTTCCTCCCCTTCTTCCTCCTCCTCCACACACTCATAGCAGTGATGTTCTGCTTCACCACAACTTAGAATCAACAGAGCCAAGGACTAGGAACTGAACTCTCTGCAACTGTGAGCCAAAATAAATACTTCCTACCTCGTTTGTATAGGGTATTGCATCACAGGCATCAAAGACAATTAATGCCTTCATAATAAACAATAAATAGTAGTCAATAAATGACTGTTGGGTTGTTCTTCCTATCAGGTGCTCATTACATGTTGTGGCTTTGTATCAGCTGACCTTTCCCCCCCCCAATAGACGGTCCCCCATAGGACCAAAGTCATTTCTTTACTTTCTGTATGTGTATGTATGCTTTGCCTGGATGTATGTCTGAATATCATATGCATGCCTGGTGCCCATGGAGGTAGGGAGAGGGCATCAGAACTCTGGAACTGGAGCTATGGATGGTTGTGAATCACCTTGTGGATGCTGAGAACCAAACCCAAGTACTCTGCAAGAGAAAGAAATATGTCTAACTACTGAAGAGGCTCTCCAGCCCCCTGTACTATTTCTTATAACAAAGGCAGTTGGCAGATTCCCACACGCTGCCCTGCTTTATCATCTTCTTGCCCAGTGTCAGTAAGAAGCGAAGCACCAGGGAGAATAGTCTTGACAGAGTGCATTTCAGCAAAAAAACAGAGAAAACTGTCCAAAGCCAAAGTGAGGGGCCACTCTGCAGGAGCCCTGGCAAGATGCACTTCCTTGAGTCTCACAACAGCTCTAGGAATAAGGATCAAAGCCCCACTGTAGAGATGTGAATAACAAGGCTCAGACAGAACCTTTGCCCAAAGGTCTTAACTCATATCAGTGGCAAACAGGCTTCGAAACTCAAGAGCTCTTTTCCTACTCAAGACTATGTATATGAATGAGAGAGCAATGAAGCCCAAACCCAGCACTTGCTTGAGCCTGCTGTACTATCATGCCTGTTGAGTCCCTCCAAGTACAAACCTCCCACCACTGTGTCCATCCAGGAGGACTTGGAACCCAACCTCCCCAGAAGGCACACAAACGATTCTTCTCCTGATGTTATAAAGAGATTAGAGGTATCGGAAACCTTGGATTGAGCCTTAAGTTTCTTAGTTCATGATTGCAGTTTTTAACTTTCTAAATTTGTGCTTCTTTGCCTGGAAAATTGGGATAAGAATGCCTTGCGCTTACAGATGTTGTGATGGTTCCCTGTAATGATACATGGGAAAGAGTTCTCTAAACCAGAAGGCATAGTACTGATGTGTTCCAGGCCCAGATCGCAGTCAAACAAAATCACCCGAACTTAAAGTTTTTACCAGTTCAAATATCCCAGAGTCCTGGGGAAGCTTGTGGGTTAGCAGATAATTCCTTCTTACTGCTGACTTGATATCAGATTTGGCATTTGTCAGTGTTTGATATGCTCTTCTGTATGTGGTGTGAAAATCCTGCACCAGGCACTGGTGAATGATGCCATCATGTTTGCCTTTGGATGGGTAATCAGGGGGGAAACAGAGACAGACTATAGCCAGTAATCAAACAGATTCAAGGACAAGACACACATGAACAAATAGACAAAACTGGAGAAAGAAAGCTGCCCCACAACTTTTCTCCAAGTTTACTCTGGGCTTAAACACATTTTTAATTTTTTTTAATCCAACAAATGTTTATGAGGATCTTCTAAAGTGCTGACATATATCATCAAACAAAATAAGTAGTTCCTATTATCAAATATTTTAGTAGATTGGACCAGTAATAAAAAGGTAAAAATTAATAAGGACTTAATCAGGCATGACATCATATATTCAGATGCTATAACTGCAGGTACTATGAAGACATTAAGGCAGAATAAAGGAATGGAAACAGAGAAAAAGGATGAGGTAAGCTTGGTTGGTAGAGTACTTGCCTAGCAACCATGAAGCCTTGGATTTGATCCCCTGCACTACAAGAACTGGGTATGGTGGTGCCTGCTGAGAATCCTAGCACTCAAGAAGTGAAAGAAGGAGTTCTCAAGTTCAAGGTCATTCACAGCTACAAATCAAGTATCTCAAAAATGTTACTCAATTGATTGATTATATTTTTAAATCTGTGGGACTAGAGGTGGTTAAAATGAAAAGAAAAAAGGAAGGGTGAAAGGTTTATGTTATAGATTTATCAAAGGGACAATGGAACTGGCTACTGAGCACAGACATGAATAGAGTAAGGGCATGCTCACTGAATGATCATCAAATATGCACAATGTTGATAAAGAACACAGCAACAAAATTTGCAGAACGTAGCTAGAGCAGGGCTTAGAATACATTTTATAACTTTAATTGTTTATATTTTAAAATAAGGATAACATTAAATCAGTGGTCAAAGTTGTCATTTTAGGGATTAAAAAATGTAAACAATGAGAAGGGAAGAATTATCAAATTTAAGAGTGGAGGCTGTGTGCGGTGGCTCACATCTGTAACCCCAGCACTTGGAAGGCTGAGACAAAAGGATCTCTGTGAGTCTGAGGCCAGTCTGAGACATAGAGTGAGTTCCAAATGAGCCAGAGCTACATTGTGAGACCACGTCAAAAATACATACATACAAATTGCAAAGTTTCTGTAAGGCAAAGGACACTGTCAATAGGACAAAACGACAACCAACAAGTTTGGAAAAGATCTTTACCAATCCTTCATCTGATAGAGGGCTAATATCCAATATATATAAAGAACTCAAGAAATTAGACTCCAGACAACCAAATTACCCTATTAAAAAATGAAGTATAGAGCTTAACAAAGAATTTTCAATGGAAGAAACTCGAATGGCCGAGAAGCACCTAAAGAAATGTTCAGCATCCTTAGTCGTCAGGGAAATGCAAATCAAAACAACCCTGAGATTCCATCTCACACCAGTCAGAATGGCTAAGATTAAAAACTCAGGTGATAGTAGATGCTGGCGAGGGTGTGGAGAAAGAGGAACACTCCTCCATTGTTGGTGGGACTGCAAGATGGTGCAACCACTTTGGAAATCAGTCTGGCGGTTCCTCAGAAAATTGGACATAGCATTACCTGAGGATCCAGCTATACCACTCCTAGGCATATACCCAGAAGATGCTCGAACATATAACAAGGATATATGCTCAACTATGTTCATAGCAGCCTTATTTATAATAGCCAGGAGCTGGAAAGAACCCAGATGTCCTTCAACTGAGGAATGGATTCAAAAAATGTGGTATATTTACACAATGGAGTATTACTCAGCTATTAAAAACAATGAATTCGAGAGTTTCCTAGGTAAATGGATGGAACTAGAAATTATCATCCTGACTGAGGTAAGCCAATCACAAAAGAACACACATGGTATTCACTCACTGATTATTGGATATTAGCCCAGAACCTTGAAATGCCCAAGATGCAACTCACAGGCCACATGAAGCTCATAAAGAAGGAAGACCAAGTGGGGGAGATTCGGTCCTTCTTAGAAGGAGCAATAAAATACTCAAGGGAGCAAATATGAAGACAAAGTGAGGGACAGAAACTGAAGGAGGGGCCGTCTGAAGACCACTCCACCTGAGTATCTATCCCATGTGCAGCATCCCAAAGGTAGATGCTGATGTGGAAGTCAGGAAGTGCATGCTGATAAGAGTCTGATATGGTTGTCTCCTCAGAGGTCTTCAAGAGTCTGACATACTCAGAGGCAGATGCTCACAACTAGCCATTGAACTGATCATGGGGTTCTCAATGAAGGAGTTAGAGTGAAGACTGAAGGAGCTGAAAGGGTTTGTGGCACCATGAGGAGAGCAACAATACCAACCAACCACAGCTCCCAGGGTCTAAACCATCAGCCTGAGAGCACTTAGGGAGGGATCCAGGGCTTTAGCTGAATATGTAAGAATGGAGGGCCCTGCTGGGCATAGGTGGAAGAAGAGAACCTTGACCTCATGAAGGCTGGACGCCCCAGGGGGTGGGAATTCTGAGGGTGGGGAGGTGGGAGTGGGGGGGTAGATAGAGGTTACATCCACAGAGAAGAAGGAGGAGGGGTGAGGGGATAGGGGGTTCCTGGGTGGGTGGGGGATGGGGTAAGTGGGCAACATATGAAATGTAAATAAAACATCCAATAAAATAAATTTAAAAAATACATACATACATACATACATACATACAATAAAATAAAAATAAACTCTTTCCACACCCTCCCAAAAGCATAGAATTAACTGAAATAGAAATTGAACAATATAGGACTGAAGAGATGGCTCAGCAGGTGAGAGCACCACCCTCTACTCTTCCAATGAACCTGGGTTCAAGTCCCAGCACCCATACAGTGACTTGTAGCCATCAGTAACTCCAGTTCCAGGGAATCCAGTGCCCTTTTCTGGCCTTCTCAGGTCTCAGGAACATACGTGGAGGTACACATACAGACATGCGGGCAAAACACTCACATACACAAAATAAGATAAATAAATATTGTTTTTTTTTAAAGAGAGAAAATGAACAATAAGAAGAAAACAACATAATAGAAAGCTGGCTTCTTTGGGGGAATTGATGACAATCAGTGAGCCTCTGGCTAGGTGACTCAGTAAGTAAGAGGTGCTCAGAGGTGCCGCAGTGGGTAAAAGGGTTTTCTGTACAACCCCGAGGACTTGAATTTGACCCCATGAATCCATGGTTGTTTTTAAGCCACCTTCAGTAGCACTCACTTATAATAACAGCAGACAAGATTCTGCTCTACACTGGTGTAAGAGCTTTGCAGCAGAAACAAGAGAAGCTGGCCCAAAACAGGGCAGAAATAAAAAGATCACGCATGGTGGCATACACCTTTAGTCCCAGCACTCTGGAGGCAGAGACAGACAGATCCCTGAGTTTGAGGCTAACCTAGTCTACACAGTGAGTTCTAGGCCAGCCTAAGCTGCATAGCAAGGCCCTATGGACACTGACATAATGTAATAATATGAACAACTTCATGTAAATAATTGAAAAAACATAGGTGGAATAAACAATCTTCTGGAGTGATTCAAACTGACCAATACTGTCACAAGACTCTGAATATAGAAAAGATTAAAGGTTTACAAAAAACAGTAGGAAAGCTGGGCAGTGGTGGTTTATGCCTTTATTCCCAGCACTCGGCGAGAGGCAGTGGCAGGAGGCAAAGCCAGCCTGGTCTCCAGAGTGAATTCCAGTGCAGCCAGAGCTACACAGAGGAACCCTATCTCAAAAGAATAGTAGAATAAATGAATATGTCAATTATATGTGTATCTATATGTGTAATGAACAACTAGAGAAATTAAAACTTCAAATATAATTTTAGATGGCATCAAAGACCTGACAATTCAGTAATAAACTTTTGTTCATCAATAGATATTAAGAAAACATACTTTGCCTATTACCTGTGTCCAAAGTATAAGGGATTCTGGGCTACCTCAGTGGTATTCACTGCTTTGTGAGTATCCCAGCATCTTTAGTACAATGTGTGTGCCACAGTATATGTACCTAAGTATATATAAAAAAATCTTGGTCAAGTTATAAAGAATCCAACAAGAAATGGGCAGTTTCTTGGTCATTTCACAAGCTATGCAAATAATTGGCAAGTGCATGAAAGAGAACTCAGAACATCAGTGTGGTGGCACATGACTGTAACCCCAGCACTTAGGAGGTTGAGACAGGAGGATTGTGAGTTCCAGATCAGCTGGTCTAAAAACTGAATGCGTAGTCAACATCATTAATCATCTGTACATTTAAGCTGGAACTACAAAGTCATATACAGCTAGAGTGAAATATAAAACTAGAAAGACTGACAATAACAACTGTTGCACAGATGTGGAGTGATCAAAATATTCATAATCTCTGGCAAGAGGAGGACAAAATAGTACCAGCAATTGGGAAAACCCTTTGTCATTTTCACACAATGTAAAAAACACATCAACCCTGTGTCTCAGTAGTTCTATTCTTAGGCATTTACCCAAGAGAAACAAAAACACATATCCACTTCTTTCATACAAGAAATGTTTATATGAGCTTTATTCATAATATCCCCCAAGGTATAAACAACCCAAATAAATGTATAAACAAAATATGATAGATCCATTCATGGAGTACAATCCAGACTCCATGAAAAACAACTCACCAGCAATACAGACAAAGCTCACAAATGCTCTAAGCAAAAGCAAAAGAATTTAATTCCATCTGTATGAAGTTCAAGAGCATACACGAAAACACTAATTTCTAGTGTTAGGAGTTATAACAATGGCTGTAGAGGGTGGAACTGATTAAGAAGGGCCGGGAGGGAATTCTTGGGGGGCAGAGAAATGCCCTAGCTTGATTGGGGTATGTTATGCTTTGACATATGAAATGTACCCATCCCTCCTCCTCTCAAATACTTGAGCACTTGGTCCTTGGATAGTGGCACTGTTTGAGGAGGCCATAGAGTCTTTGGGACAGGAGCATAGCTAGAGAGAGAATGCAGGTCACTGGAGGTGGGCCTTTGAGAGTTTGTAGCCTTCCCAGCTTCCAGTCCATTTTCTCTGCTTTCCATCTTACAGTGTGTGAACAAGCTGCTCCACAAGCTCACACATACGCCAAGCCACCCCAGTCATTACCCAAGTCATGCAGCCTTCCCTCCCAGGAGGACTGTGCTCCCCAAACTATAAGACATGGAGTGTTTCATCACAGGGACATAAAAGGTAGCTCACACATCAGAGTGTTCTTTTGTTGAAACTCATCAAACCACATTTAGATTTATAGCACAGGATGTAGTGGAATATAAGCTTTAGAGCTTACAATGAGACCCATGAAAAGGTGGCATAGGAATCTCCAGAGAGTCCATGGAGAGGGGTCAGCAGGTAACGCTACAAGAAAGATTCAGCATTTACATGGAGTCTTCAAGATTGGGTAGGATTTTGAAAGGATTGTAATAATCAGAGGTGTCAGACGTGAAGGAACTCAGGAATTGCTGAGAGGCTATTTAGCTACAATTCTGGTGCTTCCTTGAAGATCAAAATAAGCACGTGGGAGAGAGCTGGAAGTGATCACGCAGGCTCTTCATTGGAGAGACTGGCTAAAGGTCAGATCCTTGGAGACTAGGAAATGTGTATTCCTTGGGGACCACAGCAATGTGCCAGGGGCAAACTGGGCACCTAGCCCACATCTAGGCACATAGAAAATACTCAACAAATTTTCTTTCAAACAAATGAAATATAAATACTGGAACTGCTAACAGGTCTCAGCCTAAGCTATGGCTTGGAGCCCCGAGAGGACCCGGGGTTGGCTCTGACTCACTCTGTAGAGAAGCTGCATGGAGTCCTGGAGTGCTGAACTTGGACACATTTTATCATGAAGCTCAAGTTGCCCTGGGGGCACCATATAACTTTATTGTAAGCTCATGCAATAACACAGGCAAATAGAACAACAATGTAAAGTTGGCTTTAATTAAAATGAAGGGTGTTTGTCTCTCCCTCCTTTTCCTCCTCAGGAAACAAGGCAGCCTGCTGAGCTTTATGGTGTGCTCAAAGGAATGTGTCCAAAGCAGGAGACAGCCTCCTATTTCCTGATGAGCTTCATCAATGTTTGAGCAGCCCCTCCCACTCCGCAGTCTATGCCACACTCCATCTTACGTGAGCCACATGGCAGAAAGCACCTGAAAGCAGAAGCAGCAATGTCTTCCTAAAAGGCACCAGGAAAGGGAAAGAGAGGCAGGTGTTACCAGCCGTGGAGGGAGGAGAGAAGCTGCCAGTTACAAGGTGCTTGTCCATGTAGCCATCCCCTGTGCTGAGGAGGCTGCAAGCTTCTGAGAGGGTTGTCCTTGACCCACTTCCTGTCTGGTAAGAGATCGTGAACACAAAAGAAGTACCCATGGCTTTCTACATACATCCAAGGACCTGAATTTAGTCCTCAGAACCCATGTTTTAAAAGACCAGGCATGGTGGTGAGCCTGCAATCTCAGAGCTGGAGAAACAGAGATGAGGATCCCTGGGGCTCAGCGGCCAGCCAGCCAAGCTTAACCTGCAAGTTCCAGACCAAGTGAGAGACATTGTCTCAAGGTGGGTGGTTCCTAATACCTGGAGTTGTCCTCTGACATTCACATGCACAGGCACACCGAGACACGTGTACCCTCACACATGTGTACCAACATACATGAGGTAACACACATGTGTACCTACAAACATGAGGCAACCACCGAGGAATTCCCATGAACTCAAAGACTTGTCTGTAAGAGCTGACATCGGCAAAAGAGAGGCGATTGTAAAGGTTCAATGACGTGGCAAGAGTCACATGAAGAAGGACCGAAAGAGATAGCACAAGGCTGGGTATTTTATGTTCTTCACCTACCCCATATCAACTGCCATGCGCTGTTGTGCTGATGAGGAGTAGTGATGTAAAGTTGCCACTTCCAGAGAGGGGAAAGCCTGTTTGAAGCATCAGCTAGCTCCTTTGGTGTAAATTCTCCCACAATTGCGGATTTCAAGTTGCCAAGATGATATTAACCAACTCACAGGATTCCCAAAAAAAAAGCTGGACAATCATTGGCTATTTGGGTTGATCCCAGAGTACCACTGGGTCCAGCTATCTGAGGTGCTCTCAGCTGCAAGAGAAGTCTGAGCACAATATCTCAGCCCAAGACTTACATTCAAATGACATCTCCATACTAAGGTTTGTGTCCAGAAGTCTCAAACCCACTGATTATAACATAATACAAGTATAGCTACTATCTTCTGAAGATCTATCCTAGGCCGGGTTCCCCCTTCTGAAATTTGTTTTGTTTTTACAAATCAATGTGTTACTTTGCACAAACACTGATATTCTACTACTATTCTATTTTGTAGATGAGACAAAAAGAAGGGTTAGTTTCTAACCTCTGATCACACAGCTTATGTTGTACTCCAGAAGCTGCCTCAAAAAGCAGTCCTCTGTGAATAACCCTCTTCCCCCATTAGTCAAACGAACAACACGTAGAAGCCAGAAAACACTCCTGGGTACTCAGAACCCTTTGGGAGCCAGGTTAAGACAACTGGCCTAAATGCTATCAATCAGCATAGCCACTGGAAACCTGGGTTCAGAAGGCGGAGCAGTGGGGTTGAGGGTGGAGTTGGATGCTGTGTCTGGGTCTGTGGCTGAAGCATCCAGTTTTCCGAGTGCAGCAGTGATGAGGCCTCTGGCATCCAGCTCAAAGGCTACAGAAACTAAGTGAGCAAGCAATGCTTTTTACTGAAAATGTCCCCACAGATGGCTCAAGCCATCTTCCTGGAGTGCTCTCCAACCTGTGAGCTATTCAACAACCCATAATAAATTTTTACTATCTTTACCCAAAAGGGACTCTGCTGTTTATAAGGAACCCCAATAAGACAGGAAACCTAGGATTCAAGTTTAGGTGCTAGTCTCCAGAACTCAAACTTCTACTCACACAACACAACCCAATTCCTTCCTCTCCTCCTCTCCACAGCTCTTCAGCTAAGCGTCCTGCCATGCGACTGATGAAGAAACGAAGCTGAAAAGAGATCTAGGTGTGGACCACTGTCCGGAGCCTGTAATCTCAGCTATTCAGGACACTGAGATAGGAGGATGGCAAGTTCAAGGACTGTCTGGGCTATAGAGTGAGTTCAAGGTCAGACTGTCAAGCTAGTGAGAGACGGTCTCAAATTAAACATTAAAAATGGAGCTGAATATATAAGACAGTGATTGAGTGCTTTCCTGGAGTGTACAGGGTTCTAGGTATAATCAGAGGGACGGAGGGAGGGAGGGAGAGATAGAGAAACAGAGACCAAAAAGACAGAGTCAGAGAGACAGACAGAAAAAGATTCAAACTGCTTACTGCATCACTAAGGTGAGCCAAATCCAAGTTTGCTGTATAATGGTTAGATGTATAGAAAAAGAAGATCCTTATAGTTTGACGAAACATAATATAAAAGGATTCTAGTCTAAAATAGTCTGATTCCAAAACACTTGCTGTTTCCATTGCCTCTGCTTTCTCACCATTCATGGAAATTAGTGGGTACAAAGCAGCATACAAGTGGTTTAGATGCAGGGGTGAGGTGGGAAGGCACGTGCCTTCTGGAGGAACCTGAGAGAGCAGAAGGAATGGAGACCACAGACTGGGGCTTTTGTATGAAGGGTCTCTCATTGGGCCCCACCCTGAGGTCACCACTATGGAGGGAGGCTTGATTTCAGACTGCACCATAGTCACCCCGAGAGTCCCACCTGCTCTGTATCCAACGAGCTCACATGGGATGGTGAGAACAACTGAAGTCCCTCAACCTGTTCATGCACAGGAAGAAGGCCCCTGCTGGAGTGAAGTGCAGACTAGAGGGAGCATGTGACAGGTCATGTGTAAAAGCAGAGCAGAAATGGGGTACTGAGAGCAGTCAGTGTGAAGGCTGGGAGGTTGGAGTGGCCATGACCATAAAGCCATCATAATGTTGCCACCCTTTAATACAGTTCCTTTTATTATAGTACCCCCCAACCATAAAATTATTTTTGTTGCTACTTCATAACTATAATTTTGCTACTACTATGAACCATAAGGTAAATATCTGTGTTTTGTGATGGTATTAGGCAACTCCTATGAAAGGATTATCAACCCACAAAGGGGGTGCGAACCAGAGGTTGAGAACCACAGGTGTAACAAGAAATACAAACATAGCTTCAGTAGTGCATTTGGTATGTGGAGAATGACAAGGACTAAATAAAAAGAGAGGCTGAGCACCCCCCCATCAGCATCCCCTTCTGCCCACTATGTGTGAATGGCTGCAAGCCACACAGACCTGGGCCCTGATGCTGGACTGTGTGATCCATCAGGGAAACCATGGAGTCAGCAATTCCCTAGTTGCAATTTAGTTTTGTGTGGTCCCCACAAACTCTGGAGAGCCATGGGAACAAGCCCATCACAACACATTGAAGAATTTGGGTTTAGCCTACAAGCCTTTCAAAACAATGAGAAGGGACATAGTTCTACACTATATTATTTTATTTTATTATTTTACTTGATTTTGTAAGACAGTCTCGCCATGCAGTCTAGGTTGCCCTCAAACCCAGAGTCCTGCCTGCCTCTGCTTTCCAAGTGCTGGAATTAAAGGCAAGCTGTATTTTCCTAAAGATTACCCAGGGTTCTATGGAGAGAAAAGATTGGAGAAAACAGTGTAGAAGAGACCTGCTCGGGTAATTCTAAAGAGCAGGTAGTGACAGTGGTCTGGGTAGGACATAAGGCAATGTGAAGGGCGGATATAGGGTGTTGAACTTAAATTCATTGAGATAGTGCAATTGTTATGTGATATAACACACACACACAAACACACCTTGCTCAGTTTCATCATCTGTGAGACAGCCCAAAGGCTGCTAAATGTCCTGAGTGAGTGGACTCCTTGTTCACTGTGCTGTTGTCTGGGAAGATGGTAGCAGGAAGGAGCCACTCTGGATGCCTTCAGTGGGAGAATCTGTGGGTCGTCTGGTGAAGCTATCACAGGGCTTCTGGTCCTTGAAATATCAGTCAAGAAGTAACTGCAATGACTAGAATGCACATGGTATCCCTAAGGCAGTGAGAAGGAAGGAGATGCCCCAGGGAGAGAGTGCAATGAGAAACACACAGGTGCAAGTGAGCACTGCACTTTCTGTGGCTTTCTGTGCCAGATAAGAAACCTGGGGCTTGTTCCTGAACCCTGGAAAAAATACTAGAGATAACGGTAGCTTTGGCTGTGCCATAGAGATATGGAGTAATTCATCCTCCTGACCTCAGTGGCCTTGGCTGCTGGCCCCTCCTTGATTCCTGAGGGAGGCAGGCCTGAGTCAGCTCCTTTGGGCCCTGAACCTGTCTGAGCCTTCAGACCCAGGCTTAGGCAGCTAAGCCCCAGCCCGTGCTGACAAATCCCTCCTAATAGAGAGATCAACTTTTCAATACTTGCTGCTCTTGAGACATCCCAGGGCAGCAGACAACAGGCTTGTCCAAGAGCTATAGAGGGCTAGCACCCCAGTATTGGAAACTCTCCTCAAGTGACCTCGGTGGCTTGTCACCACCCACACCTGCAGAGACTCCTGGTGCTCTCCCTGGAGGGCACAAATGAGGAGACCCCGGGACACTTGTGGACCAAATCACATTATGGCTCTTAAGAACAGTAGCTTCCATTCCTACCTCAGGTCCTTTGAGTTTATTCTTCCTTCTGCTGTAAGTTTTTTTTTTCCTTTTAGAATTAGTGAGGTTTCTCCATTACCCCTGTCAAGTTTTTATCAGAAAGTCATGCTCTCAGGGAAGCAGACTACTAATCCTCCTGAAATGGCAGACACAAATGGCTGGCTTTATTTCCCTTGCCTATCTTTAGTCTTTCTGTAATGTCTCCATTTCCCACACTCTATTCTACTTCTCATTTGTGATTGCTCATGTCTCCCATCCCTGACTAAAGAGAAGCCCCATGAAAGCAGAAATCCTGCTTCTGCTGTATCTGATGAATCTTCAAAGGTGAGAACTGAGTCTGGCACAATAGACAACCAAGTATTTGTCTATTAAGTGACTAACTGTTGGGCAGTGGCCTGTGAGAGGCAACTGGGAACCTGGTCAAGCACAGGCTTTGGACCCCAGAGACCCTCAGGGACAGTAGGAGTTTGGCCTTGCTCCTAGACCCCTGGCTCCTTTCACATACCTACAGCCCCTCCCACAGAGAGGTTTGTGGACATCCATCAGGTAGCGCAGGTAGAGGGCATGACTCAGGCCACAGAGCCTCAAGACAGATCTCCATATTATTGAGATACCTAAAGGACAGAGGACATAGCCAATTAAGCATTCCTTCCTAGACCCTCCTCCTTGCAAAAAGTATTTAACTTCAGGCTGGACCTGAGAATACCGGGGTATAGCTTCATCCATTTTCCACCATGACAATAAACATTTTAAGACCATGGACTATCTATCTTGTTTGGGGTCTGCCACGGGGAACCATGAAGAAGGTCTTCAACTACAGAACCACAGTCTAATCTCCCGCTGCTGACCTCTCTACGCTTCCAGCCACGGAGGCCACCAACTCAAGCAATCGAGCCAAGCCAGCCATGACCCAGTCAAGCGAGTCACCGCTGGATACAACTAGAGCTTTTCCCTCTCCCCTCTTCAGCTGCGGGTCCCGTCTCAGCCTTTCCTCAGTCTCTCAGCAGTGCCTGAAAGCCCAAGGGCCTGAGACCAGTTGGTTCCCGACTGCCTCCTGGCCCAGGGGCCCCCAGCTCAAGAGCTCCGGCCCCCACAGGACCTTAGACTGTGTTCCCTCCACCCATGAACGGAGTCCCAACCGGCACAACATAGAGTTAACACAGTCAAATTCCCGCACCTCTGCCTCTCTGAACCGCAGCCCTATCCCCTTGGGGGTGACAGATGCAGGACCCACAACTCAACACATAGGATCCATGCCCACGTACAAGACACAGCCCAACAACTAACTGATTGATTGATTGATTGATTGATTGATTGATTGATTAAGGATGTGTGAAGTCAGAGTTCAGACCTTGCATTCCAGTTCCCTCCACATCCTTAGTCTCCACATCCACAGGACACAGGACAGGGATTACAATGGCTGCTCAGGTTTGAAAGCCATCACAACAGTTGGGGAGTGGGATAGGTAAGGCAGATAGGCAAGGCAGTAAGAGCGCCAGTGACATGCAATCAAAGCGTGGAGGCTTATGGGAAGCTGGCATTGTCCACTAGGATACCCATTGTCCTATGAAGCTAAATCTGGAAGTGTGTGGGTGTGAGTCGCTAGAGGATCCATTTGGCTTATTCTGGGTCCTCAGCTTCTACCATAAGGTGCTTCCTTCCCAGGTCCCTGCCTTCTGGTAGCCCATTGTCTCTAGCTTCCAGGGTTATCCTCCAGGAGTGGCTCCTCATCTTCTGTGAGAAAGTGCCCCAAGAAGCCAAGAGAACTTAGAGAACATATCCAGATGGCCCCAGATACCATGGATAGGAAAGCTTGGAACACAGGAAGGTGTGGCCACTCCCGACACTGAGTAGCTAAGGAGGCAAGCTGGAGCCTTGTGAGACCACCCTACTACCCACATCTCAGCCTGACAAACACCCTGACCTTTAAAGCCAACCTAGCCTTGTCTGGAAAGCCTTTATTGATGGTTCCATGCTAGTTAGTTCACCATAAGGAGACCCAAACATTTCCTCATTTGAACACCCTGTACCCTAGCTAGGCATTCATTCTTGGAGAGCAGGATATAAAGAGTGAGTGGTGGCGG
>NW_021604579.1:6384912-6470507 GCF_004785775.1 Grammomys surdaster | reverse complement strand
TGTGTGGGGATAACTTTGTAGAGCTGGTTCTTTCTTTTCACCTTTACGTGGTTCTAAGGATGGAACTCATATGTCAGGCTTACACAGCAAGATCTTTTCATTGCTGAGCCACATCACCATGCCTGGGGGTGAGTTTTTATAAAGCACTCTAAGTGCAGGCTGAGTCCTGGGGATATATCATGAAGGAGTTCCCTGAATGCACTTGAGCTTATCAGCTCCCACAGTCTTCTTCTGGCTTCTCTGGTCTGAGTCTTTTTCTTCCACTGTTCTGAAGCCAGTATAGAATATAAAGAATGTACAAGCCTCCTCACGACGACCCCATCTGCCTGGCCACCCTCACTCTTCCCTGGGGCCTGCAGACAAGTTTCCATGCAGCCTGGAAGCACCATACCTCCGAGAATGTCATTATCTGTTGGAATCTGTTTATTGGCCGCCATCTCTACACCTAGGAACAGTTGCCCATGGTAAGAACTGATGCTTAATTGATGCTCATGGAAAAAAAAAGAAAATAAGAGGGGAGAAAGAGAAGGAATAAAGAGAACATTCTGATGCCCAGACCATTCGTCTCTGCACACTTAGATCTGTCGCTTACCCTTCTGAGATCCAGGGCTTCAAACCGCTCAGCCCATTATTTCAGTGTGGTCCATGGATCTACAGCGAAACCTCAGGCCAGTTCCAGACAGGCTGAATCTGAATGTGCAGATCAGCGAGATCCCCAGGTGCTGGACATGCACTTGAGCATTAAGGAAATAAAGTACCCAGCTCTGAAGGAGACACTGCCAAACTCACCGACCTCCCAAGAGGGTGAAGAGTGTCAAATGGGTGACTAATGAGAAAAGATTTTTGAATCCTGGAATATACTGGGCAGATGAGAGAAACTGCTATGACTATTCTTATGATTAATAATAGTCTTCACCAAAAAAAAAACCACTTTATAGTTTTGTTTGTAAAACCTCATTAAACTCTGTTCAAATGTGCCATTAAGAGTTACGTTCTAGTCCACTGAGTTTTGTAAACCCCAAGCCTTCAAAACAGATTGGAGCCTGGGCTTGGGGACAGGAACATACATGGGTCTTGCTTGTGATGATCGCCATGGTCCTGATTGAATGCAAATTTTTTTCCCACAACACCCTGCCAACTGATTGATCCTGGGGAAGCAGGAGATGTTGGGAACTAGTTCCTCAGAGAAAGGAAAAACTAAGTAGAGGCAGAGAGTGGAAAAAGACAAGCATGGGGTTTCACGCTGGTTTGCGGGGTTGTACTGCATGCCTGTAATCTTCTGCCTTTCAGCCTTTGCCAAACCATGTGGAAGGAAAAGAAGAGAGCAGAAGAGAAGGGAGCAGACGCTGGTGGGGATTACCTCAGCCACAGGCCGGGCCCCGGGCCACTGCCAACAGCCTTTCAGGGGAGAACCACACGCGCAGCTGTGAGGCACATTGGGCTTTTGATGCCCTGACCACATTGGGCCCATCAGCTCTCATTCTCAAGATAAAGGCAAAGAGTGCATTGTGGAGAGACATCTTGGACATGAATGTAGCGAGGAGTAAGAAACCTGATTGAATATGGTAGCAACTGATAACCAGTATATGGAAGAAAAGCAATAAATACCCAGTATTCAAGGCCACCCAGCCTCTTCAGTCAGCATGCGCTGCCATGCTGGCCACTCAGAGCAGGCTCTCCAGCGGGAATGCTCTGTGGATTTGGAGAATAATTCAACTAACAAACATACCTCAGCTTCCCCATCTCTCTCATCCTTCCCAGGTACAAACTTCCCACCTACCTAGCTCACGACAAAGCTGCCAGCCTAATGACATACCACTCAAACTGTAAACCCAAGGCTGCACTGGGCTATCTCACTTAATCTCCAAGTCAGTCCGTCAATCCCTCTCCAAATATTCCCTAACACTTCCACTGAGCCAAGTCTGTATGAGCTCCAGAGAAGGGGAAAGGAATTAGACCTTGAGAAGTCTACAGTCCAGAGCCGAGTGAACGCTGAGTAAATTCTTCCATGGGGAAGATCAAGGTAGCCAAGAACACAGCCACAACAGGAGTCAGGAAGGGGTCTCTGGGGGAAAACCCATCTGTGCTGAGACCTGAAGGACCAGCAGCTTAATGGATAAGTGAGAGTCACAGGCATTTGAGCCTCTAGAAACTCTTGATTTGCTAGTGCTCAGAGATACTCATTTAAGCATGGTGAGGTCAGTCTCCACAGCCATCATTCTGTATCTACAGTGATTGAACACCTGACCCTAGAATACTCTCCAGGCCTAATCAAGAAGAGCTCAGGGGAGTGAAACCCGGGTACCTCTAGAGCCCTCAGAGCTATTGTCCACTTGGATGTGCGTGTCTAACAAAGACACATGCCTAGAAGAAAGGTGTGGAAGCACTTACTGAGGCACTGTTTGGCAAAGAAGAGGCATTGCGTGGCTACAACACATATGGCTGAGAAGTGATTGACTAGGCTACAGAGGGATACGCTGTGATACGGATAGACCTTAAAAATGTGTCAAATGAGAAAAAAATCAGAAACAGAAGGTGCAGTGAAGCAAAATGCCAGTTACGTAAATTAAAAGCATACGTAAAGAAAACAACACCCTATTTTTTTTTTTCAAGAAAATGTGCATTTCCAGTGACAGGCCCCAACACAATCCAATAGGTAACAGAGAGGTGGGGGAGGGGGTGGGAGTTGCCTGGAGGGGGACAGAGAATGCAATGAACCAAAGCAGAGCCTGGTAGGAAAGAGGAAGATACTGTGTTGGCACACAGAGGAGACAATACATTTGTTGTATCTACCCATGATCATGTAAAAAGAGAAAACACAGAAACAACCTGGATAGAGGCAAGAACCAAAGGATATGAGAGGTCGCTAAGGCAACAGAGCAATCTGCAGTTAGTTCTCAGAGGGCAGGAGAATGAAGCAGAGAGATGGGGTGTGATGAACAGTGAGGCTGGGACCAGTGAGAGTCCCTGTGACATCGTGAGGACTTGCAATTTTATCCTATATCCACTGAGCACAGATTTGACCCTCAGCATTCCTAGAGAACCACAGATCCACGGGATGTCATGAACAGATGTGGTCATGGCCTCGCTGCTCAGACTTCATTACCTACAAAGTTCTTTCACACTGAGGACCTCGGTGGACCCCCACCACACCTGTGGGAGAGGGGAGGACAAGGTTACTTTCATGTAGAGGAGGTCGCCAAGGTTTGGGGAATCAAAGAGACTAACATTCTGAAAAAACAACATCCTTCTTTCCACAGCTATGAGACCCAAACTCGTCCTGTCGATGAGCTGAATTCAAATATGTCAAGAGAAATTATGCTAACTTGGTTTAAGTCAATTTGCATGGTGTTCAGTTGAATCCATTCATTCATTGAAAAAAAAAAAAACATTTTTAGTGCCTACTGTAGATCAGTCTGTGCCAAATATGAGGGACGCAGCTGTGTGACAGACAGTCCTGCCTGCCCAAGGCTAACAGAGTAGCGAAGGGAGAGCAGCTCTGCACAGTTCCCTTGGACCTCACACTGTTCTAGACATACTTGCCTCCGGCTTCTTGAGCACACCAGCCTCATTGCTGCCCCAAGGCCTCGTCTTGTTTGCTGTTCTGGGAAAACATTTGCCCCAGGAAACTAGAGAGCTCTCTCTGTCACTTTGTTCAGATCCATGCCCAAACATCATCTCAAGGAGGCTTTCTGTGGCCAACACATTCTTTAACGGCACCACTCTTTACCCTGATACCTACCACTGTCTAATATGAAGTGCCTATGAAGTATACATTCAAACAGGGTGGAGACTGTCAGCCCATTGCTGTAACACTCTCAGGACCAGGAACAGATTTGAACATGTTGCATGGCTGATCGTGATAAACTTTAAAATTCAATCAAACCGAGTTACAGCTGGGTAGAGTAGATATAGGGAAGGTCTGAGGGACTGAGGTAATTAAGTTAGGATAAATATCCTAAGGAAAGGAGAAAGAAGCAGGACTTTGCTCAACATGTGGTTCCTAATCACATTCTGAGCACCCAGTGTGAGATCATAGGTGCTGTGTATGCACTTGGGATTCAGAACAAATGTGAACGCAGGAAGCTGCCTTTGTAGAGCTTATGTTCTTTTAAATCGATTTTTAAAGATTTGTGCAATTTTAATTATGTGTGTATATATGTGGGCAAGGTGGGGACGTGCATACACTAATCACAGGTGTGTGAAGAGTCCAGACGAAGACATTCAATTCCTTTGAACTGATGTTACAGGCAGTTGTGAACCTCCCAACCTAGATGCTGGGAACTGAACTCTGGTCCTTTGCAAGAGCAGTGCATGCTCTTAACCCCTGGGCCATCTCTCTAGGCCCCGGAGTCTATATTCTGGTGGGTTTTTTTTTTTTTTTTTTATTGAGACAGGGTTTCTCTGTGTAGCTCTGGCTGTCCTGGAACTCACTCTGCAGACCAGGCTGGCCTCGAACTCAGAAATCTGCCTGCCTCTGCCTCCCAAGTGCTGGGATTAAAGGCGTGCACCACCACCGCCCGGCTGGAGTCTATATTCTAAGGAGAGTTATTAAAGGGTTAAGAGAAATCAAATGGGGAAACTTCAGGTGAGCTTCACTGAGTCAACCCATAGTCTTGAATTGTTGGGCATGGCTCCAGCTCAGAGGCACAGGACTAGGCTCCACCCACTCAGCACAGCCCATCTAGACAAGCTGAACCACAGGAAGCACTCTTTGGTGGAGTGATACAGCCTGCACACATTTGGACTGTATTGACTGGAGTCAGGTTGAACAGGGGAGACAATGGACTAGAGCCGAAGGCATCGTGTGTGATCTGAAAGTGCTTTGCCCTTCACTGACTGGAGGGGCTATGGGTTAGGTAGGTCCGAGGGACTGAGGTTACTGTATTAGAATAGCTATCCTAAGGAAGGGGAGATGGAGCAGCGCTTCCCTAAGCTAGACTGGAGAGAAGCTATGCTGAATTTCTTTGATGGCTCAGGTCATGCCCCTTTTCCTAGACCAGAGATCAGTGGACTGAGATTAGAGGGACCGGGGCAGAACTGTTCCAAGCTGTCCTCTGAGTCAAGTAGCTCTGTGCTGGGTTAGTCAGCTGAGCAGGTCTAGTCCATATCTGCAGGACTTGGGGTAGCACAATCAGCAACAGAGCACAGGCTCAAACAGCCTAAAGGATACATTGACCCTTCATACTATATGTTCTGTCACCTGGTGTGATCCTTGGAGACCTACCTTGCCTCTCGGCTAGGGCAGTCCACACCTTCTAGCTCTCTAACTTCAAGATATCTGATAACTTTTCCAGATATTCACTTGAGACAAAGCCTTGGGGGTTTCCAAACCCAAGCCCCTTGGCTGTTCCCACTTGAATCATCTATCTCCACCACCTTGTGCAGGTGTAGCATGCAATGAATGGGCACCCACATCATCTTCTCTCCCTCCAGTTTCCCGGATGAGTTTCCTGATGGTGGTCTACTTAGCAACCAGCCACATGGGTGTTCTCAGCTTTCTCAGCCATGTACATGAGCACAGAGGAACTTGGAACAATAGCCCCTAGGTGAGCATCATTGGAGACCTGCCTGAGGAGTCTACCCTCATATCTGACCCCAGGATACCTACAGCAGCACCTTCGACAAGCTGCAGAATATATCATATTTCTACAGAGCTCTGGCCATGGCCACTCCTAGATGAGAGGAACTTCCAGGAGAGGAGGGCCTCTCCAACCCCCTTACTCCTGCCATTCACACCAAGGCCAGAGGAGAGCTGAAAGCCAGCTCTCCTGACTGTGATTAACTCCACCTCCTTGTCACTGCCTGTCAACCACAGGGGCCTGACCAGGTGCCCCATCATCACTCAGAACTGGGAAGGATTTCCCTGAAGAGGTCATAACTTCATGGAAAAACCACACACACACACAAACACACAAACACACACACACACACAGCATGCACAATTTGTTTTTGTGTCTCTCAAAACAGTATTCACCCAGGCTGAGATGGAGCAGTCTGACAAATTTAAAAAAAAAAGAAAGAAAAAAGAGAAGCTGTCTTTTTGAAATTATAAAACAAACAACTCCTTTTCTCTCAAAATTGATAGAAAAAAAGGAACCTGAGCCAGAAGGAGGGTAAACTAGATTTAAAAAAATAATAATAAGGAAATCCTTGGTTGTCCTTTTTAGAATGGGAAATGGTAGAGCCCATGATGTAAGAAAAGTCTTGATGATTCTTCAAGACAAGAAGAAAAAATTTCCCAGCTAGTTACATCCCTGCTCCTTCCACTCCACATGAACAAAGAAGAGAAAGTGGGATGGGGCATCCAGTCCACGGTAGAGACATTTCCACAAATCCACTGAGAAGAGGATGACATAGGGCTCTTGAGTGGCAGAGCCTTGTCAAGCACTTGTGCTCTTCCTGCCTCAGGACTCTTGCACACACAGCTCTCTGCAGAGTCAGCTCCTCTGACTATATTCACATCACACAAACCATTCCTACATGTGAGTCCTTCAGGACTCACTTAGGTATCTCCCTTAGGAGTGCCTTCCTTACTCTCAGTCATCCAGTGAACTATGCACACTACATACCCTCCATGCCTCAGGGATAAATGTCCTCATAACATACTGTGTGTCTCGTCCATCAGAACAGAAGTTCTGTAATGGTTGTTGCCTGCTCTCCATCAAAGCCCAGCACCTTGTAACAGGAAGCGCTCGGTTAGTTTCAGTGGGTCCATAAATGCACCCAATATACACATGTGCAGCACACAGAGAGTCTACAGATGCCAGAGTTACAGAGGGCCACTCCTCACACTCAGTGCTAGTAGTTAGGTCAGGGCAAAAACTCAGACCCATCCCCACCCCCAACTACTACACTATGGAACCAGCTCTTCTGCCATGTCCAGACAAGCTGCTGTGGTCTTCAAGCATGGAGTGGGATAATACCAACAGAGAGGCTGCTGGTGTGGACTAGGTTGTTCCCCACCTCCCTTACCCCCCTCCCACTCCACCCTGAACATCTCTCTCCTCCAAAGCGGCTGCCAAGGACCAGGCTTGGAAACGCTTCCCAGTCTTAATCCACTACATCTGCCATCAAAATCTTTCTTGATTACCCAGGCCAGAGACAAGGCTCAGAATAGAGAGAAAGAAGTCTTATGTGCCTCAAAAGCAACTGTCTGGCAATTGCCCCTGAGCCTTGTACAGCAGCAGGCAGACAGCTTCTCAGTCCTTAGAAACTGTCTTGTCTCCTCGTGTACTAAAAGACATCCATCCAGTGTCTGCCAGGTCTTTAAGGGCATCTTACCATCACAAGAATAAGTACACAGTACTATCCCACTCTGTAAATTAAGAAACTAGGTCTCAAAGAGGCCACCTACTTACCTAGAATGACACTGTAGGAAGAAGCAGGTTAAGATTCACCTGCCTGTGAGGGAGCGATAACTCCCTTCTCACCCCTCACCACCCATGGCAATCAGGAGAACTGGCCCTGCCTCTCACCTGCTGCAGTACTTAGGAGAGCAGGCCCTGCACCTCATCTGGGCAGCATAGTAGCACTAGCACTGGATGTGATCCTTGCAGGTGAGCCAGCCTTGAGGGCATGAGTGTGGGAGAGCTGGTCCTGCCTCGTCTGCTGGGTGGTGCAGATGAGGGAGAGACACCCTCCACCCCTCCATTGTCCCTCTCCATCTATGGCAGGCAGGAGAGCAGACCCTGGAATCATGAGAGTAAGAAAACTGGCCATGCCCCTCACTGGCTGCAACACTCAGGAGAGCCTTGCACCATGCCTGAGCAGCAAGGTAGAGCTGGCCCTGGTGGGGAGAGGGAGAGTTTTGCTGCTGAGCTGGCCCCCAGGGCATGAGAATGGGAAAGCCAGCAGGCTGACCAGCTCAAATATCTCTCAGGCCCAGATCCAGGGCTTTGAATTGACCTGCTCCAACATCTACCCCATTGAGGAGCTTCTGGAGGGCATGAGGGGCCGGTCCTACAGATCCAAAGCTGCAGGATCTCCATGACACAGGGTAACCACAGAATATCTGAGAGGAGTTCCAGTGAGATTCCAGTATCAATAGAGTAACAGAAGCCAGAGGCCTCATATCAGACCAAGGAGTCATTGCAGTGAACATTTGCAAGCAGAGAAGTGTGGACAAAAGGGTATTCTGTAGGACACACTCTAACACACGACAGCTTCCACAAGAAGGATTTTTTTCTGTTTGGGGGGGGTTGAAAGGGTGGAGGGTGGGTATGAGAGGACAGGAAAATGAGTGGATTTGTGGTACATGGTATGAAATTCACAAATAGTAAATAAGTTGAAATAATAAAAAGTTGAAAAAAAAAGATCCACCTGCTTGCAAAGCCAAATGCTGTGCTGCTGTGTGATACCCCATTTTCCATCCCTCTTCTCCTACAACTAACCCACACAGTCCATCTCATGGATGTCTGTGAGTTCTTCTGTGAGTTGGTCCCGGGAACTCTAAAAACGTCTCCTGGGACAGCCAAGAACAGAGAGGAAATCTGACAGATGGAGGTCAGAGCTTGAACCCAGGAAAAAATATACATGTGAACATGTACATGCGTCGAACATGGACAAACACACACATACACATATGCACACACAGAGACACAAACACAAGACATATGCATGTGCACACAGCCACACAACACCCTTCAATGAGGGCAGAGACTCCATTGCTTTTCACATAAGCCGGTTCCGAACAGACATGCTATGGCTCCAACTGAGGTGCGCCAGGGCATCGAGAGCCTCAGCAGGTGGGGATCTAGGGTTCGCTGAGTATCCATTCTAGTGGACAGGTTGCTGTCCTGGCTTGTCTGCTCCAGTCCCCTGATGCCAGAGCAGGACTTCCCACCCTTCATGGCATGAAGCTGAGCTGGAGCAGAGGCAGAATCCAGCACTAGTGAAATCCAAATGAAACATGAAGGTATGGGAACTGGAAGGACTTATCTAGAGGGACAGAGGCCAAAGTCAAAGAGAAGGGTAGCTCTATCCATGGCGAATTTCAGTCAATCTAGGAAGCATGCAAGTTCATGTCCAGTGGCATTTTGCTAAATAGCCCAAGCTAGGCTCTGCAAAAGTGCCACCGTGAGGAAAGTCACGGAAAACACAAACAAAAAGGCGGGAAGACTGTTGGAGCTGAAAGGAGACTGAAGAGACAAGGCAGCTAGGTGGAATGTTCTAGAAGGGATTATTTAGTACACTGGAAGTTTTTGAAGGATATTATATATTAGAGGATAGCATAATGTCAGGGTTAAAGTTTTATGGCAGTCACTGGGTAGTGATAATGGAGAAGCATGGGTTTTTGTCAAGAGGCATGTGCCGAAGTTGGGCGATAGGACAGAGAAGAAAGGAGAGTGAGAGAACATGCATACTGGGGAGAGATGAGGGAAGAAAGGAAAGAGAAACAAACTGCATTAAGGATTCCTAACTCTAGATAAAGGACAGAGAAGTGTGGATCCTATAATTCTTGTAATTCTTCTGTTTTTTATTTCCCACCAACAAAAAAGGCAGAGAAAGTCTGGGAGTCGGGACATAGATGTGTGCATATGTGAGATGTGTGTGTCTATGTATTATGTATATGTGATGTGATGTGTGTGTGTGTGTGTGTATGGTATCTGTGTGTGTATGTGGCATGTGCGTGTGTGGTGTATGTGTGTATGTGGTGTGTGTGTGGTGTTTGTGTGTATGTATTAGTGTGTGTGTGGTGTATGTGGTATATATGTATGTGGTATGTGTGTGATGGTTGTATGGTATATGTGTATATGGCATGTGTATGTGGTATGTGTGTATATATGTGTGTATATGTGTATAGTATTTATGTGTATATGTGTATGTGGGGTGTATATGGTGTGTGTATGTGGTATGTGTATGTGGTATGTGTGTGTATTATATATGGTATATGTGGTGTGTATGTATATGTGTATAGTATTTATATGTATATGTGGTGAGTGTGTGTGTATGTATGTGTGTGTCTGTGTGTGTATGTTGGTGAAAAAGCATACCAAGAGGGCAGACGATTCTGGTGGAGAGGATCCAGGCAGGGTTCCCTCTGAACTCTACTGTTCAAGGAATATTTCTCTGGAAAGGAGGCTACTGCAAAAACACATACAGTGGTGAGAGGGTCTTTCCTTCCTAGAGTAATGTCCCAGGCTGAGGCCACTGCAGAGGCCCAAAGCTTCTCAGTGGAGGAGAACTAACATGGTGAGAAGCCACTGTGAGGCTAGAATGGCCCAGGGAGCAAGACCACACAAACCAAGGATGACAAAGATGAGGAGGGCAGCAGGTGTGGGCAACCTTTCCAAAATGACCTTACTCCAAAGTTGACAACGGATGACCAGGAATTCAGGTGGAATTCACCTAAGAATTTTAGCATGAGATGAAACAGCTAGCTTCAGATGGCAGCGGTGAAGGCCAAGAAATGGCTGGATAGGAGATATTTGTTTCCTTTTTTTTTTTTTTTTGAAACAGTCTCAGTATGTTGTTGAGGTTGACATAAAACTCCAAGGCTCAAGTGATCCAGCCTCCACCTCTCCAGTAACCGAGCCTACAGTAGTATCACCATGTCTGACTGATGAATACATTTTTGAAGGCAGAATCCAAACGGGCAGGGTTTCCTACAGAAGCATGTGACTATCCTGTCTGGGGTTTGTGAAGTCTAAGGAAATCTTCATGAAAGGTCTTGGTGTGTGCCAGGGCAAGAGGCATCTGGAACGCTTACAGGACCACATGGAAAGCTACAGATGAAATCTTCTGCCGTGCAGGTCTCCCCAGAGCCCATGGCCCCTCCCCAACCACTCCCTGCCCAGATGGGCCCACAGAGGCCACAGGTTACAGAGAAGGAGTGCACACCCCAGCAAAGATTGATGCCTTTTAAACAGACCCAGAGCGAGAAGGACAGAGAAAGTCAATATTTGTCCGAGCAAGCCAAACAGGCGGGCTTGCCCAGGAATGTGAAGGAGGGGGAGGGAGGCCAGCGCCCAGAGAACATTATTTCAACAGACAGATATTTGGAAACCGTCGCTGTCCTGTGGGTGGGGGAGGGGCTGGCCATCCAACTCTATTCCTGCTGGGAAATGGATGGGCCTAGGCCAGGTGGCCAGAGGCTGGCAGAAAAGCTGACCCACCATTTCACATGCCTGAAAATAAGGAAAGAATTTGAAGCAAGACCCACAGGTCCAATGGCCCAGCATGTTTCTACTTCTTAGTTGACTTGCAGGTTGTGCTGACTGCTAACCATGCTACTGAATCCAAATCCCACATGGCTGCCCCATCTCACCTTGTTTCATACACCTGCCAATCTTAGCAACTTAGCTCCTCCCCCCACTCCTCCATGGCAGGTGCTAAGCCACTCTTTGCCATGATTTTGTTCAAACCGGTCCTCAAGACACACCTTCAAACCCTGGTTCAAGGTTCACCTGCAACCATCTTCCACCCCCAACACACACATACCTGGCCTTCTGGCTTTGGGATTAGAGCTTTGAGGCTGAGCTGAAAGAGGGCTGAATTCGCCAGTTTCTAGCTGATGATTTAAGCTCTGATGACTCCATCCTCCTGAATCCTGGCGTATTCATCCATAAGCTGCTGTGGCAGGTTGTATAATCCCCCCACAAGATGTCTATCCCTTCCTCCTAAAGCCTGGGTATGGTCACTGGGATTTTGAAAATATGGTTTCACTGTGCATCTTGAGATGGGTAGATGATGCTGGGACATCCAGTATCATCACAAGGACCTCAGGGGAGGCAGGCAGGAAGGTCATACTGACAATCAGGATGACAGAAGAAAGACTGGAGTAAGGAGGCCCCATGAGAAGAGGAACACAAGTGGCCACCGAAAGCTTAAAAAGGCAAGAGGGTGGATTCTCCCCTCTAGTAGCCCTGCAAACTTGACCCTAATCTAGTGAGATATGTTCTAGACTCTGCCCCCCAGGACTGGTAAAGAAGTAAACTTGTCCTGAGCTAGACTCTGGCTTCTAAAGTGTGGCTCACAACCTGATATGGGGTCATGAAACTCAATGTGTGGTTGTGACATTTTTGGCAACATTAAAGGGTTCTGAATACTCAAGCGACAATTAATTTAAAATTGAGCAAGTGATGAATGAGATGTTTTCAGGAGTGCCTGTCCATGCTGGATGACATGACTTCACTGCAGCCCTGACTCTCACCATACACACATCCACACTGCACACACCCTGACACCAAGAGATGCCAGCAAACACTGTCTGAAAACCTCAGCTCAGAGCAGAGTCTAAAGGGGATGAATTGCAGAGTTTTTATTGTATATATGTTTCTTTTTGCTTTTATTGACACAGTAGTTATAAATGAAAAGCAAAGACTCTTAACATTTTCCTATCACCGTTCTTTAACGTGCAAGTATCAAACTAACATACCTTTGGATTGGCCTGTGTTTATACTATTTGGGTTTTAAGATGCTGTTTTCAGGTAGGTGAGCCAGCTCAGAGGGTGAAGGTTCTGTGACGCCTGAGAACCTATGTTTGATTCCTGAGTTGCACATGGCAGAAGGAAAGAGAAACAAATCCAAATTTACATTGAAGAGCAAACACAATTTTTAAAATCTTTAATTGTTTCCATTGCTGTCTTCAATTTCATTTTTGAAGATTGTTAGATAAATCTGGCTTCAGTATTAGGACATAATTTCCAACAACTTATGAAATGACCCAAAACACACTTCTGGCATTTTATATTATGTGTTTTTGCAAAACAACACTCTCAGCATTGACAATTATAAAATTAAGATATCGGTCAACTCCAGGAAGCACTAGAGATGTTCTCTGGCCCACAAGCTAAAATATTCAGCTTAGATTTAATTATTTTTCATTCTTTTTAAAAAATGTTTTATGTATGTGCAGGGTATGTGTGAATGTACATGCACATGTGTGTGCTTTACATGTGGATGCCACAAGACAATCTTGGGTATTGTTCTTCCTCAGGAGCTATCTATCTTGGTTTTTGAGACAGGCTCTCAAACTGAGACCTGGGCCTCACCAATTAGGCTAGGCTAGCTGGTCAGCGATCCCCCAGGATCTGCCTGTGCCTTCCTCCTAGGCTTTGGGAATATAACCATACTTTTTTACAAAGATTCTGGGATTGAACTCATGTCTTTATGCTCGTAGGGCAAGCACTTTACTGACCTAGCCATCTCCCAGCCCAAGGCTTAATTATGTTCTAAATACACCAAATCTTACTGTCTTAGATAGGGTTTTACTGCTGTGAACAGACTCCATGACTAATGCAAGTCTTACAAAGGTCAACATTTAATTGTGGCTGGCTTACAGGCCCAGAGGTTCAGTCTATTATCATCAAGGCGGGAACATAGTCATATCCAGGCAAGAATGGTGCAGGAGAAGCTGAGAGCTCTTCTGAAGACTGCTAGCAGAATACTGACTTTCAGGCAACTAGGATGAAGGTGTTAAAGCCCACTCCCACAGTGACACACCTACTCCAACAAGGCCATACCTACTTCAACAGGGCCACACCTTCTAATAGTATCACTCCATGGGCAGAGCATATACAAACCATCACACCCTCCCTCTCAACCCCTCAAGCCAACTTCCGATATTTTCTCTTTCCACTTTTATATCATTATTTTTTATAGCCCACTTGATTTGATTAGTGCTGCCTGTATACTGAATTTGATTAGTGCTGCCTGCATACTCATGGATGTGGGTCATCCATTGGAGTATGGGCAAACTACCAGCAGCCATGTTCCGAAAGAAAAATGACTTTCCTTCTCCCAACAGCCATTAATGCCAATAGCTCCTGAGCTAAAGGTAGCTTCATAAGCCCCTCTCCCATCTATGCTAGAATGCTGCCTGGCTTGACCTCATGCAGGTAACCATAGCTACTGAGAGTTCATAAATGCAGCCGTGCTGTTGTGTCCAGAAGATGGCATTTCATGGCATCCCTTTGCTCTTACATTCTTTCTACTCACTTCTGCCATCATATTTGCAGAGCCTTGTGGGAGATGGGTAATATAAGTGTCCCATTAAGGGCTGGACACTCAACAGTCCCTTATTCCCAGCTGACCAGATATGAGTCTCTGCACTGACTGCCCACTGAAGAAAGAAATTTCTGTGGCCAAGGTTGAAAACAGCACACATAAGCATTTAGAAGACAGTTTGACCTGTACTTTTAGGGAAATGACAATAGCATGTTCATTTCTAGAGCCCATGCCCCCCCACAGTCATGGGCTTTTGACAAGTATCAGGCATAAACTCCTTCTTTTGGAACATACCTCAAATCCAAACAGAAAGCAGCTGGCTAGCCCCATAACAATCATGTCACTATTGCTCCTGTAGGGACTTACCTGCCTGACAGGTCAGTGTTGTGAAATGCAAAGCCCAGCACGGGGCGAAACCACTGGTGTCTTTTCTTCCCCTGTGTCCTGCATAGCACCTCCCTGCACTGTGAAAACTAGCCAGTAGAGAAGTCTCCAAGGTCAGTTCCCGCTTGATTTCTCAAGTCCTGCAACCAGAGTGTGGTTTGTCTTCAGCAATAGACTCGTCCACCTAGCTATAGTGAACAACCAAAAAACTTATGAAATAGTTTGTACTGCTTGGGAGTCCTCCATGACCAGTAATTTTTAGGAAAATATTTCACACCTGGCACTGAGTTTTCATTAAATAATTCATGTCTTTTGTGGGAAGCGTTTTCAACCCATGTAGGGTACCTCCATTCAAGCTCTTTCTTTGTATTTTAATTATATTTTAATTAATTATAAAACAGTGAGTTTTCATACATCTTTAGTTTTAGATAGCCCATCCCTACCCCTCTCTCTTCTTGCCTCCTTCCCCCATTTCCATTCTTATTTAACAAAGATAAAATTCTTTATGTAAAAAATAAATAATAATAAATAAATATCCATCTCATTAGAATTCAAATTCACTTTCACCCTTAAAATTCAAATTCACTTTCACCTCACTACTATATGTAGTCTAAGGAACTATTTTCAGTAGTTTAAATGGATTTCCTATCATAAATGTTTGAGTTGTATATGTAATTTATGTGTGTGTATACCTCTGGGGTTAAGTTAAAAAGTCTGTTAGGTGAAAGAGGGCAAGTGGAAAACATTTAACAACCCCTGCTCTAGTGTAGGAAGCTTGTGCTAACTTGTCAGAGCTATAACAGGAAGCTGATTGATTTGAGCACCATCTTCATGACTCCGGGACTCTGGGAAGAACTAACGACATGATACTTAGAGAATGCTTAGCCTCCAGTAAAGAAAGGAGTTGGGAGCTTCCCATCAGTACGATCCCAGCCCTAACCCCTTTGATTCCCATGATCCTCCTTTGCTTGCTTCCACGTCTGCTTATCCCTCCAAGATAAGAATGAATTGAGGGCAGACGGGAAGTGGCACAATTATATTGATATCACTGATTCCAGCCAGTAGTAGTAGGTGGTCAATAAAATGTAAATAAATGAGTGACTGAATGAATAAATACTGATATGTGTCCACACACAGCAAAGCTTTAGTCATACAATTAAGTACAGTCAAATTTCTGAGTCAGGAACAAAATTCTACAATCCACCAAACCAAATGCAAGAGTGTAAATGCTAGAAGAGGGACGTGAAACCATCTGGGACTTGGAGGGAAGATGGATGGATGTCCCTCTTGTATACATTACAGATTTCCTAGTGACTTTTCTTTGCTGACATGATGAAGGGTAAGGCCTCTTAGATAGGTCTCACACCTGCCTGTTTTCTCTGGTCAGAGGTGGAGGAGCACGGGTGGTCAGAGGAGAAGGGGAACTGGTAGTCAGAGGAGGAGGAGCACTGGTGGTCAGAAGTGGAGGAGCACTGGTGGTCAGCTCCAGGCATGGACCATGGAGATGCTGAAGTGCATGGCCAGAAGCCCGACAACATTCCAGGCAAAATAAAAAAAAAATCATTATCTCGTTTCATGTCCAAGTGTCCATTAATATTTGCCAGGGAGTAAATTGAAGACCAGACAAGTGGTAGAATTTATCTAAAGTCACACAGCCCGCCACTCTCATCTGAAAGAGCCAGAGGGGATCTCATGACTAGAACAGTAGCCTGAGAGACTTATCTGTGGCTTCTCTAGACTCATTCAGCAAATACTTGCCAAGCCTTCTCTGAGTCCAGACTTGCTCTATGTGTCAAGAACAGAGAGATGGCTCAACCCAGTGGAGAAACGGACCCTGGAAACTCACAGTATAATAGTGGGGCATAGGGAGTCCCTGGAGACCCAGGTGTGGGCATTTAAATCTGATAAGCATCAGAAATAAAGTTCCCTTTGCCACAACCTACCACATGAAAGTGGGCAGGCAAGATCTTTAAGAGAGGGAATTTCAAGCCAAGCAGACAGCACACACAGATGCCAATAGGTAAGAAGAGAGCACGTTCAAAAACATAGGTCAGTTGGAATGGCAGAAGGGTAGTGGATCAGACAGGGACAAAAATAGATGAGCAAGGAGGACCAGAAGGAGCCCTTGGGGCTGAGAGTGCCCTCACAGCCCAGGACAATAGGACACTCTGTAAAGGATTTGAACAGCAGAAGGCCTTGGTCAAAAATTTTATCTTTCTGAAATAATACCTATAGTGTACGCAGAATTTGTGAACTCACAGCCATTCTTCCAATCTCACTGCATTTGATCCTCACCGCAACATCATTCTCGTCTTACAACATCTCAGCTTACAAATACGGAAGCTGAAACACAGAAAGGTTGAGTACCGTGTCCAAGGTCACACAGCTAGAAAGTGTCAGAAACAAGATTTGAACAGACAGTCTGGCTCCAGAGTCTAAGTGCTCACCCTGGAGGGAGCGTTCTCTCAGAAATCAGGGTTTGGACACGTTTGCCTGACACTGGAGCCCTGCACGGGGGCCAAGCAAAGGGGAGGCATGCATCCAGGCTGCCTGGCAAGTGGCCTATCTCGGAGGGAGAATTACCACTCTCCACATCTCTGAGCACAAGGTCAATTGGACCTGGGTGGCCAATCACTGATGCTTCAGCAGCACTTCCCCACCCTGCCCCCTCAATGCTTCGTGCCCACCAGCGCACAGTGCACCCTGAGCTGTGGAGCACTTAATCAGCTTCCCGGATTTCTCTGGGGTTTCTCTCAGCTTGGATTTTCTGGAAGTTCTTTCCGCTTTGCTGCTGATCCTATCTCCCCGTGTGTTTCCCATTAGTGGAGCGATTAACACTCACCCATTTGCATAAGCTCAGAGGCCCCCCACACTCAGGAGCCTCAGCCTCTCCCTCTGCATGGCTGGTGAGAGGCTGTAAAACTTGCCTATAAGCCTTCTGGAAATCTATTTGACCTTACTAGATGCCTTAGGGTTCCTCTCAAAGGTGGGGATGGTGACAGCGAGAGTTTCCCCATGGTGACACACAGACAACATGTTGAATCAGCAAAGAACCTAGGAATAATGACTGCCCTCCAACCCAGCACCCCAGCCAAAGAGAGGCTACCCAACGCTGCCAGTTCTGTCAAGCCCACTTTTCATTTAAGAGAACAGTATTTGTTGAAAAATAAAATTCTATGGACTCACAGTATACAGGTGATGTTTAAAAATATATATGTGGGCTGGAGAGATGGCTCAGAGGTTAAGAGCACTGGCTGTTCTTCTAGAGGTCCTGAGTTCAAATCCCAGCAACCACATGGTGGCTCACAACCATCTGTAATGAGATCTGATGCCCTCTTCTGGTGTGTCTGAGGACAGCTACAGTGTACTCATACACATAAAATAAATAAATAACTCATAAAAAATAAATATATATCAAAAATCACAATCAAGCTGATTAACATATTCATGTCGCAAAGCTACCATTTGTGAGAGCACGTAAGATTTGCTGTCTTAGCAAACTTCAATCATATGTCATGTGATATAATTAGCCATGGTCACCATGCAGTTTTTAGCAGTCCAAAATCTATTTGTAATGCACTCTTAAAACGTGGTACCTTCTTCCCTATGCCTGCCTCCAGCTGCTGAGTCAACTTTCCTGAATTCATCTCATAATTAGGTCATGAAGAACTTGTCTTTCTGTGCCCAGTGTGTTCCATTTTGCATTACATCCTCCAGGTTTACCTACATTGTCACAAATGATATGCTTTTTTTCTTTCTCAAGGATGACTAGTGTTTCTCTCTCTCTCTTCCTCTCTCTCCTCTCTCTCTTTGTGTGTGTGTGAGTGTGTGTGTGTGTGCGTGCGCACGCGTACACGTGCGTGTGTGATATTTCTGATTCATTCATCGGCAGACAGACTCTTAGGTTATTTCCATATCTCGGGTGCTCCGACTGTTGAAATGAGCACCGGTGTGCAAACATCCTCTTGCCATACTGCCTAGTTTTCTCTGCCTGTGGGATTGCTGGGTCTGCCACAGCACAAAGGAAGCAACCTGCCCTCCTTGTGTATCAGGCCTTAGGAATCACCATTCTGGCGTGGTGAGCCCAAGCTGATGTATTCTCACATAATTCTCATTATTTCTTATAAGAAAATAGTTATTACTCCCATTGTCTGTAAAGACAGGAAAATTTATGTGTAGAGATGTAAAGTTACTAAAAGCAAAATCACAAATACTTGTGAGCCCAGGCATCCATGGCTACACAAGCCTGAGAAACTGTCTTGAACCTACTGCCTTCACACTCAGCTCACCTCAGACCCAAAGTCTCTCCAGAAACACAGGGAAGGTGGGAACCCTCCCGTGGAGCCGCACTGCCCCCACCAATAGAAAATGTCCTGAGCACATTAACATAGGCAAGAGTCAGCCCTTTCTCAACTCACGCTAGATGCCAGCCTTCTTAACTGCCCTGTAACATTAGTTACCCCCACAATACACATGGAAAAACTAAGGCAGCTAGAGGTAGAGTCCACTGCCTAAGATCATGCAACTAGTAAGCAAACTCTGAGCCAGGATTTAAACCAGACCTCATACCCCTTTCTACTAGAGATGTTGAGATACTCAGAGATGCAGTGAAGAATGTCTTCCCTATGCCACACACACACACACACACCCCACTCAGGAGTTCTCAATGATCCAGGCCACTGTATCTGTCTAGCCAACCCCACCTGCTTTACTACATCCAGCATGCCCCTGGGTGAGGATGCCTGGAGTGAGCTAGTATGGAGTTTCCAAGGAGTCAGATTGCTGCTGTGGAAGGAGGTGGCCGGCACACAGGAGGTGGGCAGCCCAGGGGCAGTCTCCCTATCAGAGCTTGCTGCTATTTACATACTGTGGGCCTCAGATCCTGTTCATGATAGGAAGATTTGCTGCTGTTTTCCTGCGCCCTCACTGTGATCCATCTGTTACCTTTTAGAAGGGCTTCAATGGCCCTGGCTGACATGCTGGGAAACAGATTGGAAGTCTGCAGCACCCACCCTGCCAACCTCAGGCATTCACCCCAGAAAAGCTCCCAGGCTTCTCCATGTCTTGCATTATTATAGACCCCAAGTGTCTCTGCAAGGTACCAGGTTCCTAGGAATGGGCTGAAGGAGATGCTCCTGGCCCTCCTGGGAAACTGGCAGGTCCTAAAGATGCCCAGCACAGCCATCTGCTCCCAATAAAGCTCAGTATCCCATCCATCTGGACTGCCCAGCAGAACCAATAGTGGAATTGAGGTAGATGAAGGCACTGTGCACTAACAGGCCGCATGGATGCTGGGGAGGAGAAAAAGAAGAAACTATTGTCAAATGTGATCACAACTCCTAAGAGCTTCCCAGAGGCCCAACTGTCTTTTCTTCCTCTACTTCCTCAGACTTCTAGACAAGTCAGCCAAGACACTGACTTCAGTACCAGGGTCAGAATTCAGTTTCTGAGTCCCACGCCTGGCCTCCTGTGTGACCCTACAGCCACCTAGAACTCAGAACTCAAGACCCTTATTCCAGAATGACTGTAGTCCTGTGTCCAGGCTCTAAGAGAAGCAGTCACTAGGGAGAGCACAGGTCATCATAGAAGTTTCCAGTCAGCCCCCTCCATTCCATTGTGGCTGGCCTCATTCTGTCCCTTTAGGTAAGGAAAAAAACAAAACAAAACAAAAACAACAAGAGGCAAACTCTGGGACAGACTTAGAGAAGAATCCCAGAGGGTTTTAGATTTGCCAGGGGCAGGCAGATCTGCTGGCCAGAAGCCCTCACCCCTCAAGACAAGCAACTGTCCCCTTAATTAAATACATACCCAGGACTCTAGAGAGAGCCAGTGGGAACTGACTCACTAACTCTTGGACCTGCTTTCTGCCTCAGAGGAGGAAGAAGACTTTTTAATGGAAACGGCTGGAGCCTTTCTCCCTCTCAAGAAAAAACTTTTTTTTCTAAAAATAATAATAACTTTTTAAAAAAATATTTTGAGTACACAACACTTTAGCCAAGTTATGGATTCTGCTGCAGGCTCCCAACAATGAAGTCCAAGGCTCTTTCTTCCCATTGTCCTTGGGTTTCTCTCCTCTGTGGGCACAGGCCATGAGAAAGAGATTACAGTCACATGACCAGAGACAATTGAGATGCTCCAGGAAAGGATGAGTTAAGATGGACACATATGGGCTAGAGGGATGGCTCAGCAGTTAAGAGCACTGACTGCTCTTCCAGAGATCCCAAGTTCAATTCCCAGCAACCACATGGTGGCTCACAACCATCTGTAATGAGGTTTGATATTCTTTTCCAGTGTGTCTGAAAACAGCTACTGTATACTCACTCCTATACATAAAAAAATAAATAAACCTTTAAAAGTAAAAGAAACTTGCTTTAGTTGGTGATCTTAACTAAAAACATCAACTTTCAATGAAAAAAAGGACTACCTCTTCTCAAGACCTACCTCCTTAGCCACCCCCTGCCTCAGTCTCTTCAAATCCAGCCCCTGTGTCCTGCCTACTCCAGATCTCCATCTCCTCCCAGGCTGAGAGCCTCAAACCCCTCATGTGCCACCACAGGTATCCTTTTAAATTCCAGTGAGATCCAAAAAAATCTGAGGACTTTTGCCTTCCGCTCTCCCTGAGGAGGTGAGGAACACTTTTTTTTCTCCCAGGGCACTAAAGTCCCTGTACACAGAACATGTACAGGATCAGGTCTAAAGCCCAAGTTTAAACGAATCTCACTCTTTTTAATCCACCCATTGCCTCCCCACCAATCTAGAAGAAGGGATGGATGAAGGTGTCTGAAGGTAGATGTATAACTGAACAGCCCCTGCGGACCCGTACATTTTCTGATACACAGTGTCGCACACAGGATGCCACCATAACTGATGGATCCACTTTGCAGCTTCCCCATTCTTACCTCATTCCATGCTGCTTCTGCAAAACTCTTCCCTCAGCCAAGAGTGTCCCTACTTTTGGCTTTGTTTATTTCCAAAGACTATCCCAGTACCCAGGTGGTAACAGAACCCACCTTACACCTGTGGAGCCCAGGATAACACTGTCATGTGCAAGTTCTCACCCCCTCGTTGTGATCAGCTCAGAAAAGCTTGGCTAAGCCCAGCTTAGGGGCACATGGCCTGAGCTCAAGGCCAACCTGTACAACATGAGACCCTATGTTGGAAAGGGAGAGGAAAAAAGGAATTGAAGGAAAGATTGGTTAAACTGAGCTGATCATTTTCAGAACAAAGTAAAGATAAGATGAACTAGTTGGTGAATTTTTATGTTGGATGCAAAACAGTCCTGTGACCACTATGTGCTCGGCCATGAGTGGCAGTTGCTTCCATAATATGACACAGTGGCAACAGAATAGCAAAGTGCTGGGGGACAGCTGCCACTGACTGATACAGACTATACAGTATATAAGCCAGGTCTGAACATGTGATAGATAGGTGGATGGATATGTAGATGAACATATGGATGGATGGATGGATGGATGGATGGATGGATGGATGGATAGATGAGTGTATGATTCATGGGTGGGTGGGTGAAATGGCTGGATGGACTAGAAGCAATGCCAGCTGCTTTCATACTACAAGTCACTAATCTTCCGAGAGTAGCTAGTCTTTAGTCTTTATTAAGAAGTCATGAGTGGTGCACACCTTTAATCCTAGCACTCTAGAAACAAAGGCAGGATCTCTGTGAGTTCAAGGCCAGCCTAATCTACAAAGTAAGTGCCCCGACAGCCAGGGCTGTTGGAGAAACCCTGCCTCAAGAAGGAGGAGGAAGAAGAGAAGAAAATAAAGTCGTGACAGCAAACTCTACCTCCCTCTGTCCTATGTGACTGTAATTTATTCTTCCAGCTCTAAAGAGAGTCTTTCTACATTACTAGAGTCTCTCTTACCCTTGGATCCCTAGTATGTCTTATTATTTTTAGAAACAAGTCCATCTCTCACTGCCTGGCCTTTGCCTACTCCACATAGCTTGGGTTCTTTGTCTTTCCCTAACTCCAAATAAACCCTTCTGAGACAGCATGGAGAAAAACTGCTATCATCTCTCCCTGAGTACAGGCTCACAGAGTTTGAAAGTCTTGCCTTGGTTATGCTGACCCTCCTTGCACAGGGAGCCCACACATCACTAAGCAGAAGTGGTAAGGTTCCCTGTGCCACACACTCACAACAGAAACAGCAGCTGTAGCTTCAGTCAAGCTGAACCTTGGGAAGTTGGGGGTTTGAGATGGGTGAAGGATGGCCCTGCTCACTGTGTTCCCAAGGACCTCAGCAAGGGGCTGACCAGCCCCATCTCCCACTGAATGAGCAATCAGGAGAACCACATGTATATTTGCATAATGTTTGTGCTCAATTTGCTTCTTATTTGCATAAGTCCTCTAGCCCATCCTCCTGGGCAATTCTCTAGGCAAACACAGTCCCTCACATCCTAGCAAGGAAGTGAAAAGCCTCTGCAGTTTCCTCCCTCTAACCTGGCTAAGTCCCCTAAGGCATAGGCTGGGGCTGGATCCCAAGAATCAAGCATGCGAGGCTGGTCAGAGTCCTGTATAAGGACACACAGGTACGACAGAGCTCAGGGAGAGGTAGGTGCAGAGGAGAAGTACCTGTAAATTTCTACTTATTCTCACTTTTTCTCACCATCTGCCTTTCAAAAAAAAAAAAGTGGAATAATAACAACAAAAAAATGAGACATTCCAACTGGGGTACAAAAATCAAGTAAGATTTTAGGAAGTGAGTTGCTGAGCTAGGTCTCCAAAGATGAGAGAGGAGAATAGGCAAATGAGGACCACAGTGGTAAGGGGAAGAGGCCATGCTACCATAGCATGATATGATTATTTATTCTAAAAATTAGGGCATAGGTCACAGATGACAAATGATGGGCAAGAAATAGACTCATATGGTGAATCAGTAGATAATAAATGACTGATAGATACAAGGTGATTAGTAGACAGGTAATTGATAAATTGTTAAGAAATTATAAACAATGTGAGATTATAAATACTAGGTTGTATAGATGAATGACAAATAAGACATGATAGACAGTACACATATAGATGGATGTCTGACTTTGTGCCACATGCCAAAGAAGCAGTGGTGGGTTAAGCATGCTCCCTCCAGCCCGTGAGACAGACAAGCAAGCAATTCATTAAAATTCAGTGTGGAGAGAGCTATGCTAGAGAGATGTGCAAATTGTTGTTGGAGTACAGAGATGGGGACTATTAATTCATCTGGGAATGGAATAGGAAAAGACGTGCTATAGACAGCGTCACAAGACTGACATTTGAACAGAAGGTTCTAAGGAATTAAAAAGAAGGTGACCAATAGGTCAGGATGTGGTGGGAGCATTCAGGCAGAGAAAATGGTCTGAAATAATGCATGCAGGTACAGGTGAAATACAAAAGGGCCAGTGAAGGGAGGTCCTGGTGAATGACAATAAGAAAAAAGCCACCATCTTGCTAGGGAGGGTCCTAGCAAATGAACAAATGCAGAATCTGTAAAACCACACACAACCGACATCACTTCCACACACCTTAAAAGGTGAAGAATGCCCTATACAAAGTACAGAAGTACCTATTCACAGCCAGATGTGATGAAAAAAAAAAAAAAACAACCCTGCAATCCAAGCACTCGGTAGGTGTGGCAAGAGTATCTGGAAGTAAAGGCCTGTGTCTGCCTCACGACCAGTCTGAGGCTAGCCTGGGTACATGATATCCTGAAGAATGGAAAAAAGAAATGAAGAGAAAGGAAATTTTCAAATTTCAATAGGACATTGCCAGATTACAGACTTGGAGATTGGAAAGGCCACCAAAAGCATGACCCAGAAAGGAGATAATAAAGGGTGGAAGAATCATAGGTGGGTGAATGGGTATGTATGCATGAGCTGGTGGTAGATGGAAGGCTAGCTGTATGGAGGCATCAAGAAATGGATATAGGAATGATAGGTGGGTTTATGGGTAGGTGGGTGAGCAGGTAGATGGTAAGTAGATAGGTGGATAGGGTGGGTGAATGGGTGGGTGGACAAGGATGGATAGGTAGATGGATGGACGAGTGGGTGGATGTTAATGGACATAGAGATGAATGGTGGAAGTTTGGATGGCTGTTTGGCTGGATGAATGGAAAACTAGATTCATCTGACATCATCTTTATAACAATTTGACCAACTGAACCGCTGAATGGGTGGTTGCTGAGAGAGAGAGATCAGCATATATGAAGGAAGGAAAGAAGGAGACTGTCTGGCCAACAGGAGAGTGGACACAGATGAATGGATAATGCTGAAGCCAGAGACCTACAAATGTTAGGACATCTGGAAAGCAGAAAAACTCCCTGCTTGATAGAGAAGGCAGTTTCTCAACTGAGAGAGGTAAAGAAACCCTTCTTATTGTTTTATTTTATTTATTTAATTTTTGAAGCAAGGTCTCACCAGATACTCCAGGCTGATCAGAATCATGCTGGAATCACTCAGGTCAGTCTTGAACTTGAGATCTTCCTCCTCGGCCTTGGAAGGGCTGGGATTGCAGGTATGTGCCACCATGAGAGATCTCATTAATAATAGCAGTGGTGACAGGGAAACATCTCATTTGAAGGTAAGTAACTCTTGCACTTCCAAATAATGACTGCATACTTCCTTTACTTTATTAAAAACAAAACAAAATTTGCAAATATGTGAAGCTCAAGTTCGAAACTGAATAATCACCTCAGCTAGAAGCTGTACAGATTTTCCTAACTAAATTTAGCACATCTCCCTTATTCCTGCTTTATAGAAAAGAGTGACTATCAATGTATCTCCAGTTCCACACCTATGGTGAGTGACACCAGAGATCAAACCCCTGGGCCTCCACTAGGTCAGGAGGGAGCTACAGAGAAAGGAACGTAGGCACCAGAAATATCTGAAGAGACAAATGGGCAAAACACATCCACACACCCAGGTGTCTGACGTGGCCAGAGCTTGGTAGAGAAAGTACTAGGGAGCCTGGAGGAGAAGTGGCTGGGTGGGTAGAGGAGGTGGACAGGGCTGGGAAGAGAAGGCATTGAGAAGTTACACTCCTTCCCATCTCTTATCTATCCATGTCTTCACGTCCTTTGAAATCTTCAAGGCTGACTTCACCAGGATATCCAGTCTATAGCATGGATGAGCAAACCTACAACTTGATCCATATGGTGCCTGAAAACTTAAGTGTCTCTCTTCCACCTTGAACCAGCGCCTTCACCTTACGAACTCCTCTCTCCTACACTCCAGCTCTCCAAGCCTAATGGGAAAAGATTCCTGTCCCATCCCAAATCCATGAGCATGGCTGTGAGTCCTCAGTCAAGTGGAGGGCCTCCCCCCTCAGGTTCTTTGCTTGTAAAATAAATCTAATAATCCTAAAGCTTTTAGGGCATGAAATGAAATGCAAGCTATCACCTGAATTTGCATCTGTTAAAGGTACATACAGTCACATTAAGCAAATTTTTAATTTTCTTTTTCTCATGGCAAAATGTCCCTAAAAGCCAGATGTGGTGGTACTTCCCTTTAATCACAGCAGTTACGAGGCAGAGGCAGGTGGATTTCTCTAAATTCAAGTCCAGTCTGATCTACATAGCAAGTTTCAGGCCAGCCAGAGCTACATAATAAAACCCTGTCTCAAAAAACTTATTTTCAGAAAAAAATTATTTTTATCCAGACACAATTATTTATGCTTACAGCCCCAGCTACTCAGGAGGCAAAAGTAGTAGGTTTACCTGAACTCAGGAATGTTATGTGGCATAAACAACAAAATAGGACCCTGACTTTAAAAATAAGTTTTGACTATTCCACATGTTTTTAAAAATTAGGGACTTCAGGTATAGCTTAATGGTAAATTGTGTGCTTAGCATATAAAAGACCTGAGAGCAGCCTCCAGCACTATAGCAAATCAAATACATAATGCTATTCCAGTATTCCAAAGACAGAGGCAGGATGATCTCTGTAAGTACAAAGACAGCCTGGTCTACATAGCAAATTCCAGGCCAGCCAGAACTACACAGTGAGATTGTCTATGCATGCATGGATGGATGGATGGATGGATGGATGGATGGATGGATGGATGGATCAATAGATCCATAATTATTTAATAAAGCAAAAAATCAAAATACAGAGGAAAAGGGGGTTGAGGAAAATTAGTATTTAAAACTGTAAGGGGGATTTTCTATATTGCTATTTCTTAGATTTTCTTTGTTGCTTAAGACTCTATACAGCCACCAGGCAGTGGTGGCGCACGCCTTTAATCTCAGCACTTGGGCGGCAGAGGCAGGTGTATTTCTGAGTTCAAGGCCAGCCTGGTCTACTGAGTGAGTTCAAGGACAGCCAGGGCTTCACAGAGAAACCCTGTCTCGAAAAACCTAAAAAAAAAAAAAAAAATCTATACAGCCCAGTTGACCTTGAACTCTCCTGGCTCAGCCTCCCAAGTACTGGGACTCCAGGCAACAGCCACTATATCTAGCTGAGAGCCTCTTCTATAAATATTATTGGTTATATTAATACCTCCATCTTACAGATGTAGGAACTGTTTCCCAATGACTCTTAACCAATAACTGGTGTCGCCATCACGCAAATCTCCCTTCTGCCAAATCGAATGACTTGGTAACAAACATGCTTTTGTATAAATCTTCCTGATGTTGACCTTGCTACACTGTTTTCCAGTGCTGAGAATCAAAACCACTGTACCACAGAACTGTATCCCCTTCTACTCAATGTTCAATTATCATGTGTGTTCAATGTGACCATATATCTCAATATAAACACAATGAAACTTCAGATATCTAAAACCTTTGCTTAATGCTTGGTTGCAGAAGCCTGAGCTTTGAGACTGCCATGAACGGCAGGAAGCGTCACGACTGGTCCCTTTTAAGAACCACCTGTTACATAACAGGAGCATAAGCCCGTGTTTGAGCACTCGGCTTCTGTCCTTAGCTCCTCAAGAAAGCAAAGAGCTTTTTGTCTGACCCACAGAAATTTCTCTATGAAACTATGAAACTGGAACTGGAGATATGGTTAAATGATTCCATGGCTAAGAGTGTTTGTGGTTCTTGCATCAGACCTGGGTTTGATTCTCAGCACCCAGAAGACAATTCATAAACCATCCATGACTCCAGTTCCAGGGGATTCATCACCCTCTTCAGATTTCGGTGAGCTGCAGACACCTACGTGGTACACAAACATTAATGCAAGCCAACAATTCATAAACAGAAAATTAAAGTTTAGAAATTTATTTTTAAATAAATAAGTAAATATAAATATGAACCTCTTAGGGGTGGAAAATGGCTCAGTGGTTAAAAGCACATACTGTCCTTGTAGAGGGCCTCAGTTCACCTCCTACCACTCATGTTAGACACCTCACAACTGTCTGCCATTCCAGCTCCGGGACAGCTGAAGGGGGTGGGGGTGTCCAATGCTCTGGCTTCTGAAGACACCTGCACTGATGTGCACATACTCAAAGACACACACACAGAGACGGGGAGGGTGCAAATGCATAATTGCTTTTTTATGAGACTCTTTCCCTAGCCTCTTACTCAAGACATATAGAAAGTAGTTTAAGCATTTAGTGCTAAGGACAGCCAGTTGTCCGCCCAGCCCACCCTGAATGGATGTATCTCAGCACAACCCTTTCTTTTTCCTGTCTCTATTTCCTCAATAATGACAACAAAAAGTCTCACTAACTGTATACTACTTCATGTATCCTTCCAAACAAGCATGAGCTCACATCATCCCCCCAAACTCCTGCAGGTGCATATTGCCTTTCTTTCTGCTACACAAAGAGAGGAGGAAGACACCCACCTAGAGGTTGAATGACGAACCCAAAGTTACGGAGCAGACAGTCCAGAGAGGGAGAATCTGGACCCAGGCAGCCTGGCTCCGGCAATAGGATCAAACACTTCCAGATGCTCTCACCTCAGTGTTGGTTTTAAACACAAAGAGGAGTCTAAGGAACTTGGATGCCTCCCCAGCTGCAGAGTCAGACACTCTCTGTCCCGCAACCCCCTGGGGCCTGCCCCAGGCAACAGACAGTACCTCTTAGACCTGCTGTCTTTGTTCCCAGCTTCTGTGGCCACCACTACTTACAGAACTGAAGATCCCAGCCCTGCCCATCCTCCAGTCCTGCCAGTTCTAAACTTTGTACCGTCAGCTGGACTTTTTTTTTCTTTTTCTTTCTTTCTCCTTTTTCTTTCCTATTGACAAGTGGAAAAAGTATCATTTTAGGAGTGGTGTGTGTGTGTGTGTGTGTGTGTGTGTGTGTGTGTGTTCCTGGCCATATGAATAAAATGACATACTTGGCCCTTCCTCCAACTCCCAGTTGTATAACACAGGGAAAGACAAGAAGCTTGACAGAAACACAAGGAGATGGCCACAGCCTCCTGCCCACCCACCCCCATCCCACCACAGGCCACACAGCAGGTTTCCTCCGAAGCCCAATCCCTTCTCCTTCCCTTCTACAAGGAATGATGGTTGTGGCCTCCAGGCCGACCTGGGAAATGAAGCATTCCTGCCCACCTTCCAGCCTCATCACCCACAGTGCCCTGGCAGAAGCCCCTTTTTCCAGACAAACCAGGCTTGTCATTGATCTCAACACACGTTTCATGCTTTCCTACTTCTGGGCCCACATGTCTTCCAGGAGTACCCTCCCACTCCTCTCCCTGGATCTAAACCTACCACCCTGCAAAGGCCTTGCTGGAGACAAGCACCTGCCTGAGAACTCACTGTACAGTGCCAGGTGCTGGGACACAGTAACCGGGAAGCCAGTGAGGGCCCAGCTCCAAAACCAGGGAAGTGATTATAAGCTGCAAACGATGACAGCCCTGCCATACACTTCTGCCCAGATGTGGCCCCCTGCCCCTCCCGTACCCTCCCCTCGCCTGGGGCACCACCATAGTCACCAGCACTAATGCTTGCTCTAAGCAAGCCTCAGCAAATCCACGTCCTTCCATTCTGCTACCATCCTTCCATAGAGAACATAAAGTTCTCACAGCTTCAAAGCCTTCAGCCATGCCAACCTCCTCCTCCAAGGGAAACTTCCAGAACTTCTAAATATAGCCTCACTAGATTGATGGCTCCCTCAGCAGCCCTTTTATCAAACCTCATTGACTTATTCCACTGGCCCCTCAGCCTAGGGGGTCTTTGACCTTCAACTGCCCTTCCTCCTGCCCCAGAGTGACACAGCATAGCATGCTGCAGAAGTACCTGAACACTGTACTGAGTATACTGAGCAGCGGAAGCTGCAGCTTGCCCCAGTCGAGCCAGAAAGGCCCCAGTGCTCACTGCACGAGTCTCTACGTTGTGCTGAGCAATGTCATTCCTATGGTCAGGGAAAGATGGTTTTTTACTTTTCTGCTTGGCTCCAAATTGTTCTCTTGGATAGCTTTCGAATGTCCTTTTAGTACTTCGAGTGCATGCTGCTTGACAGACTGACAATGCAGCAGGTATGCAGATTTAACCAGTAAAAGTCCTCACTTGGGCTGGCATGATGCTCACTGGTACAGTCCTTGCTTACCGAGGTCAGGGCCCTGGGTGACATCCCCAGCAATCACTCCTCCCCCAAAAATGTAGTTAACCAATTACAATCATTTCTCCATTTACTGTCTAGGAGTTGAGATAATGAATACTTCTCATTAATGATTCTAGATTTAAAGTAATCTGAAAGCTGAGAATATAATTCAGTGAGCAAGAATCTTTGCTAAGAAAATTGATCCCCAGAACTTACATTAAAAGCTGGACATGGGGCTGGAGAGATGGCTCAGCAGTTAATAGCACTGACTGCTCTTCCAGTGGTCCTGAGTTCAATTCCCAGCAACCATATGGTGGCTCACAACCATCTGTAATGGGACTCGATGCTCTCTTCTGGTGTGTCTGAAGAGAACAACAGTGTACTCGCATATATAAAATAAATAAATCTTTAAAAACAAAAAACCTGGACATGGCCATGGGCACCTAGGAGACAGAGACAGAAGGATCACTGGATCATGTTGGCAGAAAAAAAAAGGTAAATTCCAATTTCAATAAAAGGCCCTGTCTCAAGGAACTAAGACAGAGCCCCGGCATCCTCCTCAGGCCTCTCCAGGGGAACACACACGATAATGTATGAAGATAACAGGATGACGATAATAGTAGTAGCAGTGATTAGTGAAGGTGGCTGGGAAGGTGGCTCAGTCATAAGGTTCAGGACCCATGTAAACAGCCAGGCACAAGCCTTGTACCTGTAATCCCAACACTGTGAAGACAGAGATAGGAGGACCCTGGAGACAGGAGGACCCTGGAGACAGGAGGACCCTGGGACTATGAGTCAGCCAATTTAGCAAACTGGTGAGCTCCAGACCAAGGAAGATCTGTCTCAAAAATAAATAATAATACAGTGGAAACCAATAGAATAAGACACCAGGCATGTATTCCTGGTCTCCATGTGCACATATACATGTATACAACAAACACATGGACATCCATTCAACATATACAGCACACCCACAATAATAATAATATGAAATGACAAAAAAACTAGGTGGGAAAAAGGGCCGAGTCAGTAGAAGTACTTTATGGAGAACATTTAGGAGGCAAAAAGCCAAATGAAGTTCTCTAATTCTGACGAGCACAGAAGAGGGGACAGTGTCGTGAAAAGGTGATGATGATCAAGGGTAAGATTTAATCTGTTTAAAAAAAGATTCTTGAACTAATCATTTTAATTTCTTAGAGTGTGAGCTCTCCAAAGGTTGTTAGTTCTTTGCTTGTTTCCAAAAGGATGATTCGTGCAGGGGAGAGGCTTTGCTATAGAAGAGTGGTGGCATCATTTACGAAGTGGTATATGATTTGGTTCTAGCTCCCCAAGACTCTTCTACGAAGTTCCCACAGGAAGACCTCAAGAAAGCGGCCGAGTGGTGGGTCCTTGATCACTCAGTTACTTTCAAAGCCACATATTGATGGGCACAGACCCCATATCAGAAAGGCAGGCCTCTCCATATAAGGAGCCACCATCCTCTGTGGACCTGAGCTTGGAATGACTTCCCCCAACACTTATAAGCAGGGAAGGCACAGAGAACCATCCAGCAGAGCTGAGGCAACACCGGGGCTTCTCTGGAATGGAGGAACGTCTGTTGTTCCCAGCCAAGCACCTGTACGATATTATGGCTCTAGGAAACACTTTACATGAGTAAACTCAAGGCCCAAACCATTGGAAAGCAGCAGGACCCCTTCCAGGAGCACCAAGAAAGAAGTCCTTGTGAAAGATGGAAAGCTGCAGAGGACAAAAGTCACTGTTGCTATTTTCACAGTTATTGTACTGAGGAGAAGGAACATAGAAATTCACTGTCTCCTTACAAAAGGAAATATATGCTCTGGTGGCCATCAGTTGACTTGAGCCTGGGGAATAAGATTACAGGAAACATCTCTTTAAACATTCTAGTGCCCTCCTTCCTCAAATCTGAGCAGAAAACACTGAACACAGTGTGTGGAGAAGGCAGTGAGTGACAGAAGGGCTTCAAGGTGAAGCAGAGCAGGCCCAGCAAGAGGAGTATGAGCTTGCACGAGTGCTGGGCCAGCTGTGGGTGCAGAGGTGTGTGTTACTCTCTTTGCATCTACTGCTTCTAGAATTTGAAGGTTGCCCTCAAAGGCTTGTGGTCAGCTACCATTAAATAATGAGTGAGTGCTTAGCACATAGTAGGTGCTCAAGAAATCTGGTGTACTTTATAAATATCTGTTCTTTTCAAAGCAGATAGGCCCAGGACATTCCTTTCTTTACAAAAGAATTCACCATGGGGTCCCTTTAAGCCTTCAGCCTTGTGAGTGTGTTTTAAATGGAACTGTTTGCAGAAATCCATTTACACATGACTTTTTTAAAACACAGCCACTGCTCTGATGAAGGCAAGCGGATGGAGCTCCTGGGGCACACTCTCTCAGCCTCAGATCCTGTCCAGCAGGATTCTCTGAAATACTGGAGACTAAAAACATCTTCTCTGAAAAACCCACAAAGACCCAACCGGTCGCCCTCTGGGAAGTCTTTTTTCCATGCATATTTGGAAGGCTTGTGGTGTTTCCAGCTATGGATCCAAGATTACGAGGACAATAGCAATAGCAATAGGCTAAGGACATTAGCTAACATTTATTGAGGCTTTCCTATGTTGGAGGCACCGTGCTAATTCCCATGCATTATCCCGCACAGGGTGAAAGAGGCTAATATCTGTAGAATTGCAATGTGTGCTTGTAGATGGAAAAGTTCCCATAATTCCTCAAAAAGAAAAAAAAATCTCACAGGCCATTATCTTTGTTGTTTTTCTGCTAGGGAAACAGAGGCAGCGAGTAGGTAAGTCACGTGCACAAAATTGCCCATCTGTAAATGACGAGTTATTCTGAGCAAGTCTAGCTGTGACGCATACCACTGCTCGCCCTGTGTCCACGTTCTCTCCCCACCGGCCGTGCATCTAGCAGAGCCAGGACTGCTAGGCAGAGGGTCCCTATGGGAGGCACTGGCCCTCCTTCTGCCCCCTCCCCATCTCACTTAGCCCTCCACAAGCTGTTGTCAATTGCACTGAAGTATTTACAGCAACCAGCAACCGCTGGCACCTCTGGCCACGTGGGCTATAATTTGATGCTCAAGTTGTTAAGCAGCGGCTTTCCAGCAGCCGCTCTTCATACATGAGTGTCTCCCCCGAGAGCCAGGCTGTCTGTCTCTCCACTGCTCCACACGCCTGCACACCTCTCCTGCTGGCCCTGCCTGTGTACACATATGTTCACTTACAGATGTGTGTGGATGCACATACATGTACATGTACGCGCACACACACACCATCATAAAACCATCACAGTCTCTTAAGGACATACCTGCTAATACACACCATGTGCCACCACAGATTACTGATCTCACCCCATCCACACAGCTTGTGTCACCCCCACACAGCACCATAGAGGGAATGCCTGGGGTATTCTGGAAAGTTGTATTTGAAAGTAATGATGGCCAGTAATGCCAACCCAGATATAGAGACAGAAAATATATTCTCCACATAATAACTCATCGGAAATGTACTCTTTATTAGGGAAAGCATGCAAATAGTCAATATGCTTTTTCATGGACTGGTGTTAAATTACAGCTGTCGCTCACATGTGCTTGCATTTGTTTGCTCCCAAGTTGATGTGTCTACCTAAACCCCTGGGTGATAGAGACTGGGTGTGTGCATCCACCTTTTTGCAGCTGAACACAGCTGAAGCAGACCCTGCATGCTAGCTCTGTTGTGGTCCATCTACTCAGGAAGTTTCTAGAATAAAGCTTCCTTCCACATAATAACACCCAGAACAAACACATTGCCACATCCCAGAAACCCTGCCCCTATGCCATCATCATTAACAAAGCATTGGGAAGATGAGAGAGGGGCAGAGTGTAAGTGAAGGGAATGAACTGGGCACAGGCCAGGGGTAAAAACAGAAACTGCAACCCATGCACCCAGAAGACAATGGATTCCGGGATACTTCACCAACATGGAAGCAGCCCAGAGCACTGAGGCTAATCCATTAAGGGTCAGAAGAGAATGCAGCTTCCCTGGCCCAGGACTAGCCTTAGACCATTTCAGAGGAGTAAGGAGGCATTCAAGAGGCTCCTTGTGATTAGATAACAGAGTGATCCAGAGCTGAGATGGAAACCCGCTCTATTATTGCCTTCTTTTGGAGGTTTGAACAGTCTATCACACACAAGGAGTTTCCCAATAGGCCTAGAGTTAGGCCGGAAAGATAAACTGGGTAGTAAAGGAGGGAAGAGAGAAGCTCTGAGCTGGATAGGTAAGAACACCAGACTCCAAGAAAACCAGGGCTCCAACAGAGATGAAGAATGGGAGCTAGCAGAGGATTGGAAGGCCAACCTGAGCTACAAGTGAGAGCCTGCCTAAAAAGGGAAAACTGAAAAGCAACTGTCTCTTGAGCTGCTAAAGAATGGACTGTGGACAAGGGTGGGTGGGTGGGATGGTTGGTTGGTTGGTTGGGTTGGAGGGTGGTTGGGTGGGATAGTTGGTTGGCTGGTTGGTGGGTGGATGGGTGGGTGGGTGGGTTGGTTGGTTGGTTGGTTGGTTGGTTGGTTGGTTGGTTTGAGCTCACCTTTCTAATGAATGCAAGTCCTCTAGAAAAGTCTCCTAGAGCCTGGACAGGCAGAGCAGGGTGGGCGTGGGCATACCAAACCACCAGACCCTGCCAAAGGTTCCAAGTAGTGACCTTGGAGAAACTAGAAGCTGTCGGGAGAGAACAGGCAGATAGAGCTGGGGAGAGGGCACCAACCCTGTGAATTGAGGGACCATAGTGTAAATCTTTGTTTAAACACAACGCTGCTTCTGTTGATGGTACAACCATACAATCGCCATAGAGTTTTCACTAAGACCCATCTCACAGCACTGTAATGTAGATGACCCTCCACACTGACCAACATGGCCAAGAGGAGACCATCACAACACAGTGAGGAAAATGACTCCGTTAAATTTTACCATTGTCACCCTTTGTGTGTGCTCTGTCCTATCTCTTTGCACACAGGATCTGTTGTTGGCTGACAGGGCAGGATTACTAGCCTGTGTGTGGATGCTAAGAGAATGAGGACAGAGGCAAATAAAAGGGCAAGAGACCCCAGGGCAAGAAGGCCATTCACAAAGACTTTCAGTAGGACACTTATTCCATGCACACCTACTATATGCTGGGTACTATTGGTTTAAGCCATGGCTTTGGTAAGCAAACACAGGTTACTTTGCCCTGAATAGGTATATGCTAATCTGAGTTTATTCCTCTGCCTTCTACTCAAGATCATGAAGCCTCTTTCCTCACCCTATGGCCCCCATTCCAAAGAACAGCATTCCCCCTAGAATCTAGCAAAGAGAAAGAGTTGTAGATAGGAGATGAGTTAGCCCATTGAACAGAACTCCATCTGGTGATCTCTGGACAGCCAAGAGTCAAGGCTGTCTGGAGTGACCTGTCTGTATAGAGTGGGCCATGAAAAATAGGATGAGTATCCAGAAGCCATCCAGCACAGGTGAGCTCAGACATCTCTGTGTTTCCCCCTGGTCTTGCCATACACAGCACACAGGCAGGTCTATCTCCCTCTGTACACTCTTCATGGTATGGGCATAATGCTGTGTGGGTTTCCAAGAAGCCGTGCACAACCTCTTAAAGGGATGTTAAGACACTGAATGAAACAAAAGATTCAAGGAGACTTTGGCAGTCAAGGTTATGCAGTCACCAAGCCCCATTCCCAACTTTACCTGTACACACAATAAGACTCCATACAGGCAGGTGGAGCCATAGGACTGGGTTTTGGCAGAGAAATATGGTGGCAGGTGATATTTGTTACCTCCAGACTACACACATGGCCCTGTGACAAATATGCCTTTCAGAATCCTCTGCTCAGCTGGGCAGTCGTAGCGCACGCCTTTAATCCCAGCACTTGGCAGGCAGAGGCAGGCAGATTTCTGAGTTCGAGGCCAGCCTGGTCTACAGAGTGAGTTCCAGGACAGCCAGGGCTACACAGAGAAACCTGTCTCGAAAAAACAAAAACAAACAAAAAAAAATCCTCTGCTCCTTCTGTCTCTTACCTCACTGAATTTAGAAGAAGCAATGGACAATGACAAGAACCCGGAGCCGACGTCTACCATCTCCAAGGAGCCTATGGATAAAATCTGTTGGGACACAGCTCTGTAAATCTGGCTGGAAAAACAAATTTATTTTGAGAAACTTCTAAACTGAACTACAGCATTTTATTCAATAACGGGTGTAATAGATTCTGTCAGTATTTTCTGTACCTACAATTGTGCTACCTGGAGAAAATTTAAACAAGTTCTTGCAGAAATGTCAAAATTCTCCTGCCAACCACTTTAAAATTGTACTATAATATCATTACTATGTTATATTAACATGCTACATTTGTTTCTTGATTTTCTCTTTTAAGACAGAGTCTTACTGTGCTGTACAGCTGGTCTAAAGCTAGAGTGGATAAGTAGAACTATAGTGCAAGTAGAACTATAGGCATGTAACATCATGCAAAGCTTTATTGTTTTAACATCACAAAGTATCTCACCATATATCTTACTACAATGATTTTTTTTAATATTTTGATATTTGAATCCCAGTAGGATTCGTTATTTTGTAGGTCTGTAAATTTGATTACTTGCACTTAAAAACCTTTATTGTTAGGGGTCTGTCGACTTCACTAGTCTGCCCCAGAAGGCTCCATGATATTTTAAATATAATCCTCTAGGGAAGGATAGAGAACCTTGATAGAGGATCCGTGGACCCATGGATGGTTGTGTGCCCATTACCACCATCATCAATGATTCAGTACTGGACTATAGACAGATAAGAGAATAGTAACTTTTATTTGTTCAAAGAGAGAGAAATTGAGGACCTCTTATAATGCAGGAAGAGCCCAGGAGACCACTGAGAACAAGTGGGTGGACCTTGGGTGGCTCTCCTGAATGTTCTCACTCATCAGGATAGGATAGCTTGAGTGCTTCTTCCTCAAACCTAGCCTTCTGCTGTCCAAATTGTCCCAGCCTTCTAGGCCTAATTTAAGTGCTACTTCCTCTGGAAAGTCTCCTCTCATAGAAATCATTGTCCCAGACCTAGACTACAAAGCTATCAACATCAGACTAAGGGCAGCTTATTGAGGAAAGTCAGATAAATTTCCTTCCTCTGACCCAGCCCATACCTCTACTACAAGCCTGTGTCTGGGATGTCTAGTCATGACAAAGCCAATTAGCCTTTGCTGCATGGTAGGTAGCAGGTAGTCAAGGAGCTGTATAACAAACCTCCATTCCCCAGCAGCCTGTTCCAAGACCATGAAGTACATGTATGGTCCAGGGTGGGGACTTGATTTCCTTTCTCTGAAGTTATTCCTGCCCAGGATGAATTTCTAACCAATGCATACCGACTTCTAGGTCTCTTTTTTTTTTTTTTTTTGGTTTTTCAAGACAGGGTTTCTCTTTATGGTCCGGGCTGTCCTGGAACTCACTCTGTAGACCAGGCTGGCCTCGAACTCAGAAATCCGCCTGCCTCTGCCTCCCAAGTGCTGGGATTAAAGGCGTGCGCCACCACCGCCCGGCTACTTCTAGGTCTCTTAATAGGAGTCTCACCTTATCTCCAGTTTCCTTTCCATAAATTCAATTACCCATGCTCAATCACAGTCCAAAAAAAAAATATTAGATGGAAATTTCCAGACATAAACAATCCATACATTCTAAAATCACTCTTTTATAATGTATTTATAAGTATTTTATTGTTAGCTGTTGTTAGAGACTCCTATTGTGCTTAATATATGCTAAACTGCTTACAAGATGTGTGTATATATAGGATAAAAAACATGTAGACCCTGGTACTATCTAAGGTTCAGGCATCCACATTTCTGAATAACACAAACTTGCAAGACTTCGGGCAATACAACAGAGGCTGCAACAGGTCTTAGAAAGTATCTCTCGGGGCTGGAGAGATGGCTCAGTGGTTAAGAGCACTGACTGCTCTTCCAGAGGTCCTGAGTTCAAATCCCAGCAACCACATGGTGGCTCACAACCATCTGTAATGAGATCTGATGCCCTCTTCTGGTGTGTCTGAAGACAGCTACAGTGTATTCATATATAAATAAATAAATAAATTTAAAAAAAAAAGAAAGAAAGTATCTCTCCCCATCAGTAAGGGGGAGCTACTGTTGCCTTGGCAGCCACACTAGGAGTCAGGTAGGGAATAGAAACATGATGAGTCTTCTCCAACCCCTGTGAGTGACCCTTCGTCCTGCAGAATTAAAATCTGACGCAACCTCTTTCTCCCCAAACCCACCCTGGAAAGTTACACTCAGCCCACTGCATCCCTCTTCTCCCACCCACCCTACCCCACCCACACCCAGCCCTTGAACTGAAATACCCATCTTCTATGTGCACACAAAACTGGAGAGCACCACAGACACTGTTGCTCCAGGTGCTGTGTGAAGGTGTCAGGGAGACAGCTCTCTGGCCTCCTTTAGAAAGTAACATGCCAGCCTGAGCTCTTCTTGTCTAGAGGACGGAGAATCACTAAGCTTGAGCAAAGGTTGACAACTCTGGCTGCATAGTGCCGTTCCCACTTCCCCTCCCCACCATGCCATGAACCAAAGGTCCTTATTTCTCAATGAATGGTCACGTCTCTGAATAATAAATAGATGAATAAAGAAATCATGAATGAATAATAATGAATAAACTCACAATACAGCACACTTTTGAAAGCCTTGCATCATGTACTAGGAACAGAAAGATGCGACAGATTCAACTCGTGTTCTTGGGTGCTCCCCACATGGTAAAAGTGATGAGCAGAAAGCAATAGGTCAAAGTTAATTCATTAAAGTAAGTACTAAAAGGGCAGGGCTGGAAAGATTACTACAAGGTTGTGAACACTGGTTCATCTTCCAGAGGTCTTGAGTCCAATTCTCAGCAACCATATGATGGCTCACAACCATCTATGATGGAGTCTGGTGCCCTCTTCTGGCATGCAGGTGTACATGCAGATGGAGCACTCATACATAAAATAAATAATTTTTTAAGCACTAAAAGGGCTAAAGATGTTGCTCAATGGCAAAGTACCTCCTGACATTTGCAAAGCTCTGGGTTCTATCGCCAATCAAAAATAATTAGAAACCATAACAGCATGGAGGATACAATCTAACCATAGAGGATGTGGGGGAAAGCTGTGGGAAGGGAGGACTTATCTGATCAGAAGTGAGCCGGGAAGAAGAAAAAGAACAATTAGATCCATAAACTACAGAGTCATTGGCTGTTGGACTCACTGAAAGGTATGCCCCTGGACTTCCAGAATCATTCTTTTAATCAATGGTTATTTATTTTTTACAAATATCAAGAAAAAGAAATTTCACCATTGAAGGGCTCTCCTAGCCAGAGGCTAGACTGGTTTCCATACTCTACCCATGAAGGCCAGGCTACCTCTTTCAACTTTGAGGTACTAGGGAAATAAGTGGGTCTGGAGACTCTGTGTCAGAATGAAGGCTAGGCCCCTCCTTGCTGTCTTTCAGGAAGGCTGTGCTGTTGGGAGCTGTCAGGGACAGTAGAACTCTGCAAAGGATCCGGATTCCCTGGAGCTGTAGTGGCTAAACAGCTCAGAAAGCAGAACTGCTGAAGAAGTTATGGTCAAACAGGATACAGTTGTGTGGTGTCCTTCCCTCTATCATTCCAGCCTTCCAGAATTGGAAGCGAACCCCATCCTGAATGGTGCCTTTCAACTCTTCTCCCTAAATGTCCAAAGTCTTTGTCCTCAGAGTCCACATTTCAGCTTTAATTAGAGCTGCATCTATGTGTGTCTTTATGGTGTTAGACTATCACTATCCTGAAGGCAGGAACCACATGCGGTTTGTTCACCATCATATCTTTCATGTAAGGCAGAAGGCCGGGCACAAAGTGGGTCCTAAAAGACTATCAAGATTGAAGTTTTGGGTCCAAGGAGTGTGAGAGCACAGTTCAGCAGATGAAAACAGCTTCACAATGAGCATCTTTCATCTTACAAAGAGAGGACCCAAGAAAGAACAGCATGAACTACTGTCACATTTCATCTGTGGGGCACCTGCTTATACATGAGGCCCCTGAATGCAAGGGGGAGGAAAGAAAGAAGAAAGGATAAAGAAAAAAAGAAAACTAAAGATGCTGTGTCTCTAGAGGTGAGAGTGTGGCAAGACAGGCGAGGACCAGCATCACAGACAGAGAAAGGCATGCATAGTCCTGGTCCTTGAGGGTCTTCTTAAAAAAAAAATGGTCCCCTTGAGGACTCTCTTCTCCCCCTGACCACATCCCCAGCCACCTTCTTGAAGGTATAAACTGTCCCAGAACTGTAGGGAGCACCTATCCATGCCATCTTCTCTCAACTAGGTGTCTCCAAAAATGCTGAAAAGGCAGAAGGAAAGGAGTAAAGCAGCTAACAGTTTTGGAGGGGTGCCTTGCTAGGGTACAGGAGCCCCAAGACAGACTAAGCCTCTAATCTGCACAGGGTACACTTTGAGAAAGAGGGTACAGAGACATCCCAAGCACATGTCTGTTAGCATGGACTTGCTTGGGGTCACTTTAGGGTCATCTCTGTATGCAGAAGGTCCGACCCATTGTGGCAGGGCCAGTTTCAGGTCATCCCTTTTTAGCACTAGGTCATTGACTTTGGGACAAGGTCCTCCTGGCTTACAGAATCAGCCTCCAAGGGAGGTCATTCTGAAGTGAAGCAGGGTCACCACCATTAGGAGGATCATCTCTGTTAGCTCAGGAAGTCCTGGGTTGGACAGGGTATGCTCCTGGACTTTGGGGCCAGTGGCGCCCCCAAGTGGCTGGGCTTGACCAGTGGACACTGGGCTCCCTGCCCGGGAGGGTTTCAGGAGCCTTAGGCCTGAGGTTCCATTCTGTGTCTCTCACAGTTGGGGCAGGGACAGAGCCCACTCAGACCCTGTACCCTTCAGGATTTTCACTACTACCAAAGATTCTTGCACACATCTTTGGGACCCCTGCTCGCAGAGCACAATTTAGATGGTGGAACAGATCTGAGACTCAAAATCTGCCACAGTCAATCTATGATATAGGCAAAGAAGAGACAAGCCACAGGTAGAGTCATATGGCCAGGCCTACTCCCCTGGATCTGGGCACAGACACCCACTCTGCCAACTAGTCTCTGAGAGTCCCACCCTTCCTCTTAAAAAGGGAAGAAAAACTTAAGTTTTCAAGTTCAGTTTCAGTGCTTCCCAGACTTTGGAACGGCTCTTCTCTGATATTTATCCTGCCCCATGTGTTTCTGGGAGGAACTCTGCCTTTCAGCACCCCTTCTCATTCACGTCCTGGCTGGGCTTTGGCAAAGAAGATGGTTGAGAAGGGTATAGAAAACCCAGTATGAGCAGAGACTCCCATTCATGCTTTGCACTGCTGTAGAGTTCATGGTTGGTGTTGAGTTCAAGGACTGCTGAGTGGCCACTCCTCCACAATGCAGACAGATTCAGTTCTCCCTGGGGACCACGGCTTCCGCTCAGTCCTGCTCAATTATTTAGGGCTCTGCCGAGGGAGAAGAAAACCCAGGGTCCCACATAAAAGTACCACACCACCAAGAAAGGAAGTGAGCCGCTCCCTCCTGGCCTGCTGTACCTCTGGGCACAGGTGCTGCCAGAGTTTTCTGCAGAGCCCAGAACAGTCAGACCCAACACCCTCATTGCATTAAGAAAAATGAGTTTGGAAAAAGACTGTTAAGACACACACACACACACACACACACACCAGCAAGTACATCCAACCCAAGAAACAATGATTACAGCCAGGGCCATCTTTATCCCCTATTTTTTGAAAAGTTGGACAAGGGGTGAGGCAAAGCTTGGAGCATCTAGGTGGTCCAGCAGAAAGCTAGAATAGGTAGGATTCATCTAACTAGAAGAAATTGAGGGAAAAGGAAGCCAGCACGTCCAACAGCCAGCAGGAAAGAGACGGGATGACTAGCAAATTGTGATCCTATCTTCTGTCCTCTAAGGAAGTAGAGCATTTGGCTCCTCCCCAACTCTAAGGTGAGGCAGCATTTTGCTCACCTGCACTCCTCTCTCCTGCCATCAGCACCTGGCTCACCTAAAGGCAATCCACTTCATCTTAGCTTACCAGACTCATTGACTGCTTTTCTCTTCCTCTTGTCCTGACTCTGGGGAGAAAGAACTTAAAGGCAGTGTCTTGGGATTTCCCAGGAATTTAAGAGCAGTTGAAGAAGTTTGAATTTCTTCATACTATCCAGATGAGTACTTGGTCTACGCTGGTTTATAGAGGATGCAGGATTCACCTGTAGACCCAAGATGTCTGCAAACTCTGGTCCCCATCCTCCCTTCACTGTCTAGACCTGTTTCCACAGCCAAGAGTCAGCCTTGGCTATGTTGTAAGCTCTAATGGCTGTGGTGTCTGCACTTGCACCTTTGACACAGAAAGACAGTTTCCTGAGAATGAAAGCAGAGGCTCCAAAGACACCTAGGACTGCTGGTCAAGTTCTTCTATACAGGCTGCAGTAGAGGGATCTATATGGCAGCCCTGCATGGGAGACAGGCAGAGGCTGAACAATGGGACTTGTTAGCTAATCTGGAATAACCAGGACCTAGAGCCCAGGTAAGATACAGAAACTACACATAATGAGCAACCCTAAGGAGGAAGTCAGCCTGCTCCTCTGCTGGCCAAATCACAGTACTTTCAGCAGTTTTGGTCCACGCACCAGATCTCTAGTTTTATCTGCATCTGGGAAGGAAAGTGGAAGAAGATAGACAGGTCTAGGGAATAAAGGGCCAAGCTACCATTCCACCCCAACCCTCTCCGCCCACATATTTCCAGTCTCTGCCAAGTCCTCCAACGACATTCTCCACACTCACAGACTCACACTGAAAAGGGTCACAAATATCTTCATTAGCATATGCAAATTAACAAATACTTGTAAGCACAGAAGCAGGAGCAGAATGCATATCTAACCCCATCAACAGAAAAGATCACATACCCTCCAAACAAATGCTACATACATACCTATTACATCGTTAATCCGACTCGAATTTGTGAGGGGGGGGGAGCAGAAGAGAGTGCTCTACACATCAGAGCTCAACAAGAAGTTGCTTCGAAATCTGTTTGTTGATTTGTTTTGGTTTGTTTTGGTTTGGCTTTTTGGTTTGGTTTGATTTGTTTTAAGATAGTCTCACCGTGTCGCCCTAGCTGGCCTGGAAATCACTGTTTACCAGACTCGCCTCCGACTCAGAAATCCATCTGCCTCTGCCTCCGGAGCACTGCGATTAAGGCGTGCACACCACTCCAGGCAGCCTAAGTTATTTGTTTGTTTTTTTTTCATTGCCATGTTGTTGAGTGGTGGGTTTGCAAATACACCCAGTCAATGATCCTAGACCTCCGGTGCAAAGCAGGGCTGGCTGAGGAGGCCAGGAAGGCCCACAAAACCGGCCCACCAGCGTCGGACACCGGTATCTATTCTGGTTTTCTAGGTCCTTGACATCTCTTCCCATGTTTACAAGGCTAACTCTACTCGGCGACCTCAGGCTGGTCCTTTCAGCTCGGAACCCTCTAGCTCTGGAACTTTATGTCCGAGGCTAATTTAAAACTACCGCCCCTCCAGCGGCTTTCTTTAACATAAAGAAGCGGGATTGATTCCCAAAAGATTGGAGAATGTGAGAGTAACCTGCAGGTGCGACATAAACCCTAAGGGCACAGAAGAGGCTGACAGGCGGGAAACCAGGCTAGAATGAGGGCATAGAGGTGGGCTCCCTACTCCCAGAGGAGCCCAGAACATCTACATCTGAATGAGAAGCCCTGGAGTCCGCTCCGCACCGACACCTGCTGGAGGAGGGGGCCTCAAAGTAAGGGTCTTCGGTTAGCGTAGGCTAATTAATTTGAACAATAAAGTCCACCCCAGTGTCCTCAAGGCTCCTCCGTACCAACCCCACTCCCAATCACATGCACACTGGCAGCTTCTACACCGATAAGTGGAAATACACTTCTCAGGTCCGCAATTAGTTTAGGGATCTAAGGAATCCTTAGGAAAAGGATGTATTTAAACGTTTTGTTGCCCCACTGAAGAATTCGCTCTCTCCAGTTCCAAGATTCATGGAACCCCAATTCCAAAGATTTTTCTGCCTCAATAGACAAAAGTAATTCAGGGCGCGCCAACCCTGATACAATTTCCAGCTTCCCAGGAAACAGCACAGACCTTCAAAGATGCTGGCTTCAGTTGCTGAAGCCCGCAGAACCCCAGCATCCGAGACTGAGTGCATCCTTTCCAGTGGCGCACACGCCAAGTCTGATGCGGGTTTACCGAGATTCTAGGGTCTACGAAAGATTGGGCGGGGATGGAGGGGTGGTGAAGACTCCCACCTACGGAGTTCCTCGACCACGAAATTTAGACCAACAACGAGAAGGGAAAATGAGCATGGAGAAAGGTTCACCGGAAGGGAAACCCAGTCGACCGAGAAACGCCGAGCAGCGACTGCGAGCCATTTCTACTCGAGTCCGCGTGGAGCGAAAAGACCACGTTGGGCAGAGACCCCCCCCCCCGCACAGTGTGCTGAGCCCAGGGATGGTTGGAAAAATCCCGAGGATGTTGCCAACAGCCAAACTCACGACAGAAACTTTCCTTCTCCCGCTGACCCAAGCCTCCCAGGTCTAGCGCGGCTGCGATGGTGTAGTTGTGCAGCGCCGGGCGGGCTGGAAGGAGGCGGTGCCCGCTCCGCCCCATGGCGCGGCGCGCCCTCCACCCGCGGAAAAATTCGTTCTCAAAACTAGAGCCCCGGAACTTCTGCCTTTCCTATAGAGCTCTCTATTGGTGCGCGTCTATACCAGCCTTTAAAAAAAAAAACAACAAAACAAAATATCAGAAGCGCTAGCTCCAAAATCCAATCATCTGTTTGTTCTCAAACACTGATATTTGAACGCTTAAGGGACCGCATTCTCCCATCCACCCTTGCCCACCTTTAAGTCTCTCCAAAAACCTCACAGTGCCAGCCCCAGGGACAAATGTGGGCTGAGTCTCACCGTCCTGGTTAGCCCTCCCGGACGACTCCCAGGCCCCAGCCTAAACAGTCTTTTGAACTATGCATGGAAATAATTTAGACACAAACCCAAACTCTCCTCGCCTCTCTTCCGTGGAAAGCGCAGGGTTGGGAGGAAACTCCGAATCCCGTCCGTGTAGACCTGGGCACACTGCCTCCTCCCACTGTTTCCTAAGCCGCAAGCTTAGGAGGCACGCTCCGCACTCCAAATCTTTTCTCTCTTTCTCTTGCAAGGACCGTCGTTTAAACTGCGTCGGCGCCTTTATTCGCCTGACCCTGGGCGCAGGGAAACCAGCCTGGTCGATCATTGTCCTTTCTGGACTGCCCCCACCCCCGCCCCAATCAGTGTCACAAAACGCCCCTTTCAACAGATTCCAAACCCTCTTCACCTCGGCTCACCGAGCCTTCAACTTCATTGAGTGAACACTACCACTGGCGCTGGAGGAGGCGAAGTTTAAATAAACCCGAGCGCAGAGGGAGGAGGCGGGGGTCGCGGCGGGTTGGTAGTTGAAGGGGAGGGTGGAGGTAAAAGTGTTTTTGAAAAGGGGAAAAAAGTCATCGGGGAGGGAAAAGTGCTTTGTAACCATGAAGACGCGCCTGCTGTGGTGAGAACAAATTGGATAGGGAGGGGAAGTGTCCCCCTCCAACTCTGGCTCCTGGGTGGTCTAGGGGGGAGCCCCTGGAGAAAGAAAGAAAGATGGGGAGGAATACATGGTGAAAAGAATTAACCACTTTAATTGGGTCGCAACAGAGACTGGACAGCAGGCGCACCGATGGGCCTCGATCATTCAGACCAAATACTGGTCGATAAAATAAAATGTCTACCCTTAGCCATGCCGAAAAAACGTATGTCAAAGTTGGAGAATCAAGACTGTTCTTCACAGCTGTGGAAAGTAAATCTACAAGAGGGAGAAATTCTGCCCGGAAAGACCCCCTCCCCCTCCTTATGGCCTCGGGCCTCCCGGCGCCGGATGAAAAGGAATGAAATTGAACGAAATTGAACGAAATGAAGTGAAATTGACCAGTGAAATTCGCCAATTTTCTTCTCCTTTAAACCGCCCGCTCTCGACAGCACTCTCAGAACCTCAGGCTGATTTCTTACCAATTTTTTTTTCTCACCTTAGAGAGATCAAGGTGTGCCCTGGATATTTTCTTATTGTCACCGATTGTTGATACCTATGAGGCGACAGACCTCAGCTGCCTCCATCCAAATAGGGAGGGAAGCCTGGGGAGCTGTTCAGATGGGAAGACCTCTTTCACCACCCAGGTAGTTGGGCCCCTAACTGAACCTACACCAGTCCTAGGCACCCACAGATCTATCCGGGAAGAGTCTCGGACTGAGTACCTCCAGATAGCCAAGAGGATTCTATCATACAAACCCTGCAACCATTACCTTCTTGCATTCCAGTTCCCAGTTCCTAACATCTTAGGACACAACCTGACGGAGTCCTAAATTTCAAACACTTCCCGTTCTCCCTTGCTTTTAGCATCTGGAACCTTCCCTAGGGCTGCCAGCTGAGCGTGGGTGGTTTCTCTGGTCCAGGCTTGACCTGTTGACTCATTGGGAAGCTAGAGTCTAAGTAGAGGGTCCCCTTGGGGGCCCCAAGCGCCTTAGAAAACTCTTACACATCTCATCCTTTTCTGCAAACCCATATTTCTACCATTGGTACACACACAAACACCAGGAAAGATAGAGAGATAGAGATAGAGATAGAGATAGAGATAGAGATAGAGATAGAGATAGAGATAGAGATAGAGATAGATAGAGAGAGAGAGAGAGAGAGAGAGAGAGAGAGAGAGAGAGAGAGAGAGAGATAGCAATTTATCCAGAAGAATCTTCAAATTCCCCTGTAAGTAGCAGCCGGCTCACCTACCTATCTACCATCCAATATGAATTCTGTCTCACTTTATCTCTTCGAGATAGGGAAAAATTCAACTTTTATTCAAAACCCCAAGCTAATATGTAGAATCTAATATTCCAAACTAGTATCTATATTTAATATTCATGGCAGAGGATTATGGAGTTGAAAGGTCTTTTTTTCCCCAGAGCAAACAGATTCCCCAGCATGTGTACACACACAAACATGTTCACTGATTTGTGTCAGTCGTACACACCTCCCCTCAAGTAAAAAGAAACAAAACCATACTCATCACATTTGGAGCCGTGCAAGTCAGTGAAGCACGGTCAGAGACCATTATCCCAGTACTGGCGAATATTCCTCACTCCAGACTTCTGAACCTAATCTAACTTCTGGTCTATTTGATAAGATGGTGTGAAGGTAGCCCACTGCATTCCATCTCCCTGACCTCTTAGTCTTTCAGAGATGGAGAAGGGGACTCTTGGCATCTTGACAGAACTATGTTCACCACTCACACCTGAGCCTTGTCTCTCTGGAGACCTTTAGTGAGGACAAACTCTGACACCTCAACAATCCTTCCCCAGCTCCAGTATTTTCCCCTCTGGATCCTGATGCAAGGCCTCCTCCGTACACCTTCTTTCTCTGTTGTTGCCACCTAAGGGATACTAATGAGTTCTGGGTAATTTCTTTTGTCCACACCCCCAAGTTCTTTGCATCTGGGTCTCTGGCACTGTCTTCAACTTTCTCTGTTGTTTATCTTCAGCCTTTGCTCTGACTGTGTTAGTTTTCTGTAAAGGCTGAAGGACTTGCCTCTTCCTGCACTTCCACACGCCTCTCCTACAATCTCAGTGGAATATACAGTCAAAGGAATAACCATCTTTGCTTCCCCCAAAGTATTACCCTTATCCCCGGTGTTTACAGATCTGGCTGTTGGGAATCCCAAACACAAGGCAGAGAGCACAAGGGTCCAATGCACTGTGGATAGTCTTAATCCGACCAGAAGGTTTGTCCTTGGGCAGGAGTTTCTGTCTGTGACCGTGGCTCCTTTGCCCTAGGAGAGTGAACCTGTACCCACTGTTTAGTTGATCCAGTCTACCCAAGCTGGGTGAGGGTGAGGTTTCTAATTCCGTTTGGAGAGTCCCTAAATAGAGCCTTCCACTGTCAGAAGAGTGTGGGAGTGGGGGTTCTAAAGGTCCTCTAGGGGCAAAAAGAAATGCCCTCCTATTAAAGACAGACATATGACTGATAGTCACAGCACATATTCGTGGACACGAATAGAAACGAAAGCTCAAACATGCCTGAAATACACTTCTTACACATACACACACACAACCAAATGAACAAACAAAAAACCCAGGGTAACCAAGACAAATACAAAAAAAAATCACCAAAATCTTCATTGAAAGGCCCCTGCACACACAGAAACAGAGTCATACAATCTATGATTCAAGAGACACAGACTTGTACTCAGGAAGCACAATGCTCCAGTACTTAGCACTGAAATCTGCCCAGGCCACACGAAAACCTATATTAGAAGATGAGACTTCTGGGGTGCAGTTGAAACTGAGTTCCTCTGCCCAGCCCCAGGCTTCTGCCCTTCCTTGTACCAATGTGAAAATGAAAGTGGTCACAGGCTTCCAGAGACCTGGCCCAGTTCGAAGCAGAAGGCCACAGCAGTGTATAGAGCCTCCCTCCACCATCTGACTAGCTCAAAGCTTCCCCGCTTATCTAGCTCTTTCTCCCTCTCCCTCTGCTGGGGCTGGAGGTCTTCTGGGAGAACCCCCCCGACAAGGACAACGGAGTTCAGGCAAGCAGATTGAACTGGTGACTGCTGCTAAGTTCACATACATTTATTCAATTGACACCAATGAAGAGGGAGAGGGAGACACGTTTGTTTTTTTTTTTCTTCCACAAAGACCATCAGACGATTTCACAGAGTCTCCGCTAAGTGGAGAAGTCTAAATAAATGCACACCAGTGGACAGAGAATGCGGGGGAAGGAGGCAGGCCGCTGTACAGATATTTACACATAACTATAGGACCCCCTGCCACAGCTCTGTGCCCTCGCCCACCCAATTCCCACCTCTTCAGACTCTCTTCTCCCACCCAATCTCACTGCCATTAACTAGAATAAATATCACAGGGCCTGAGGCAGAGGAGAAGGCCAAGAGGATCGCTAGCCCTGGATGGACCACGGCAAAAGCCAAAGAGGGCTCCTTTAAAAACAGCCAAACACCAGAGAGAAAACATTTTCCTGGTGGGAGGGGGGGGTAGGCTCTGAGGTTTCTTCCAGGATTGTGAAAATCCTCGTTTCATTTCTCTTAGCTTCCCGACTGTGTAGACCCTGCCTTAGGCTTGGAGGGAACCAGCTTCCTAGAAGAACAGCAAAAAGAACCAAAAAATTTTTAAATTTTCTCTTAAGCACAAAGCAGATAACAGATGTCTTTAAATTATAATATTGGATAAGCGGGTCTCAAAGTGGAAGAAGGAATGGGGCGGTGCATTTTTTCAAGCCATAGGTGATTCTGGCGCGATCCAGCAACCGACAGGCGTATCTCTGCCAAAACATTCTTTTCCGACTGTGAGAAGCGCAAAGGCAAGAAACAGAGAAGGTTCCTGCTCTCCTTTTTGCTGTTCAAACAGAAAAGGGATCTTCGCTTTAAACCTATTGCGTAGACCAGGGTAAACGGGGAGCCCGCTTCGTCCCAACTGCCGGTGACATTCTGAGCTTGCAGCTTGAAGTGCCTGATCACGCGCGACGGCCTAGGTCTGGAGACTCTTCATAAATAGACTCCCTGAATTCCGCTGGGACCGGCCGAGCTCCCCAGAGAGGTTAAGAAGTGAGGGCCTAACTGGCCCTGAGCCCGGAGCGGTCAAAAGTGGCAGCCACTGAGGCCGGCGACTTTGCTGGCAAACGAGGGCCCGGTAGACAGGAGTGAGTCCCCCGGGTGCGAGAGGCGGATATGGCCAGCCACCGGAGTCAGGGCCGGGGCAGTCAGCATGGCCAAGACTTGGGCTTGACCCCCAGGACCTGCGGCTGCCGCGAACGGCGATCCCGGGGAACCGTCGCCGCTGCCCGGGGTTACGGCCCCGCCACCACCGTGGCCCATGATGTGGTCTATAGAGAAGGAAGGCCTCTGGCCTGCCCCTGCGCCCCCGCCACCCGCACCACCGCCGGCGTCCGTCTTGAGGCCCTGACGCAGGAGTGCAGTGGACAGGCTGGCCGCTGTGCCAGTTGCGGGGGGACTCAGGGACGCGGGGTAGAAAGCCTTGGCACAACCCAGCTCTGCGCCTAGGAAGGCAGGCAGCCCTGCGGGGCTCGGGCCAGATCCCGAGGCAGGAGCAGGGGCCGGCGCCGAAGCCGCGCCGGCGAACACCGAGGCCGTCGGAGGTCCGGGTGGAGGCGCGGCGGCGCGGCCCGGGGGAACTGACAGCTGGCAAGGCGCGGTGGCGGCAAAGGCGAAGGCGTGCGGGTGTGGATGCGGGTGTGGGGCTGGGCCCGGTGGAGGTGCGCCGTAGGCCGGGAGCGCCAGCCCGTAGCCGTAGCCGTAAGCGCCGTAAGCGGCGAAGCCCGAGAGGAAGGCGCCAGGGTCCCCGGCCGCGGCAGCCCCGCCACGCAGTAGCAGCTCCGGGTGGGGATGCGGGTGTGGATGCGGCGGCGGCAAAGGCTGCCGCTTGAAGCGCTTGCGGCGCCGCAGGAAGCTGCCGTTGTCGAACATGTCTGCCGACTCCGGGTCGAGCGTCCAGTAGTTGCCCTTGCCCGGATTGCCCGGCTCGCGGGGGATCTTAACGAAGCAGTCGTTGAGGGAGAGGTTGTGGCGGATGCTGTTCTGCCAGGCAGGGAACTTCTCCCGGTAGTAGGGGAAGCGGCCGCTGATGAACTCGCAGATCTCGCTCAGCGTCAGGCGCTTCTTGGGGCTCTGCAGGATGGCCATGGTGATGAGCGCGATGTACGAATAAGGTGGTTTCACCAGAGGGCTCCGTGTCGCCGCGCCCCCCGACGGCGGCCCGGGTCCCGGCCCCGGCCCCGTTGCGCCTCGGGCTGCCTGCACGCCGGGCCCCGGGCTTCCCGCTGCGGCCGCCGCCCCCCGGGGCGCTAGAGCGCGGGGCTCGCAGTCCGAGCAACCTCCCGACTCTTCCTCATCCTCAGCCACGTCCGCCTCGGCTTCCTCCCGTGGAGGCTCGTGGCCGTGCGGGAGCACGTCCCGAGGGGCGCGGGGCCCGGAGCGGGCTGTGAGCTCCCCCCCACCGCTGCCGCCGCCCACCACGTCTATGTCTGCATCGGGCTCAGACAGCGCGGCCGGGGAGCTCTCGGAGGACATGATCTCGCAACAGCAGCTGCCCAGGGTCATGGTGCCGCCGCCGCCGCCTCCGCCGCTCTCCGGCTCCGCTCGGCCCGCGGCTCCGGCTCCGGCTCCGGCTCCGCCGTGCTGCCTCTCGGACCAGTGTGTTTTGCGCGCAGGCGGGGAGGGGGCGGAGGACAGGGAGGGGATGGCCCCTAGCTCCTCAGCGCCCCCTGGTGTTGAGACTCTAGGACTTTCACCCTGCAGGGCGCACCCAACCGGTGCTGCCCCGGGACTAGAAAACCGGGCACCGGAGAAAAGCAGTGAAGCAGCCCGTTACTCGGTGGAATCTGGGCTTCTGGGCCCCTAGACACATAAGTGGGGCTTCGGAAAATTAGTTCCTCCCGCCTGGTGGCAGCCTAAGGCGGAAGAACTGTGGGCCCTGGGCGGAGCTCCCTGGGCAGGGTGGGGCGGGGAAGGAAGGGGGCGGGCAGAGGTCCTCTGCTCCCGGGCCCGGCGGGAACAAACTGCCGCGGTGGCGGGAGCTAGGCTCGCTTGGCTGGAGGCGGGTCATCCTTCTTCTCGCAGCTCCCACAACCCCGTGGCTCCCTGGAGCCACCACCTTCAGTGCGCTCAGTCGCTGGGTGTCAAGGCTTATGCGGGCACAGCTGCAGCTGGTGGTGGCAGTGGCTACAAACCTCCTCTCCCCATCTCCCTAAGGCGGCGCCCGGGCCATACGGGCCGAAGCGCGGATGGATCGCGAGTGAGCCGAGACGCTCAGACCGACACCCCGGACAAGGACCTATTGGAGGCCAAGGGGGTTCTAGCCGGCTGGAGGGGAGAGTGATCAGGAGGAGCAAACTTGGAGCCGATAGATCCTACTCAGAGAGGTGAGAAATGTCTGCGGTGGTCCTCACTTTCCCCTCCAAGACCCCGGCCCTGCCACTGTCCCTGGGACCCTGCCACTGTCCCTGGGAAGACCGTCTGCTCTTACTCCCCTTAGTGATTCGTCTCCGCAGATTCCGCATTCTCCAAACGCCTACAGGTCCTTAACTTGGGTTTGCAGGGTCCATTTTTTGTCTCAGCATCTCAGTCTCTGTAACTGTCTCTCTTGACCCCCCTGCATTTCCTGCGGAAATTGCGTTTTCCTGGATGTTTGTTCCTAAGTCTAACAATCACGCTCTTAATTTCTGGATTTAGAGGCCTCTTAAAACAGAACTCCCACGAAGACCTCCCCCGAAGAAACTTAACCTCAGCCCTGGGCCAGTGCTACCTTTTTATCTGGGGACCTTCTCCACAGAAAGTTGGTCCAGTGTGCTTTTTCTACTAGCCGGATCCTTGCCCATCTTCTTAATCCCGCTTCCCTACTCTCCCTCTAGGATCCAGAAACAAGTCGCTCCGGTTTATACCGAACCCATTTCAACCTCTTGGGGCTGGAAGGGATTGGGAGAGGGTAAGAATTGGACAGAAGGCTGACTGTTGCCTCAACAGCGCCGCACAGTGGCCAAGGCTTCAGCATAGGAGGCCTCAGGACCTGCTGTGCCCCATAGCTCCAACGTTCTGTGACCCTCATTAGGTAACTTCTTTTCAGGGCCCTACTTAATCTGGCGATTAAGATCAGGGCCAGAGAAGTTAAACTACTGGGATCCCAATTTTGGTTTCACCAGTTATCAGCTGTCTCACCTGACTAATTTTAACCTTTTTGCCCGTCTCTCCCTCTGAAATAAATTTTAAAACACCTACCTCAAGCCTGGCATGATGGTAAGTAACTTCAGCATTCAGAATGCTGAGGCAGGAGGCTTGCTTCAAGTTCCAGGCCAGTCTGAGCTACAGATGAGACCCTGACTCAGAATTAAGTAAATAAATAAAACAAGATGAATTTACCTTGTGACCAACATGTTGCAGGCCACTGATTATGTAGACTCTAGGTGCTCTATTCTCTGGGAGAAAAAGTGGTCGGCAAAAATGTGGTCTCCCACCTGGTGGTACCACAGTAACATCTCCAGACAGTGTGCTGAAATATGTGCACATGTGAGCACAGAGAGAGGAAAGAAGAGGGAGAGAGAGAGAGAGGAAGGAGGAGGAAGAGGGAAAGGGAGAGGGGGAAAGAGAGGGAGAGGAGAAGCTCGGAGTAAGGCTATGAGGAGGAAATTTGCTGAATGTAAGCAAAATGTAAGGGTGAGTGAACCCCTTTATCTAACAGCAACCTTCATCGATGAAAGCAGGGATTCTCCAAGCCCCCTCTGGGCCCAAGGGGACCCACTTAGTGTGCTGGGTCTGCATAAACCAAGAATCCTGGGAAAGAGACTAGGTCCAGCACTCAAAACAGGGACAGCAAATTGAACAGAATGGTGGCCCTGGAAGTGGAATGTTCTGGCAACCACACGTATACTTCAAGTTTGCTTTGCTTAATGTAGTACCCTCTCTCCCACGAGATTCCACTCAGATACTCCACACCACCAATCACATCCTTACTCCTACCCAGCTCAGCTCTGCTAGCATCCCAGGAAGTAAAGAGAAAACCAGCATTGGCATCATCTAATCTGTTTCACCTTCCCTTCAAGACTGGCAAACCCATGAGTGATCTCTTGCTTTTCCCGTGCCCTCCTGATATTTCAGACTCCAGCTTCATGTTCAGCCTCAGGCTAGGCCTGGCTAAAGCATTTGTTTCTCAGATCTCCTTGAAGGCTTCATGCAAGACACTACCAGCTCTTGCTGCCAGACGCTGCATCCTCATCCTGCCAGCCATTCGATGAGACTGAAGCAGGGAAAAGCAGTCAAGGACCCCAGCTTCTAATCTTCAGGACAGTAGTGGGGCACCTCCTTAAGGAATCATCCAAACTTAACCCCAACAAGAATGGAAAGAAAGGGCCAGGGCAGGATATTGCTTGCCAGATTTTTGAAGTGTTCTACGTCATAGCCCACCCATCCTAGAACTCTTCTCTTTATCCAGATAACTCCAGGACCCCCCTTGTCTTTGGTTAAGACCCAGCAGCCTCCATCTGTCTCACTGCTTAGCTACCCAGCGTGAGCAGCCTGGAACAATTGAGAAGATGCTCCTGAGGACATGGTGTGTCTACTGCAGGGTCTTTCATTCCAAAATGTTTTTATAACTGGCCAGGAGTTGTGCTTATTGTGAAGAATGTGTGGTTCCCACTGGCTTCTAAGCCTTCTACCTCTCCAGCTTCTCTTAAGAGCCCTACAGAGAAGCCATTTTTGTGGATCTGGGAAAGGAAAGCTCTCCCAAGATTGTATGGATATAATTAAATCAGTGTTGAAACTGGTAAAGTACTGAGCTGCTGACCAGGAAGCTTGTCCCTGGAAGAACATAGTCTGCAGTCAGAGTTAGGAGCTCGATGAGCACCCTGGCCTGCCACAGGCACTACTAGGCTGTGGAAAGAGGCAGGAGCTAAACAGGGTCCATGCACTTTCACAAATTTATTTACCAACCGGCTAACCTTGGGGAAAGCTGCAGAGCTGCACCCCTCCTCTTCTCCCAGAGGCCACAGCCCCGGTTTGAGATCCAAAAAAAAAAAAAAAAAAAAAAAAATGGCTGCAGCTGCTACAACTCCTGTCTCTAAACCTGCTTTGGAATTTCCCCTGGCTGGATTTGGAGGCAGAGACTCAAGATCCTGTGCCTGCAAAGGTGGACTTAAGATGACCAGGACCCTAGGCACAGAGATGACAGATGACTGGGATTTCAGTGTGTACATCATGATTTCAGCAGCCTAGCCTCTGCTGCCTCTGCTCTATCCCATAGCTAGGGTGACACCCTTTTCCTCTGGTTCCATCACTCCTGGCCGAGGACCCCTCCATCCTCAGACAAAGTAGTGGAAGACTTGCTAGGCGGCGACAGTTAGGACCAGAATAAGCTACGGATCCTGTTCGTGGGAAGAGGGTTGCAAGCTCAAGAGAGGGTAAAAACAGCACCGCGGAGTGGAGGCGCCTGCTTAACACATCCGAAGAATGCAAGGTGACTGGATTAGGCCAGGCTTCGCAAGAAAGCTGAGTAAAGAGCCAGTAAGTGAGGACAATTCCAGGTGTGTGACGTGGGTGCTCCAAGTCTACACGTTCCCTGGTGGAATCTATGGACTCTAGGTCCGAGAGTCTGTTGTCTGTCTGAGTGTGTATTTTTTCCCTCGCTTAACTTGCTTAATGTGCTCAAGAATGCCCCAGAGCGGCAGTCGTCTTACAGATTTCCACTACCGACCTCACTTGATGTTCACTGGGTCCGGGTGAACTGATACTTCCCTGATATGCTGGCTGTTCAAACTTAAACTTTTTCTTCTAGAACCAGCGCCAACAGAGACCTGGTCTGGGACTGACTGCTTGACCTCAGAGAGAAAGGCTGTGTGCTAGCGTGCAGATCTAGGGAGTAGCGATGAGAGTCTGGAAAACAGAAGAGTGTGGAGAGCTACGATGCTGCCAGAGCCTGGTGGGCACGGGCCACGACCTCCTTCGTACCAGTCTCACACTGAGCCCAGAAACAGCTGCACTCTGGGGATGGATCGCTCTTCTTCGAGTATCCTAAATTGAGATAGGGCAGAAGGGGATTTTGCCTAGCCTTAGGGACGCAGTTCCCCTATGCATCGTTACATTTCATTTTTCCGAATGATTGGTGAAACAGTAGGTCCTCGCATGGTCAGAGAAATGCTGCAGAATTCCCAAGCTCGTGGGATACATGCGGAGCCTCTTAAACCTAGGTAGGGGAAGCTGAATGAGGGGCCAGACAGAGCCGGGCCTAACTGCTCCGAAGCTATGGGTGGATTCCTGGAGAACAGCGACCTCTGGAGGACTGTCGTATCCACGAAAAGCCAGGAAGGGCACACTTGGTTGAATCCAAATCGCCATCTTCCCATCCCACCCCTACACACTTCTTTGGCACTCATCCAGAGACTCCACTCTTCTTTCTTCGCTCATCTTGGCTGCCCTTCCCTCTGAAACCTCCTCAGAGATGCCTTCCCAAAGTCAAGTCCGTCCTCCCTCTTTCTGCTCTGAGCTTCTTAAAACCTAACGTCTGGACCCTCAACTACTCTGTTCACGACTGCGGAATCCACCTACTTTCTGCCCCACCCGTTAATTCACTCCATATTCATCCTTTGTGAGCCATGCTAGATGTGTTGTTGTTGTTGTTGTTGTTGTTGTCATTGCTGTTGTTATTTGGGTTCTCTCTCTCTTTCTCTCTTTCCCCCTCCCTCCCTCCCTCCAGTCATTCCTCCCTTCCTCTTGTCTTAATAAAGGAAGATTGAGGTTTAAAACTGGACAGTGAATTTTCCTTTCTTTTATGAATTGTTAATGTGTTTATTATCATGAGGTAACATATACTTATTAAAGAAAAAGAGAGTGCTAAAAAAATAATTCCATATGCTCCTAAAGTGATGTGGTTTTCAGAGGTGACTAACTTTATTTCTCTGTGGGTGGAAACCCCATAGTGAGATTTTTTTTTTTAAAGCGGTGATCTCTCTGGATTCTAGAGACCTGTATCCATAGTGCATTTAGAGATAGGTTCTTTGCACCATTTCCTGTGGTCCAGTGAGTTGTGTTAATAATATTAGGCAATTTTTGATGGTTCCTGCTCCAGTGGTCTGTCACAGAATTTATCATGTTTTGAATTCCCCTATGGAATATAGATTTTTCAAAGCTTATTTCTCATGTGAGTAAATGGAAACACAGAGACGAATGCATTTCCTGAGAGACACACAGCAGATAGGCAGTAGAAGTGGGAACTGGAAATGTAATACCACATTTCCCAGGCCAGTGTTCTCTTTGTCTCTCCTGAAGGAGAAGCACTGTGGCAAGGGTCATTCTGATGGGGAATCAGAGAGAGGATTTTGGGAGCAAGAAAGAGGAAAGGAAGAGGGAACTGGAGAGGGGGCTCACTGCTCCAGAATGGGACAGAAAGAAAGCAGACATGGAGGTGGTGCTGTGTCTCAGATGGAGTTTACTGTGATGGGTGTGAGCTCCCCATTACTGAAGTAGAGACTAGACAATCACTGAATAAGTGTCTTAGTGGCCTCCAGATAAAGCAGGAAGGGCTCAGGTCATTCATTATACTCCTCCTATAACTCTCAGATAACAATCTCTAAGGTCTCCATTTTCTTGCTTGTAAAATAGGAAGCTGGGCTTTGGACTAGGACCAAAGAAATTTCTAGCTAGTCATCTCAGGAACTCCTGAGAAGTTTGAAAAATTCTGTACAGAGTCAAGAAGGGTCCTTCTGAGAAATAAAAGGAAGTAGTTATCCAAGGATCAAGTACATAGGAGTGTGATCTCCTAGCAAGAGATGAGTGGAAATTTACTTCTGTTTCCTGCTGATGTGCCTGCACATGGGTGTGAAGTATGTACAAGGTCTCCTTGTGGCACTGATTGAAAGAGCTAGAAACAATATAAATGCCCATCAGTGAGAAGATGGGGGGGTGATGGTAAGCAAATGATGGCAGTCCCTAGAACAGAAGAGTACTTAGGGTAAAATAAGAATCAAGTCCATGCATTAGTCTAAAAGGAGCTCCAAGATACATTGTTAAGTGAAAAGGATTGTGGAGCAGTAGTAACATTTGTGTCTCCAATTGTGGTAGGTTTTGCTTGTTTGTTTCATTTTTTAAGACAGGCTCTTGCTATGTGGCCCTATCTTACAGCATGCCTTGTAGATCAGGCTAGCCTCACAAAGATCCACCTGCTTCTGTGTCTGGTGTGCTGAGATTAAAGGTGTATGCCACCAACCCTAACTGTGGTGGATTTTTTTCCTTTGAGGATAATATATATGTGCACTGGTTTATATATACAACCAAAATATCTGGCAAGCACACAGCACTGAGCATCTTCCTAGCCCCAAGGAAGATATTCCATGGGATGCCTTTTAAAGACACATGAATATATTACATATCCAGCAACAAAATAAAACAATATAAAGGGGATAATCAGATCATGCTAATAAATGAGGCTTATACGCAGAACAGAAGAATATTAAATCCATCAGTGATTGCTTGATATTTCCCATGAGACTCCAACCTGAAAATATATAGTTGGTCGGCTGTGTTTCTTGAAGACAGCACATTGATAGGTCTAGAGGGTGACAGTGACTATCCAATGACATCAGGCAAGGAAGCAGGCAGGTCTAACCAGACTGGAAATCTGTGCGTCCCTCCTGTTCTGTTCCCTTCCTTCTGTCTTCAGCTCTTTTTTCTCTTGGTCTCAACTTCATTGAAAGTTGTCTCTTTTTTTCCATCCAATTTTCTAGGCCAGAGATTCCAGTGGATGGAGGAAGAGAAGGCTTCATAGGAACCAGAGCAGCAGCTTTTCTCCCTCCCTCCTCCCTCTCTGTCTCTCTGTCTCTTCCTGCCTCTCTCTCTCTCTCAGAAAAGGGAACTGCCCATGGTAGGGGTTGTGTTTTCCTCAAGTAGGGCCTAGGCTTTTTTTCCTCTACTCTCCTCATCCCTTGAAGAAGTGAGGTAGGCCAGTCCAAAACCTTAACATGTCTATCTCAGGTTGCCTCATGAGGAAGAAAGTAGAGGAGAAAAGACAGGAGCCATGTTTTTTAGGAGTTGGTTCTCTCTACAAGGGTTCCAGGGATTGAACTCAGGTCATCACACTTGGTGGCAAGTGCTTTTAGCCAGTGAGCCATTATCAGCCCCTATTTTGTTTGACATAGGTCCGAAAACACTCACCTGCCAGTTATAGAGTTCATCAAACCTATGCCAGTTATAGAGGTCATTAACTCTATGGCAGAAAGAAGTAGGTCCGTTCTTCCTGTTTTCATAGGAGGCTTAGGCTAAGGCCCAAGGTTGAGTCTCAAGATGAGTCAGTGACCAGATTTCCTCATAGCTCCCTCATAGTATAAAGCTCTTGACACATGGTATGACTGTCTGCCAAAGTCTTTAAGTTGAGACAGTATTTGATTTGTCTGTGGGCTCTCATTGTGGATGAGGACAGGGCCCGGCACAATCTAAAAGTTTAGGAGAATTAAGAATTGCTATGAAAACCATAGAAAGGGAAAGGCTTTTGGCTGGACATTTGGCCTGGAACTAGACCTCACGTTTTTTGCCTCAGCCTCACACCTATCCTCAGTTTCCCTCTTACAGTGCAAGGCGTCTCTCTACACCTAGAACTATACCGCCCAACCTCATTCCTAGTTCCTTTGCTGTGGAGCAGCTACCAAGCACTGCCAAGAGGAAGTAGAGAGGAAATTGGAGATCTGGGAGGGATTCTCAGAGAACGTGAGAACTACAGCCAATTTCCTCTTCCACACCAAACAAGTGTGTTTCTGGCTGGAGCAAGGACCTGGTTCCCACCAGGCTAATATGCCATCCAGGAGAATCCTGGCTCCATTCCAGTGATTTCCTTCATTGGATTTCCTTCATTTGCTTCAAATAAGTACATAAAACATGGCCAACAGGTGGCGCTGTTGTCTCCACAGACTTGATGGGAAAGAGAAAAGAGACAAGCAGAGAAGCCAACCTAGATAGAGGGGAGAGGAAATAGAAAATGAGTCAAGAAAAGAGAAATATAAAACCTGTCACTTGGCTTGAAATGGCACCTTTCAATATCCAAACTGGGGCCAGGTACCAGGGTGGGGACTCGGGGTGAACCAAGGGATGTTGCTGGTGGCTGGGGCCTTCCATCCAAACTTTCACATCTACGTAATTCTTCCTCGGCGTCAGGAGATTGGCTTCGGAGTTAAGCAGACCTGGAACCAAGTCCAGAACCTGCCAGTCACTATGTAGCTTGATCTGGGAGAATGATTTAACTTTTGGAAATTTCAATTTCATAATTTATAAATGGTATGATCTATAACACTTATAAAAGGAAGCTAGAGGCTGGAGAGATGGCTCCCTGGCTAAAAGCATTTACCATTCATCTGGAGAACCTGGGTTTGATTCCCAGAACCCTTACCAAATGGCTCACAAACACTTTATATCTCTGGCTCCTCTCAACTCTGGCATTTGCACTTTTGTTCTCTCTCTCTCTCTCTCTCTCTCTCTCTCTCTCTCTCTCTCTCACACACACACACACACACACACACACTAAAAATATAATAAAAAGTATCAACATCAATAAGAGGAAAAAAATAATTCTAATTGAATTTTCTGGTATTTTGTTGTTGTTGCTGTTGTGGGAACTTTGTATCTTTCATATATGACCATATCTTTGGGTTTATCTGATCTTTGTTAGAAGTTTTGTTTTGTTCCTCCTCCCTCTCTCCCTCTCTCACTGAGACAGGATAGCATCTCTCTGTATAGCTTTGGCTGGCCTGGGACTCACTATGTAAACCAAGCTAGCCTTGAACTCATAGAGGTCCACCTGCCTTTGCTGGGATTGTGCCACCACACTTAACTTTATTAGGCTTTCATAGCCTCATAAAGTAGATTGAATTGGGATGGCTTTGTTTTGTCTTTATTTTGAAGCAATTTATATCTCTAGAAAATAGTTTTTTAAAGATTTATTTATTTACATACATGAGTGCTATGCCTTCCTGTAGATCCCTATGACAGAAAACAACATCAGATCCCATTACAGATGGTTGTGAGCCACCATGTGGTTGCTGGGAATTGACCTCAGTACCTCTGGAAGAACAACTAGTGCTCTTAACCACTCAGTCATTTCTACAGCCCCCAAAATGGTTATCTTGACGGTTTGACAGCATTTACAGATAACCAGCCTAGGTGCCCTTGGTAAGAGCAGTTGAGGAACTGGCTTGGAATGGTTTTGTTTTCTCCTGTACTCATAGATCTACAGAGCCCAGCACCTCCCTCATTCAGTCACTCTAGACCTTAGCCAATGATTGGTTCTTTCTGTGGATTTGCATATCTGCTTGTTTCCTCCTCCAAGAAGCAGTTTTCTGCAATATCCCTTTAAGTGCTCACCCTGACTCACCTCAGGTCTTCTCTAACACCACTTACATAGCTTGTGACTACAAAGATTCTTTTGAGCATAAGTTTGGTTACATCTCACAGATTTAAAAGTCCATATTTTTAAGTGTATGGTTTTCAATTTTTATAAGTAGTCTGTGCTATTAACTGTATTCTAACCTAAGAGTTATTTAAATGTTTTCTAATGCGTTATAGGATGTGAGATTCTTTTCATTTAAAAGTATACTATATTAACCCCTGTATCTTGCAAAATCCTCCCTGTCTATACTATTAGCATCTCCCAGAGAGGTATTTCACATGAGCTTGTATAACCCAGTCACACCGGTGAAAGGCCTTCCATTTTGTTTATTATTCCTTTTTAGGTAAATCCAAGTTACTTAATGTTGGCTTCTTTCTTTAGCTGGATATACAGGCCCTCAAACTAGCTTAGCACCGTTCTAAGTCCAAAGCCACCCTTCCCTGAATCCCAAGGCCTCCTACATCAGGAAGCATCTCTGTCTGAATACCTTTCCTCTAAGCTCCTTCTCAAATGAACAACATAGCTCACTGTGTAAAGGGCTTGCCACACGAACCTGATGACCTGTTTGATCCCCAGAACCTAAGATGGACAGAGAAATTGACTTGTAAAAAGTCTTCCTCTGATCTCCAATGCATGCCAAGGCTTATGCACACATCATACCCACACACACACACACACACACACACACACACACACACACACACACTAATAATAATAATAGTAATAATAAAGACTTCTCTGGCTAGAGTGCTGGCACAGCAGTTAAGAGCACTGGCTGCTCTTCCAAAGGTTTTGAGGTCAGTTCCCAGCAACCACATGGTAGCTCACAGCCATCTGTAATGGGATCCGATACCCTCTTCTAGTGTGTCTGAAGACATTGACAGTGTAGTCAAATATATAAAATAAATTTTAAAAAAGAATTCTTGATAGTTCATCTTCTTAACCAAACACTTACTAGCATGTTGTGAGACCTTCCCAGCTTCCCAGGAGGTAGCATATATTAAATTGAGAAAGCTCCTCCATTCTCTCTCTACACCCTCCCCCAGTGAAAGTCTACAGAAACACAGCTTTGACTCAACGATTTCACTGTCAAAGTGCATGTTTAGCTTCTCGTGTTAAAATAATCATCTTAATCTCAGATGTGTAGTTTCCAAAACAATTTATCTCTACTGGAACAAGAAAATAAACAAAGAAAAAGGAAGATATAGAATCCAGGAAGCAGAAGACGTAACACAGGACAGAGATGAAGGGATGGTGAAGGAAATTCCAAAGTGACATCTGTACAGCAGACATGGAGAACCACCAGGCCAGGCTGGAGCCAGAGGACAGAGAACGCTGGAAGCGTTGTCCCCAGGAGGGCAGACATGCAGCAAAAATAGTGCTGAATTTCCTTATACATTTGGTCTTGAGAGAAAAAAAATTGTACTGTTGGAAAGAGAGGGAAAGCTTAGCAGTAGATAGAAGCTGAGCAAATGAAAACAAAAAGACATAGCTGAATACAGGAAAAAATTAAAAATTGAACACACAAAAGTCAGGAGCATTGTCTACTCATGATTTATCAGATAATAAAATGCATACAGTATACAAAGTAATCATGCAAATGTTATCATTACAATGAATTTAACCTAAAGTTAGTGATTTTTGGTGGCAGTAGGAGGAGAAGATTTCAGGGGTAAATAATCAGGTGTCATAACAGAAGTTAATCACTAGAGATGAGGGTGCATTTTTTAGTGATGGAGCACTTGATTGGCATGTTCAAGGCGTGGGTTTGATCCCCAGCATTGCAAAACAAAAAGAAAAGAAAGACGAAAAAAACACCGCACTCATTACTGTTTCAAGAGAGAAGAATATAAAGATGGAAATATATTCCAGAATAAGCAAATGAGAGCTGCACTTGGAGGACGGCATAGGAGCTGATGCTTGCGGGGCTGGATGTAGAGCTCTCAGGAGCAGTACAAGGTGCCAATCATGAGCCTTTGATCGCTAATTTGACTAGTAACATACTTATTTCAACTGAACAAAAATTTAAAGAACTTAAGCTGTAGCTCAGAGGTACAGTGAGAGCTTGGCTAGGATGTTCAAGGCTGTGGTTTCAATCCCTGGTACCAATAAAATCAACATGAAAATGTGTCTTCAGATTAAAATGACTTCTGATTTTTTTTTTAATATTTTTTAGGTCTGGAGAGATGACTCAGCAGTTGGGAGCACTGACTGCTCTTCCAGAGAGGTCTTGAGTTCAATTCCCAGTAACCACATAATGGCTCACAACCATATGTAATGGAATCCGATGCCTTCTTCAGGTGTGTTTGAAGAGAACAACAGTGTACTCACATACATACATACATACATACATACATACATACATAATACATACATACATAATACATACATACATACATACATACATACATACATTTTTAAAAACTTTACATGTATGAATATTTTGCCTGTGTGCATGTATAAACATACCACTTGCATTTCTCATGAAAAAAAAAAAAAGAATAGGACATCAGATCCCTGGAACTGGATCTAGATGATTGTGCACCTTGTGAGTGCTGGGAACTGAATCCAGGTCCTGTTCAAGAGCAGAAATTTAAATTGGCCTGTATTTAGTGGCTTTAAATAAATATTGCTCTTGATTGGTTGTTCTTGATTGGTGAGCTATCTCTCTAGCTCCAACTTCTAATGTTTTTTGTCTTTTAACTTACCTGTATGAGTGTTTTGCCTGCATGCATGTCTGTGCACCATGTACATGCCTGGTGCCCAAGGAAGCCAGCAGAGAGCATCAGATGCCCTTTGAACTGGAGTAACAGACAGTTGTGAGCCACCATGTTGGTGCTTAGAATTGACCCTGAATCCTCTGGAAGAGCAGTCAGTGTTCTTAGTCACTAAATCATCTCTCCAGGCCCATATACCTTATTGAGAGAAGGTTTCTCAGTGAAAATGGAGTTCCAGTTTCAGCTAGACTGAACTGAACGGTGAGGCCCCAGGATCTATCTGTCTGCTTCATAGTGCTGGGGTGACACATATAAGCCAACAATGACGCTGGTGATGCCAGCTCAGGTCCACATGCTTGCACAGCAAGCACCTTGGCTGATGAGCCGTCTCCCCAGCCCATCTCCAGGGCTTTCTAACGGAAGAGCTGGGTTACATTCTAGTTTTTCTTTTTTAAAAAATATATTTATTTATTTAATGTATGTGAATACACAGTCATTCTCTTCAGACACACCAGAAGAGGGCATCAGATCCCATTACAGATGGTTGTGAGCCACCATGTGGTTGCTGGGAATTGAACTCAAGACCTTTGGAAAAGCAGTCCATGCTCTTAACCGCTGAACCATTCCTCCAGCCTCACATTCTAGTTTTTCAACATCTGCCAAAATGGCAAAATATTTAGGGCACTATTTGACCTATGGCTTTTCAGACTATAAACTCTCTGAAGTCATAAACAAGTTTTCTTGTTTGTGTCTCTATTGGACACAGCATATGCTTGGTGCTGTTGAATAAAGACCCTGTCTCCAACAAAAAAAACAAACAAACAAAACAGAAACAGGAAAAAAACTGAAAATAAGTTTGGGTTTCCAGCTCTACACTGATCTTGCTAGCATTTTTCAGAGTGCCCCCAAATGTGGCTGACTGAGGTGTCTGGCCATAGCAACAAGGATAGAATTGAGAGCTGAGGTCGTGCTTTGGTCTTCAGGGTGGCAAGTGGGTTCTTCCCTTCCCTGGGAATGTTCTGAATTGAGGAGATATTTGTGTACAGATGCTTGGAGGCAGGAAGCTGGGCAGCCACACCATTTGAAGCAGAAGAAAATTTGCAGTTTGGTCTTTGTGCCTCAGAGAACAGAGGCTGGATTTCCTGCTGCCTGTTGGGTCCAAGTGGACCAGTTTTCTCAAGTGAGAAGAAAAAAGATTGCCTCCATCTCTACCTCATTCTCCTTCTTATGACCCCACAAGTCACTTTGAGAATGGCAAAGAAGAATGAGCAAGAAAGAACTGTCCATGTATTCATTATTCACTAAGGCAGACACTGTATTAGACATTAAGCAATTCAGCCTGCCAGTTCACAGATGCTAAGGCTGCTATGCACCAGGCAAACTGAATCTGACCCTTGTTCTAAGCAGCTAACAGATAGGAGAAGATACTTATTATCATATTTACCATCCTACCTCCAAAAAGGACCTTCTTCCTTCTCAGATTCCCCCACACCTTTCTTCTCTGAGCTGCTCCTTGTCCACTCATCTGGGAGGCACCTTCTATTGCCTCCCAGATGCCCCAAACACTCGTATCTAGGAAAGGAACATCAGGCATGTCCATGAGACAGTCACGTGGGCTTTCAACATGACTGTTATCCTCTCCTCAAGTCTTCCCTACCCCAAGTTAAGATGAACTAAACTGGGAGCCCTGCCTGGAGCTGGAGCAGGAATCTTGGGGAAGCTCAGCTTTCGGGTTAGCATCAAAGACCAGGACAAGGTCACAGGCCAAGTCTCAGGGCAGCGATGTTGTTGCCCTGTCCTTGGTGCTGGGCATATCATGAGTCGATTAAGTCAACGCTGCTGTCCCTCTCATAATCCATCAGGGGACACAAAATGAAGGTCAGACTGGGAAAGTGGCCTGTGACTTAGCCTCATCCCTTAGAGCAGGGAGCTTTATCTTTTAGGCTGAGCCTCTGGCTTGAGCAGATTGCTTCTCTTCTATCATGGTGTGCCCTAATAGCTCAAGGATTCTGTTAAGATCCCCGAGTCTGATTGATTCAATAGGTCTGTGCTGGGGCCTGAAATCCCGAATTTTTAGTAAGGATCCAAGTGATACGGTTCTGAGGACCTCATTTTGAAGAATGGGCATTTCTCTTGGCTGAGAGGTGATGATGGGATTAATGCCAATTAATGGGCTTCCTTATACTGTAGTCCTGGAAATGGTCTCAAGGGGGCAGGAAACCTACCTTCTAAATGCACTCAGCCGCCCACACCTCATTTCATCCATACCATCTATGAGATGCAGGAGACAGGTTTTGACCAGACCGACTATGTGCACAGCTCTGTGGAATCACTCCTTGATGCTACTTCAGGAGAATCTGCCTAATGATTCAGAAGGAGATTCATCCCACATGGAATCCCAGGAGGCAAACGTCACCCACCATCCTTCCCAGCAACTCTCCAAGTTCCCAGCCAACACGACAAACCCAGAGAAAGGTTTCTTTGTTTGTTTTAATTAAACTAGCTTTGATTGAAAAATAACAATACCCAGATAAGTTCTGTGCTTTCCATGGGGCGGGGCAGCCACAGACGCCCATTAACCCCCCACTCAGTCAGGAGATCCTGGTGCTATGTAACCTAGAAAAGTCTGAAGAACTGTCCTCAGGACCTGCAGCAGAGCGTCAGGTGAATCTGTGGGGCGGCGGGGCTCGGTAAGAAAACAAGCGCGGACAGGTAAAGCTGGGGCAGGGGACAAATTTGTCAAACTTATCGGTAAATGGAGGAAGATGGGGTAGAAGTAATGAACCCAGGAGTCGGACCTCTGACGTGTTGGCAAACATCAGAAATGGAGGAGGTGCCTTGGGACGAAAGCTTCCACAGACTGGAACTCACCAGGACATTTGGGGCTGGAGTCCCCTCTTTAATCGTCCAGTTCCAGCGCACCGGACTTAGCAGTGTGAGGTGGGGCGCACAAGTAAAGGGAGGAATGAAGGCCTCAAATTGGAGAGGGCCCTTCAGTCTGGTGGTAAGATGGTCAGTCTCCCCAGGGATGGAGGAGAGCAGGGAAAGTTTAGCCCCATGCAAGGCTCAGGGACCCAGCGGATTGCACCCACGCTGCGGGCGGGCGGATAGGGAGGCACCACCGACAAGCTCGCACTGCTCCAGCGCGGGTCGGGGCCTCCACCAGGCGCTCCCGCAGCGAAGAGCGGCTCACAGGTAGCGCTCCAGCCCCGGCGCGAAGCCCGGCTGTCTCAGGTAGGCTTCCCCGGCGCCGAGCGGCCCGAGCGCACCGGCCGATCCCGCCAAAGCCAGGAGAGGCTCGGCGGGCAGCGGCGCGGGCAGCCCCAGGCGCTCGGGCGCGGGCGAGTAGAGCGGCGGCGAGGTTGCGGCGGCGCAGGGCGGGAAGGCGGCGTCGGGCGCGGCGCAGCAGGGCGGCTCGGGCGCTACGGGTCCCGGCGGCTCGGGCTGCAAGCCCAGCAGGCTGTCCAGGCGGAAGAGGCGCGCGGGCGGTGCTGGAGCGGGTGCGGGCGCGGACGGGAAGGGTGTGTAGGGGAAGGGCGGCGGCGGCGGCGCGGGCAGTTCGGCGCGCTTGAAGCGCTTGCGGCGCCGCAGGAAGCTGCCGTTGTCGAACATGTCGGCGGCCGCGGGATCGAGCGTCCAGTAGTTGCCCTTACCCGGATTGCCCGGCTCGCGCGGCACCTTGACGAAGCAGTCGTTGAGGGTGAGGTTGTGGCGGATGCTGTTCTGCCACTTGCGCGGGCTGTCGCGGTAGAAGGCGAAGCGCTCGGTAATGAAGCGGTAGATGGCTGCCAGCGTGAGACGACGGCCCGGAGCGTGCGCCAGGGCCATGGCGATGAGCGCGATGTACGAGTAGGGAGGCTTTCCACGCTGTAGCGGCCGCCGGCGTCGCCTGCCCGGGCCGGGCGCGGCCGTGGGCTCGGCGTCCCCACCGCCCACCACTTCCTCGGGTTCGTGCCCCGGCTCGGCTCCCGCCAGCTGCAGCGGCTGCGGCCCCGACGGCGAGACCGAGGGCAGGGCTGGGAAGCCCGAGAAAGCGACGTGCGCATCCATGTGTGGGGGTTCTAGGGATGCGGAGCCCCTGCCCACGCCCCGGAGAGCAGGGGGTCGCAAGTTCGCCTTATATGGACACACACCCCCACCTCCCGAGGAGAGGGCTCGGACCTGCCCTCTAATTTGTTTTCCCAGCCCCCTTCCCGGGCTGGCAGCCCACCTCTGTTTCTCCCCCTCCCTTGGTCTAGTCCCTGTGGGTCAATGTTTTCAGACCCTCCCTCATCCCTGAGTCAGTTTCGGCCCCATCCTCATCCCATGGTATTTGGTCGCACTGCTCCCATTACCCCCGCCCCTTTGGGTCAACCCCAATCACAAATCCACCCATTCAGCACACTCTACTGCCCTCTCCCCATTTTGTGCCTTCCAGAGGTCAGATTACCCTTTAACCTTCCCTATGCTTCTAGTTCAGCTCTGGCAGTCTTTGCTAGCTAGCCTCCAGCACCTATGTAGCTGGTCGGGGAGGCATCAGGCTCCTTTGAACAGTAGAGAGCCAGAGTGAAGGTGATAGAGGATAGCGCAGAACCGGGCTGCCTTTGTTGCAGAGGAAGATGTTTGGAAACCCTAACTCCTTTTCCCTGCTGCAACCCCTTCCTCCTTATCCATTCCTGACTCCAGGCCTTGTGAACTTGTCTTGAACATATATAATGGTAAAAAGTACTCTCTGCTTTAAAGGAAGAGCCTCCCAAAAGACGCATACCCCCAAATGCTTCCACTGAAGGAAGGGCTGAAGGAACTCCTTTCTGGTGTAGACACTATCATTGGGTGGAGAGAGGGAAGAGTTTTTGTTAAAATGCCATCCTTCATCACCACAGAGAGAGAGCCAAAGGGTGAGAAGCCTTGTCTTAAAGCAGAGAGACTGACAGGATGAAGGGAAGCAGAGGCAGAGCAAGGAGCACAGAGGCAAGTGAAGGGTGTGCCAAGCTCCAGAGGCACTTACTGTCAAAGTCTTGTGAGTACAGTCAGCCCTTGAGAAAATTTAGGCCCCTATTAGACTCCATCTCTGATAAAGTATACCTTATCCCCCTGCAAATGCCCAAAGCTAGATTCAGGTGGCCTGTAGCCTAGGATGCAGAATCCAAACTCAGGCATGGAGTTCAAGGACACCCCTCCTGTACTCCCAGTTGGTAACACATCATGACCACCACTGCTTAGCATCTTGTATTTGGCAAATACTTTATAGTATTTCACTGGCACTTAAGCTCCTCTGGTAAATATTATTATCCCCGTTTCTTGCCTGGGGGACCCGGTGCTCTGAAAGGTTAAATAATATAACCCATCTCACGCAAGGTACACTAATAGTGGCAGAGCAGAAATGAAGCCCCATGATCAGAGCACCGCCCACCATTGCTCTTCTAATGCCATTCCTTACAATGGAAGCTCTAGTCCAGTGTGGTGGAACGCATGTGTGATCCCAGCACAGGAGAGACTGACACCACTTAAAGGCTAGACTAGGTAGTGGTTCTCCATATCAAAAATAAATAAACGGGCTGGGAAGATGGCTCGATGAGTTACATCATTGACATTCAAGTGTGAAGCCCTGAGTTCAGAACTTCAGAACCCACATGAAGCTGGACTCGATGGTGCATCAATAGTCCCAGTACCCATATGACAAGACAGAGGAGGCAGAGACAAGGGAATCCTCAGAAGCTTGTGGGGAGCTAGCCTACTGTAGGCAGTGGTGAACAGGAGACCTTGTCTCAAACTAGGAAGGTGAGGACTGACACCCAAGATTGTCCTCTGCCCTCCACACAGAGGCACTCCCAAATGCATGTATACCCCTGCACACCGTTTACATAACATGCACACAAAAGAGAGCTAAGACTTCAGGAATGAAGTACAGCAGAGTTCCTCCAGTTTGCCCCACTTTAGCTGCCAAAGTTCTTTCCCAGTCTCTCTCCTCAGCAGATGCAGGTGCCCACTGGACATCACTTCATAATGTCTCGAAGCATCTCGGTTCCTCGTTCTGAATGACTCCTTCCCCACCCCCAGCCTGCTCATCTGTCAGCACGCCCAATCTCAGACAGTAGACATCCCTTCTTTGAATGAGGCCCTATACTCAGGCCACTGCCACACCCTGTCAAGGCCACACAGATCCCAAACCCACTTCTCCTTCAGTCCTGGGCTCAGTTCACCTGCCTCATTCGCCAAGAGCATCCGAGCCAGGCCTTTTGCCAGTGCCCAGGACCAGATAGAAATGAGATGGTCCAGCGGAAAAATGGACAGTTATACCTGGAGAAGGGGATGGAGGAGACTGAGGAAGCAGCCAGGAAGATGATGACACTTGCAGGTCTAGAGACAATGTCCCAAACATACAAGGATGACTGTGTTGGAACAGACCCTGCTCCTCTACCCGCTCCTCTGTTCATCCTGTGTCAGCACAGGCCACCTGGAGCACAAGACAGTGAAATCACATGACACAGCTCACCACAGAGGAGGACAAGGCAAGTCACTGTGGTGCCAGAGCATAGCTCCCAGAGCCACATAAGCAAGGCCACCTCTTGTTCAAGCCTGTTTCTTCACCTGCCAAGTGGAAGCAATGACATCTCCATAGTAAGGGATGTATAGGGGGCCTGGCTTGCTGTGGATCTTGATAAGAAGCTTTTTCCCTTCTGCATTAACCAGGGGGGCAGAAGAGAGCCATTCAGCCAGGGACAGTGTTATCCTGAAGGTGGACTCAAATGCAGAATTAGTATTGATGGAACCTTAGCCTTTCTCACCTTCCCCTAGGGATGAAACTCCTATCATAGCCTCTGTGTAACACCTCCAAGGAGGAAATTGGCTGTTACTGCATCCTATGGCTGATTACAGGATTTTTATTGTTTTCTGTAGGTACCTTCAATTTCCCAGGCCATGTGTATAGTCTGGGACATACTATATGTTCAATAAATGATCCTGAATGTATGGCTGGCTATTGCTAATTCTGAGAAGGGTGGGGATGAGGAGCTGAGCCAAAGGGGTGAGAACCCAGACTTTGCCAGTTCTTTGTGCTTGCCTACCCCCCACCTCCGTTGGGCCTGCTTCCCAGAGTGGAGCAAGCTGGTGTCAGGGGGCGGCCCAAGGGCTAATCCGTGTTTTCAGCGTGGCTGGGCCCTCTTTTCACAGGCCCTGGGCCGGACGTGATGCGGCTGAGCATCCGGGCATAAGACGGCCAGTGAAGGCGGCCTCTTTCTCATGGGCCTGGATTCCAGGCGGCCCAGCGTCTGAGTGGAGCCCCTGGGGCGGGAGGAACACAGTAGCTGGGCTGGGCAGTCCTTTGTCTGACCACACTGGGTGGATATTCGGGCTGGCAGGAGGGATTAATGGCCAGGGATTGGCCCTGGGGCCGGCCTTCCCACTGCCCTTTGGAGGCCAAAGGCCCAGGTCAGGGCACACAACGTTGATGGTTCTCCAGATAGGAGTGGAAATTCCCACCCTTGTCCAAAGCTATTTGCACTAGGCTCCAAGACCCTCTGCTCCAGCCCTGGCTGGAGAAGCACCATTAGCTCAGACAGACTTGGAGGCAAGGAATGGAAGTACAGCTAGTACCAAGTACTCTCCGGGTGGGGAGGGGCTCTGTGACTGAAAGTCATTTCAGGTCTTTGGCTAAGATTCTCACCCATAACTGCCCATACAGCGCTCTGGAAATAGCTATATTAACCCAAAGAGGTCCCAAGAGGCCAGCCTGAGCTGTCCCCAGACCGACCCACCCCCAAGGCTTTCCAAAGATCTCCTGTTTGAGAACTGATATTTATTTCAAAGCTCTTTATCAAAGCCTGGACATATCCATAGCTTAGGAACAACAGTAAATCCAAGACAACCTCAAACCATCTCTGGCTCCTCACATGCCTGAGGGTTCCACATTAGCGCTATGCAGAATATGGCTCATTCCTCAGGCATCAGGCAGGCAGCTGGGGGCTGTCTGGGACTACACTGTAGGGACACCCTTTCTGATCAGGCTCCCCCTACACAGGGCAGAGAGCAGTATGTCGGGTGTTGCCTCAAGGCCTGGTTCCTGAAGGGCTGAGCTGCCCCCCTAACTCCCACCACCATGAGTAGTGGTACAGACCTGCCTGTCTGGGAGCACATAGGGAAGAGTGAGGAGAAGATGTTCTGTGTGGTTCTTCCCTCCTCAGGCCATATATATATATATATATATATATATATATATATATATCCCAAGAATGCATGTCCTGGCTACTTGGATTCTGGGTCCCATTGAGGAGTTAGTCTTTCATCTGCTTTCACTATGTTAAGGAGGGGTCAGGCAGGCAGATGTTCTCTGTACTCAGTAGCAAGTTTATGAATCTGGCAGCATAAGGGCAGCAGGAACAAAAAAGAAGAACCTCACCCAGCCTGGCTGAGTCAGGCTTCCTGGAAGGGGTAAAGCTCCAGATGGCCAGGTGGGAAAGAATGGAAGCTGGACTAGAAGATCGTTGTCACACCCCATAACATCTCTGTCACTGTACTTACTTACTGTGTCTGTCTCCCTTACTGGGCTTTGTGTGCACAGAGGGTACATCCCACATCTCATACGTGGCCTCTGGCAATGAGTCAAGTGCCTTGAAGGCGTGGCAGATCGACAGATGTCTGTTGGATGGTGAGACCAGGCTGAGTACTGAGCTCCAGAAGCAAGAGTATCTGACCCATCCTGGAAAGTTGAAAGACTTGCTGTTTTCCTGAGCATCACAAGAGTTGCCAGCATACTCTAGAGCTGGGTGTCTATTTCAGGTTATGGTTATTCCCCATGATGGCTGATGTCCAGGCTCATGAGACTGAGACAAGAGACAGGAAGGTTGGGTTGTAGCTGACCTTTTATGCCATGTTAAGGGAACTTTTGAAAAGGTCCCAGCAAGATAGTGACCAGAACTTATTTGGTCCCCTTAGACTCTGGAGAGATGAGCTTGAAAGGAAGGCCTACCCTGTCACGGTGAGGTGTGCACCTAGAGAGAGGCAGTTGGGGAACCGCAGACACTTTGTTCCCATTAGCCGACTAGCGGGAGAGCCTGGAGCTGTCCATCTCTCTTGATGGCTTATACACACCCAGGCACACAGCCCAGAAGCCATCGCACCCTCCGCCCCTTCCCTCCCTCCTACAGCCTTTTCCACTGACTGAGGTCCGACACTTCTCAGAGCTTCCTCTCAAACTCCTCTTCCTGCATCCTTCTGTCTCTGTGTCCATTTCAGCATTTCCTCTAACTGCCTCTGAGCAACCTCTCTGGTCTCCCTGCCTTCCTTCTCTTCCCAGTAAGAGAGCCATACCTCAGCTGTGGTTGTAGAAACACCAGCAATGGGTCCCTGCCCCTCTTGGAGTTCCATCAGGCCAGGATTACCCTGACAGGCACCACAGGATAGGCCTGTGAGCCAGGATGGCTACACCTGTCCCATCTCCCTTCCCTGCTTCCTTACAACACACACATTGCCACAAGCCAAATGGAGCTCCTGCCAGTATTGGAGTCAAGTCCCTCTCCACTCTGAGCCTTTGCTAAACAACATCACAACAGACAAGGTTGGCAGCTAAGGTACGAGCCTGGCCCGGTTTACTGTTCCAGAAAGCCCACAATCTCGTCTGTTCTTTAATGCAGTGAGTTTCATCTTTTTCCTCTGAAAAAATTCTACTTCTATGGTGTCAGGTCACCAGCAAATAAGCACACAAGAAACCCCAGGAACTTCTCACCAAAGGGCAGAGGGGAAAGAAATCACCTTTCCCTCTGCCCTCCTGCCAAGAGAGGCCCTTCTTCCCTTTTGTCCCCTGAGAGATACTATCTGAAAATAACCATTTTGTCTTCTAGAAACCATTTACTGGGCCCATTCTCCTTTCCCAGACAACAGGCTTGACATCGCTGGCTTGCTGGTATTCAAAAAGACCTCCGCACTTGTTCTCAAGGTAGAAGGGTATGGGTCTGGAGTGAGGCTGGGTTGTTCAAGCTCCAAGCTGTGCAGAGCTATACAGCTCCTCAGGAAGCATTTGGTGAACCCCTTACTGAATAAATGAGTGAAGAAATGACCACCCATGTCCGGATAAATGAAGGGCCCCTCGTTTCCAGCTAAGAAACTCTGCCCTTACTGCCTCTCAGCATAGACCTGTAGCCCAGGGCACTAAGACCCCAGGCTGAGACCCCACACATGGTCTCTGTTTTAGCAGGATCCAAGCTCACCTCAAGCTCAAAGTTGGCTCAGCCCTGAGGGTGTAATTCCAGCCGCTCCTAAACCACACGTGCAACATCTGAAGTATGCTCCAAGTCCTTCAGGACTGTCAGCATTCTGACATCTCCCTCACCTCTGCCACCTCACAGCCTCAGTGGATTCAGGCCTCCCTGGTTTCTCAAGCTTTTCCTAACTGTGGGGGGAAGTTTACCAAGCTGGCTGAGCCAGGAGAAAGATACACCGGAGCCCAGGTTCCCCCAACACACGCGTCTACTCTGTGTTCCATACAAGTCACCCAGCATTGCAGCCAATGTCGTACATAGGCTCCAAGCAAGCACCTGGCAGTTCCTGAAATGATCTAGGCCAGCGATTACCAACCTCCAGGCCCCTTAGCTTAAGGCATCTGGAAGCCATGTGGTACCCAGGACTGCCTGTGTGCCCCACACACCAGTACGATTGTTTCTCAAATGCATGTAGATGTTGCTGTGATGGATAAATATAACCACATTTAAAGGCTTTGCAGTTGTTTTTATTTTTGTCATAATTTTAAACCCATCAGCGGACACTGAAAGCACAACCACTATCATATGGAGTAGTAAGGAAGTTGTTCTTCAATTCCCATTCTTAAACTACTACTAGACTGCAATGTGCCTTCTTTGTAATTTTGGACAGTAAAGTACAAAAAGGGGGAAGGCTTGGCTGAAGTCTCAAAACAAGTTAATGCAAAAAGGAAAATAAAGCCTAGGCATCTGATGCCCAGAACCTTCTTCCTGCATGCACCCAACAGACTTTATACAGCATCTGACTAGTGTGGACTGGGCTGGGCTGGGCTGGGCATCAAAGCCAAAGATAAAAGCCAAAGATCCTCCCTCTGGGGGCTGATAGTGGATTAGGGGGTGTCCATGAATGGAGTGAAAGGCTGAACAGACTTCATCCTAAGTACTAAAGGAAGCCGTTGAAGGGCTTGCATGGGAAATGTAAGGGTCCTGTTGCACAAGAAGCCCTCAGTTGTCATGTGGGGCACCGTCTGGAAGTGTTTATCACTTAAAACAATTTGCCAGCATTCAGTAGAAAACACAAAGCAATTAAAGCTGCAGAGGAATATAGTTTCAGTCTAGTAAGAGGTCAGAGGTAGGAGAGGTAGCATTAGAGCTCTGTCTCAACTTTCCCTTGATGCTCTTTGCTGCCACTCATGAGTGGGTCTGGCCAACACAAGGCACCAACACCCAAGTCTGCAGCTCTTAAGTTGAAGAACAGAGTTAACACTTCCAGGACTGTTTTTACAGGAGAAAGTTCCCATTCACTGCTCCCAAATATCTCAACTCCCGTTGGCAGATATGGATCGCTCTCCCCTTCTTGGACAAATCACAGTGAGGAGGAGTGAATGACTTGTTAGCTTAGGACCTTCATACATCTAGGTCTGGGGATCGGTCATTTACTAATAAAGCAGGTTGCTGTGTGGAAGAGTAAATAGTGACCAGTGAAAATACACACATAAACACACACACATCATGAACAAGAAGAGAAACCCTCAGTGTTGTTTGCTATTGAGGTTGAAGAGAGAAAGCCTAAGGCCACACTGGAGTTGACTCAACCGGGAGGTGACCATGGTGTGCTTGTATCTGCCATTCATGAGTGTACTTGCTGCTCTGGCTCACTTGCTTGCCCTTAGCTCCCGGGGGCAAGGCCAAGGACAATTATTTGTGATCCTAGGATGGACCATGTAAGAGGAAAAGACAGTATATGTCCTAACCAGAGAGCACTGGCTTCCATTTGAGAAGTGTTGCAAATAGGGACCAGTAATAATAGCCCTGAAAGATTGTCTGGCTGAGCAATCATGTAGGAACAAGCACCCTGACCATGAGCCTCAGTTTTTCCTTTAGAGAATTAGGAGAGGATGCTTGTTTTCTTTGGCAACATTGGCCTCTTTCAAAAGAATCAAGTCTCTATCACCTTAAACAGTAGGAAGGAAAGGATTAGGACAGGGAGAACTGGCAGACGGGGCAGAAGAACCAGTGTGTGAGCCAGCCCCAAGTAGCCTTTGAGACTGTGGACGCCTCATCCAGGCTCTGTTTTTGGTGACATCATGTTAGTAGTTAGAAATGAACCACATGGGAGTGTTTACACCACAAAAATTGGCAAACGCTACAAATCATGGTGCCCTAGACAAAGATCTAGCGGTTAAATAGTCCCCAGCTCACACCTTGGCATTAGACCAGTCATTACAATAATCAGCATCACTTGATAAGGGCACTTTCCCCATCTAGCTCAGTGGGACTCTAGAGGAAAAAAGGCCAAAGGAGAGTCTTTGGGGACATGGAAGAGTAGTCATCTGTTCTCTCTCTTTGGCTCTGCAGGCTTACAGTCACAGTTGGAGCATTTGTCCTAGCTAGGATTAGGTCAGAACTATAAGTAATGTCTTGAATCCTTTCAGCATCTCTATTAGTCAGGCCTGCCACTTGTTTATACTATGCTCTTAAGGAGACATTTGACTCCACTGATTATGTAATTCCCCCACACTAGAAATTTATTTTGGCATGTGCTTGGTAATACAGGTACAAAGATAGTCATTACTGCTATTTATCACAGAGTAAAGTCAAACTCAATATTCTATAGTCAGGATAGATCTGTGCCTTAGAATATTAGACAAACATTAAAAAAAATGTTTTGACCTGCATAGTAGCACATCCCTTTAATAACAGTATTCATGAGACAGAGGCTGGCAGATCTCTGAGTTTGAGGCCAGCCTAGTCTATATACTAAGTTCCAGGCTACATAGTGAGACTGTATCTCAAAAACAAAACAAAACAAAACAACTATTTTTATTAGTTCTACCCCTGTTTCCACCCACCTTTGTATACTTTTAAAAAAAACCTTCAAGAATAATTTGTGCTGCCCAAATACTCTTGGATGGGTGGTCTTCCATTGGACAGCGGCCTACTTATTAGGGGTTACACTCAGAGAAACTGTCTCTCCCTCTCCCAGCAGCTAGCAGTTGCCAAAGGCACCATAGCCTAGGAGATTAGTATGTTAAACTCTCCTCTCCATGCTGGGGATTTAGTCTGTCTTGGGCTTGCACAGGTCTTATGATGATGCCACAGCAAATGTGAATTCATATGTACAGGGGTCCTATTGTGTCTAGAAGACTCTATTTCCTTGTAGTAATCAGTTGCTCTGGCTTTTATGCTCTTTTCATCTTCTCTTCCTCAATGATCCCTGAGCCTGGAAGAGGCAGGGGTGGTATAGATGTTTCTTATAGTGATGAGCATTCTGCAGTTTCTTGTTCTCTGCACAGTGGCTAGCTGTAATCATCATGTTAATCTTAAGAAACATTTAATGATATGATGAAATATGTCATGATAAAATGGTATATGTTAAAAGTGAACCTCTCTTTCCATTCCCAGCGCAGCCATGGCTCGTGGTCCCAAGAAACATCTGAAGTGCGTAGCCACTCCAAAACTTTGGATGCTGGATAAGTTGAATTTGATCCACATCCATCCACTGGTCCTCACAAGCTGACAGAATGCCTGCCTTTGATCTTTTCCTAAGGAACAGACTTAAGTATGCCCTGACTGGAGATTAAGTAAAAAAGGTTTGCATGCAGCGATTCATTAAGATTAATAGGGAAGTCAGGACCAATATAACCTACCCTGCTGGGTTTATGGATGTCATCAGCATTAACAAGACTGGCGAGAACTTCCGTCTGATCCATGACACCAAGGGTGACTTTGCTGTTCATCGTATTACACCTGAGGAAGCCAAGTACAAGTTGTGCAAAGTGAGAAAGATCTTTGTGGGCACAAAAGGAATCCCACATCTGGTGACCCATGATGCTCGTACTAGTCGATACCCTGATTCCCTCATCAAGGTGAATGACACCATCCAGATTGATTTGGAGACAGGCAAAATAACTGACTTCCTCAAGTTCGACACTGGGAACCTGTGTATGGTGACTGGAGGTCTAACTTAGGAAGAATTGGTGTAATCACCAACAGAGAGAGACATCCTGGCTCTTTTGATGTGGTTCATGTGAAAGATGCCAATGGCAACAGCTTTGCCACTCGGCTTTCCAACATTTTTGTTATTGGCAAGGGCAACAAACCATGGCTCTCTCTTTCCTGAGGAAAAGGAATCCGCCTCACTATTGTTGAGGAGACAAACAAGAGGCTAGCGGGCAAACAGAGCCGTGGGTGAAATGGTCTCCAGGAGACATGCTGGAGAAGCATTTGTCCCCTTCCTGCTACAAGCCTTTCTAGGCAACGTGCTAGATTAAACAGCATGTTGAAACAAACAAAAAAAATCATTATATTTTTTCTCTATGTGATTTTAAATTTTAATTTGCTTAAGGAATTAAAACTATGAACAGGAGGCTAGGTATGTAGCTCAATAATACAATGCTTGTCCAGAAATCATGAGGTCCTAGGCTTAATGCCCGGCATTTGAAAAAAACTCCACTATCAAACTATGAATATAATTTATCAAACTGTGCTCTTGTAATACACAACTTCTCTGTGACTATGTGAACAGTGCTACAAAAAAGTTCAAAAATTACATGCACTATGGCAGATAGAAAGAAAACAGGGTGATTACTTCACAGTCTACTGGGTGTGGTGGCACATTCCTGCTGTCCCAGTTACTCCAGTGGCTGGGGCAGGGGATCCCCTAAGCCTGTGAGTTAAGGGCAGCCTGAGTGAGATCCTGTGTCCCAAAATCAAAAGAAGAGAGAAAGGAGAATGAGGATGAGAAGCAAGAGGAGGAAGAAGAGGAAGAAGGAGGAGGAAGAAGGAAAGGAAGAGGAGGAGGAGGACTGGGGTGCTTAGCTCTGTGCTACAGTATTTACATATCCTCAATCTGGAGTCACATTTAGTGTATATCCATTCAAAAATGGCTTGCTTCAGGGATGGATAGATGGCCAGCAGTTAGGAGCACATACTGCTCTTGGAGAGGACCTGACTTCAGTTCCCAGGACCCATGTCAGGCAGTTCACAACAACCTGAGCAACTCCAGCTCCAAGAGCTCCAACACCCTCTTCTCTCTCCGCACTCTGACAACCTGCACTCCAGCACACACAGACAGACAGGTACACATGACTTTTTGAAAGAACCTTTTAAGTGGTTTGTTTCAATTTTCAAAACATCAATACTAAACATATATGAATTAATTAACTAGAAAAATGTTCATTTCTAAACTATCTGCAATTTACAGATGAGAATGGAGGTTCATGGAACTGCAAGGAGCTGCCCAGAACCTTCAGCTGAAAATGGTCCTGACTCCAGGCCTTAGGGTAAAACCACTAAGTGTATTTAGAGCTTTCACTTTGCAAATCACTGCTTCCCTGGAGAGTTCCTATTTGACCAACAAAGAAACTGAGGACAGCCAAGTTTTGAGCCCACATCTTCTGGTCCCCTGGGTATCCAGAGCCCTAGTTCCTGGCTTGCCATTCAAGCATCTTTTCTACTACTACCCTACCAGGCCAACAGGTATTATCTCTACCTTAGCCCCACAAGGCAAGGATGGCCTACACTGCCCCATAGGGATGAGACAAGCCAATCATTTGCTCCAAGGCCTAGAGTCGATTGTACATCTCTCAGAAGACTAGAACCCCAGGAAGTGTACAGAAGCTTGGGTAGTGAAGAGGCTCTGTCAGAGGCTAGAGGCAGCATCTGGAACAGCTATGCCTCTGAAGCAGGCATGCAGTCATTAGCAGGACTTTGACATACTTTGGAGCCAGTAATTGCATGTTGACTCCACATCCCACTGTGAGCAGCCACTGCTCAGGATGTAATGAGTATCTTTTCTACAGAGGAGGGGCATGTTCACGCTCCTCCCTGCCCTCCTGCCTGCCTGCACTGCTCCTGTGCCGGCTGCTTGTCTGGTTGGCATTAGTCATGCCTGCTTTCCTATTTATAGACTTATCCCATAGTCCTAGGACCAGCTGTTTCATGCTCTGTGCATAAGGACTCCTTGAATGGGCCAAGGAAGGACCGGCCTGGCAGGGAAGAGTCATCCAATGCAGTGCTTTGCTGTGACAAAACTCACTTCCTTTTCTCTCTCCAAGACTCCACCGAAAGATTTTTCTGTCTCTTCCCCATCCCCCTCCAAGAAGCTAGGAAGAAAGATAAGGAGGAAAGAAAAAGATAAGAAAAGAAAAAGAAAATCTGATAGAAGAGATGAACTTGCAGCTTCATCTTTCTTTTTTTGTTCGTTTGTCTTTTGTTTGTTTTTGAGATGGGGTTTCAAGAACTGTGTGGCCCTGGCTGTCCTGAAACTCACTGTGTAGACCAGGCTAGCCTCAAACTCAGAGATCTGCCTACCTCTGCCTCCCAAGAGCTAGGATTAAAGGCATGTGCCACCACACCCAATCAATTTTATCTGTCTTGTTCACTCTTCCCATTCTACCTTCCTCAGGAAGCATTCCTGACGGGGACAAATCTCCTGACCTCTCCATAGTGCCGGTGCTTTCCTCAGTCACAGCTGTTGTCACATGTGGTATTGAGTGCTTGCTCAGTTCCCTCTCCTGCCTTACTGAGGTGCATCCTGAGAATGGAGGGTGTGACTCATTCCTCTAGTAAAACTCCTGGTGTCCAACATTAGACCAGGGATGGAAAGATATGCAATAAATGCAGATTAAATGGCCAGCTGAATGAAGACAGTGATGATGATAGAATCGAGTATGAGGGGTTAAAGGGGACATGGCAGGACCTTGTTTCATACACAAGGAAACTGAGACGAAGAGAACAGAGACAGTATTATAAAGATCACAGTTTACAAGTGACAAAACACCAGTTTAAAGGAATGATGTTGAAAAGTGAGATAGGGACATACATTGGCTGCCCAATAAGGCAAGGCTGGAAGTGGCCTTAAGGGTGTGTGGGATGGAGCACTCGTGAGTCCTCTTCATGCCTCCTTCACTCTCACAAGCTGCCTTGTTCCAGCTGGGGTCCCTGGCTGTGAGGGGCTCCCTGTTCCCATCCCATTTCTGCAGCAAGAGGAGATGAAAAAGCTTCAGCTTTGCAGAAAGGCTCTGAGAGGTTCCTACAGGGACCCACACTCTCCCTGACCAGGCACCAAAGACAGTGGCAGCTTCCAGCCAGCTGAGAAGCAGTTCTCCAAAACACATGGGGACAGCATAGACACAACCCTAGTGTAAGACCCATGGGGACTGTGAAGCAACCATAGTTGAAATCCACTAAGTCCCTAACATTCTTGGTGCATTCTGTACTCAGGGGCTACTTCTAGCCACACTGTCTGTCATGAGTCTGTGAGGTGGGTGTCATTTTTACCATTTCACAGATGGGAAAACCTCAAGTTTAGAGGATAAATAAAAGTTTCAGAGACTTATGGGCTCCAACAGCACACTTAGCCTCATCTTCTTTACATATAAGTTAAGAAAGTACAGCTTCGAGAGGGCGGGGGCATGCCTAGAGCCACAGAGTAGCAGCAGCTCAGGAGCAACCAGAACCACAGAGTCTTGTGTCTCCCATTCTCTACCCCAACTAAGTCATGCTAGCCCCAAGTCTCATGGGTTATCAGAAGCCTGGAGACTTTGAAGCCCACAGTGCAGGGCTACAACAAAAATCAGTCTAATTTTCTGTCAAACAGTATCCTCAGATGACCTTAATAATCTCTGCAGACTTGCAGTTTTACCCTTAGGGTGGTTAGAGGCACTCCTCCTACTGTTTCCACACTCCGGGTGAAGGGAGGCAGGATGGTAAAAGATTTCAGAAGAGAAAGGCACAAGAAACAAGCTAGTTCACAGAGTACCGGCAGTTGCTGACTCCAGCAACTGCTCCATTTGCTCCTCCCAACAGTGGGAGGCACTAACTTTCCCAACTTCTTTTTCCAGAAAAAGAAATAAGTGCTCTGGACCCAAGGTCGCTTTCTCTAGGTGGGATGTCCTGGTGGCAGAGAGGGTAGCACACCCATTTTGTAGATGCACCTTTGGCACTGAGTCCTGCTGCTCCCTAAAAAGGCCGAAGGGCAACCTGAGCTTCTCCAACACATTTCCTCTCAAAGCCTCAGGTTCCTTAGGTCTAAGCACCCTCAGCTCCAAGACACACACACACACACACACACAGCTCTTCAGAGCAACTTGCACGATGTGCCTGACCACAGTCAGACCCTTCTGACCGTACCTCTTACCTCTGCTCAGTGTTGGTCACAAATATAGTTACCTCATCTTGTGAGTCACTGTACAGCATCTGCTCTGCCTGTGAACTCTAAATCCCTGTTAATGCCCCATTGTTCCATAGCCAATATTTCCTTGCAACCTGTTCCCAAGAACATCTGAGCCATTGGTGCTCCCTACAGAGGCAGGCCAAATAAGTCCTGACACCCTAAAGTTCAGAGGAGACACCAGCTTCTGACAAGTTGCAAATTCTGAGCTAAAGGATGGGAAAAGAAGTGAAGGACATATGGATTGTCCCTACCTGTGTCTACTCTTTTTTTGTTTTTGTTTTTGTTTTTTGTTTTTTTTTTTGGGGGGGGGGTTGTTGTCGTTGTTTGTTTTGGTTTTTGAGACAGGGTTTCTCTGTGTAGCCCTGGCTGCCCTGTAACTCACTCTGTAGACCAGGCTGGCCTCAAACTCAGAAATCTGCCTGCCTCTGCCTCTCAAGTGCTGGGATTAAAGGCGTGCGCCACCACTGCCCGGCTCCTGTGTCTATTCTTGAGGTCTGTGCATTCTAGCTTGGGGTGGGGCACACACCGACAAATGCATAGTTAGTTTAAGGCTAGTTTGTACTATGAGACCCTGTGTCAAAAAACAAAATACAAGATAAACAAAGCTACCTTTTAAATTACTGATGTGTCTCATAAACCTTTTTTATTCATCAATTGTTTGTGTGTGTATATCTGTGTGTTTGTGTGTATGTGACGTCTGTCTATCTGCCTGTCTGTGATGCTCAAGATTGAACCAAGGAGTGTATGTACACTAAGGAAATGCTACATCACTGAACTATATCCCCAGACCAAGTATCGATTTTTTTAATTTTTTTTTTTTTATTGCCGGCCAGTGGTGGCACACGCCTTTAATCCCAGCACTTGGGAGGCAGAGGCAGGCAGATTTCTGAGTTCGAGGCCAGCCTGGTCTACAGAGTGAGTTCCAGGACAGCCAGAACTACACAGAGAAACCCTGTCTGAAAAAACAAAAAAAAAATATTTTTAATTTTTAATTATGTGTATATATATGTGTGGTTCTGCCCATATTGGTGCAGTTTTTAGAGAGGCTAGCTGAGGGCATTATATCTTCTATAGCTGTAGCTACAGGTGGTTGTAAGCCATTCCACCTGGGTGCTGGGAATCCAACTCAGATCCTTATGCAAGAGCAGGATGTGCTGTTGACCGCTGAGCCATCTCTGCAGCCTCCCACTATCGAGTCTCAACACGGTGATCAGATACAATAAGAACCTAAATGCTTTTGGACTGCAATCATGTGGTGTTCTTTTGTGTCACTCTTCAGTGACCTCCTAGACCAGGACAAGGCAAATCCTCCAATGCTCCACATAGCTCTCCTTGCTCCCGCTTGCACTGGCCTCTTGGAAGACAGTAAGGATCATGTCCTTTCCGGCTTCCTCCCTCTGAAGTAGGTCCTCCAACCACCAACTGGAATACTTTCCTCATATATCTATGTAGACCCTTCCTTGGCCTGCTTTAGAACCCCTCATGACAGGCCCTGCTTTTTATGACCCTTCCCTACTTTACTGATCATGGTGCTTGTGTCCTTATGAGACCTATCTGACACAGTCAGCATTTAAACTGTCTCCTACAAGCTCTTGTGTTTGAATACTTGGTCCCCAGATGGTGACTCTGCTTAAGGAGGTTGTAGAGCCTCTCTAGGAGGAGAGCAGTCTGTGTTATGGCCTGCTTGGATTCCCTCTCTGCTTCCTAGCCCACTGAGATGCAGGGAAGCTATGATGTAAGCTCCTTAGGCCACAGATCTCCACTATGCCTGTCACGATGAACTGTATCCCCTGGACCAGGAGCCAAGATAAACCTCTTCTCTTTAAGTGGCTTCTTGTCAGGTATTTGACCACAGAACAAGCAAAGGAACTAATGTAACACCATATTATAAGAGTCCTCTTGTTATTTCTGCCTTCTGTCTGTGTGCCTCCACTAGGAGGTAAGCTAAGCTCTAGGGAATAGGAACTTTCATGATCCACCCCCCAACCATTGTTGTGAGTCCTAACCCCACCCCTCTGATGTATTCCAAACATCTAGCCTAGTGCCTGTAGCAGAGCAAGTGCCCAAGAGTAACATTTGCAGCTAGCTATCTCTGATAAGCATGTCATTTATATATGTCCGAATCTGTTCTTCCTGCCTTTTAGCTCACATGCTGCAAGAGGCCTCAGAGTTGGGTGTCTGCCTTGATGCCAAGGCTTCTTGGGGCCTTTGGTTCACCTTCCTTTGAACACACCAGTTGTAAAGAGGAGGAGCAAGCTTGAAAAAAAAAACCTCTGCCTGCAGTTTGGAACAATATTTGGCTGGGGTCAGGAACTCTGTGGGAAGAGTCCTGGGTTCCAGGGAGCCAAGGACAAAGCAGGCCAAGAACTCTTTGCCTTAATTTGTTGCCTCTAAATTCCTCCCAGAAATGAGGCGTGTCAGTCTTCAAACTCTGGGTTTTATGAGGTAATTATAGCGATTACTATAAATCTCCTGTGTGTTGTTTTCAAAGAGGCAATTTAGTGGAGGGACCAGGCACCATTTTCGTTTCTCATTAAGTGATTAGGTTTGTTTGGCAAATCCCGACACCAATGGCTGGAGGCAAAATCCGCTGGACTTGGCGAGGGCAATCCAGAGCCTGCACACAGCTGAGCATCCAGCACTTCCTTACTGCCCCAGCCTCTCTGCCTGAAGGAACTGGGAAGTCCTTTCATTGGGCAAAGGAGGAGGAAACTAACTGCCCATATTACATACACTTCAGTAGAGCCAAGCTGCCTCTTAGAGCTCTTTTGAGCCAAATCAAACCTTGCTTCCTTTTAAACAGTTTCTCGTTTACATTTGACCCTCAGCAAAAAGCTGGGCCAACACAGTGAGGTACAGTGAAAGAGCCACAGCCCCTGTCTCTCAGCTACTGCACAGGGCCTGGACATGGCTTCTGAACTTCAAGGTAAGAAAGCGAATAATGCCCCAGAAGATCAAACCAATGTGAATTTGGTTCTCTGTGAAAGTTTAGAACAGGAAGCAAACAGGATTAGAAGAGGCTTCCTGGAAGAGATGAGACTTCAAGTAGACCTTGCAAGTCCAATTCAATTTCTCAGCCTTTCGCAACAGGTACTCTTTGCGTTTGTCTCATTTCAGCTGCTACTGTCACTGGTGAGCCTCTAGATAAGTTAGCCCCACAAAACTCTGCTTCCCCCGTGTGTGAAGAATAACAGCAACAGCTGCCTGTGGCTTCATACTGAGACTGAGATGAGATGGCCCACAGTAAATGTTTATCATGAGGGGAAATGATGAGTGACCGGTAAATCTATTGTCTTTTTAAACAAACAAACAAACAAACAAACAAAACCCTGTTGTTAATTGAGATGAGGGAGAGGAATCAACCTACTCTATGGTTCCTAAGATCATGCTGGAATCCTTGGGGGAAAATATCAAGAAAACACTTTGTGAGAGACCCAACTGCATCTACATAGCAAGTTCCCATCCCTTAGGGGTTCAAGCAGGGCTGTGGGGGTGGGGTAGTGAGGAAGGCTTTAGGAAGAGGAGTCGTAGAACTGTCCATCACAGCTCAGAGATGAGGAAGACCTAAGAGTGCACCTGTGTTTGAGGCTGGAGAAGATCCTCAAAAAAGAAAGAAAGAAAGAAAGAAAGAAAGAAAGAAAGAAAGAAAGAAAGAAAGAAAGAAAG
>NW_021604579.1:6368194-6384902 GCF_004785775.1 Grammomys surdaster | reverse complement strand
AAGAAAGAAAGAAAGAAAGAAAGAAAGAAAGAAAGAAAGAAAGAAAGGAAGGAAGGAAGGAAGGAAGAAAGAAAGAAAGAAAGAAAGAAAGGAAAAGAAAAAAGAAAACAGAAAAGAAAAACAAAAGAAAAGGAAAAAAAAAGAAAAGGGGGCTGGAGAGATGGCTGAGTAGTTAAGAACACTGCCTGTTCTTCCAGAGGTCTTGAGTTCAAATCCCAGCAACCACATGGTGGCTCACTGTGCGGGGCGCACGTGTAGTGGTCTCGCCGGCAAAAAACATACACACACGCGCGCACACACACACATCACACACACGCCAGAATCCTTCCGTATGAACACGTTTATTTCCCCAAAACCAAGATGGTGGAAGAAGACGAGAAGGCGTGGGAAAGCACTGCCTATATACCCCAGAGCGGGGTATTCACCCCCTGATTGGCTGCTTACTCGTAGCGCGCCAAACGCCGTGGGATGGGCTTAGCTTTGGCGGGCTAACCATGGCACATGCGCAGTTTACTTGGTACTAGGAAGAATTACGGGCGACAGCGCCACCTAGCGATGGCGGACTTTGTCAGCTCTCGTGGCGGCTCCCAACAACTGCCCCTTTTTGTTTAAATATAGAGGGTGGCAGAGGTCCCTGGGAAGGTTTCGTAACTCCCAATTTTGGGGGGTCTCACGGCGGGTCTGAGTCTCTTTAGAGGGCGGTGCTCAAACTCTTACCCGTCACGGGGTCAGCCTCCCCACCCGAGGCTGCCCTGTCTTAGGTGGCCGAGCCTTATCCGTCCACTCCGTTATTGACTTACCAGACCTTCTATCCGTGGAACGAACACCTTAGTGGGCAGGGACTGTGTACAGAAATGTTTGAGGCTTTACAGGGTGTCTTTACCAGAAGCCCTAGGGTGCAGCGGCTGAGGAATCTGTCTACTGGCTATTTCCTTTTAGATTTGTCAAACAGACACTGGCCAATGTCCCGTGTCTAGGCTGACTGACATTTCTTCACAGCCAGCACCAAAGAATGGTGAGCGCTCTGGCTAGGCTACGAGGGTCGCGCACCCACACCTGGCATTCTCTGAATGTGCGCTCCAGGTTGTGGCCACTCGTAATGCCTGTCACCGGGTAATATCACCATTCGTGGTATACCTCTGGCATATGAGATCAGCTTATTCCCGTCGTTGGGATCAATTGACAGCCGGTCTGGAGACAAAAGGATGGAGTTATCTAACTGACTGCCCTTAGCCTGTCTAGCATGGTACCAGTTATGACTCAAACCTAAGGCCTGATCAAGCAAATTCCATCTTGGGGGAATAAGCGATCAAAGAACCAACAGTTTAAAACCGTCTCCCTTACCCTACCAGGTGCAATGGAAACACAAGTCCTCTGGGTGCAAGGGCTAAGGGGAACAGAAAGAGATGCAAACACCCATCCCTGTGCAATGGAGTCATCTCCTAGGGGTGCAAGGGCTGTTTGTCTCAAAATTCAGGTACCACAGCTATACAGACAAGAATCAGCCAGGCCGAGACTCCTCACTGACCCAGTGTATTGGGCAAATCTCTGGAGTGCAACGCTGATGGCCTAACATTTAGCACCACCACTCGTGGGGAGGACTGCTCATTTTCGAAGCAGTGAAAGCTACACTGTAGGGAAAGCCCCTAGTACTTTGGTCACAAACGCCTGGCCAATAATAGCCTTGCCAAAATTCTATTGAGCTATGAGTTCGCAAACCAATCAAAGGATGAATACTAAACCACAACTTAGGGTAAACTAAACCGGCCTATTCCCACCCACTTAAAAAAGGGAAGAAAAGGAAAGGAGGACAGTCTCTCAGTCAGGGACAGATCCACGTGTGTCGAGTTGATGTTCACCACAGCTGCTCCCAATTTTTTGAGTGTCTCACTGAAGTTTTCTGAGCAGTTTCCTGTAAGATACTGAAACAATTTTCTGGACAGATTAGTTACACGAGTAAAGTTTTTATACTGTACACTGGTGATGTAAAGTGTACCCAGTTTTTTCTCACATCTCAATTGGGCTAGTTGAAAGAGGATATCCAATCTCTCTCTCACTAAATCAAGGTGTTGATTAAGGATGATTAGCCCGCCTTTTAGTAGGGTACTGGCGGAGGTTTGAAGGTTAACAGTCTCTGCCACCGTGGCTGACAATTGGGGGTAGTGCCCACCTGAACAGAAGTTGACATAGCAATCTCAGTGGCAGTGGCGGTAACGACACTAATTAATATCGTTGTCACTATGGCTGTAGTTATCTCAAAATCTCTTTTTTGTCTAAATAATGACAAAGTGGAAGGAGTCTCCATGGGGATGGGAACCCATCGCGTGACTCTGGCAACCATAGTGTGAGTGAATCTTTAGAATTCCAACACTGGGACATCCAGCAGGTTTTATTGGTACAATTCTTAAAGGTGGAATTTGATAAAATAAACAAAAATACTAGGAACCTGTATCCCTTGGATCAGCACAAGGGCTATCATCAGAGCCTGGAGGGTCTGTCTGGGTGTCACCTTCCAGTATCGCGAGTTGCCTCTCTGGTAGCCAAAACGGATTGTCTTCTTCCTGTGGAAACACACAGACCGCTCCCCTGGCTTTTATTAAAATAGAATCTGGACTTTTTCATTGTCCGGTCAAGATGTCTTTTTATTTGTCCATCTCTTTTGGCCTATCAAGCTGAAAATGAGGTTTTAGCCAATTAATATCTGTTAGCAACTTTTGAGAATCACTTTTCTGGAGCAACAAGTACTCTAAAATCTTAAAGCTCGTTGTACTAGAGCAAGGGCTTGTGGAAAAACTCCTTTAGAGAGATCAGCCAATAAAATATACAATGAATAATATATATTGAGAGATTTAAACGTTTTAACCTTTTGTATTAAAGCAACAACAAATTTTTTAAGGCCATTAATTATTCTTTGAGGCAAGCTCTTTTAATGAATGGCTTCATGGGCTCTCAAAAATCACAAGCAATTTCACTTAATGCAAACCTCTCACCTTTACCAGGAGGTAAAGGCACTGTATAGAACACTCTTTTAAATCTATAATAATTTTTTATATGCATTTACTTGAATGGCAGCTGGAGTAGGCAAGTCAGGCTGTAGTGCCCCATTAGTCTTATAAATCTTAAATTTGAACTTTCTCTGTGTAGCCCTGGCTGTCTAGGAACTCACTCTGTAGACCAGGCTGGCCTTGAACTCAGAAATCCGCCTGTCTCTGCCTCCCAAGTGCTAGGATTAAAGGCGTGTGTCACCAACGCCCGGCTTCTAGGGTTTTTTGATTAATTGAATAACCAACTCTTTTTAGCTGAGTGAAGTATCAAATAAAGCCAAGCTGAAGGCAATCTTGTCTTCTAATAATTGTTAATTAGCCCCAGTATCTATCAATCTTTTAAAACCCTTTTTTCTTCAATTATTAATTTAAGATTAGGTCTCTTGTTACTAATAAGACCTAATACACATCAGAGGAACCAAGGCCATTTTGTCTCTATCACACCCAACAATTTTGGCCTGGCCCAAAAGCTGTTTTGAATTTCTTTGAGTCTGAGGCAGACACCTCCCTAAGGAACAAGCAAGGCAATAAACAAATTCTAGAGAACACCCTTTTTGAGGTGGGACAGGACAATAGGAATGCCTGAAATCTAAGCTCCTGTCTCAACTACTCTGTTAAAGTCTAATTTAAATGTAAATGTTTTAATCTTGGCCTATATCCTGAGGCCTGGCCCAAGGATTATCCTTCTTGCACCAAGGACAGGTGTGTCAGGTAACCTTGGTCACCTGGCTGTTGTTTAAGCCTCTGTTCTTGGGACAGTCACTTTAAAAACTATCTAAATTTTTACATTTAAAACATTCCCCATCTCTATGGCTCTGTGTAGTTATGGCCAGAACCTGATTGCATGAGGGTGCAATTTCATTGCAAAGACAAGTATCTAAGTCTGTCTTTGCTTGTATGTTCTGAGGACTGTGTGGGCAGTTTAACCTGATTAACATCACACTGACCTTGTCTTACAAGCACGTTAAGATCTCAGCCTGCGTGTCTTAATTTAAATGTAAATGTTCTTAATCTCTAGCAGGCCAGTACTGTATCACAACTTGTTATAAATATTTTTATTTAACTCTACCTGTTGCCCCCCCCTTTCTATAACATGGGCGAATCAAAAAAAAATTTTTTAAACTCAAGATCACAACTGCCAACTGTAGCCAATGGAATACTGGCAGTTTAACTAAACTTTTAAATATCTTTTGTAGCATTAGAGTGTAACCATTAATTTTGAGAAGCAAAAGCAAAACCAATTTAAACAATCTATCTTCTCTAAAATCAACACCAAGCAGACCACCCCTATGCTATAACGTTTTGCTGCTAATTCTCTACACATGAATGCATGAAGCAGCTTTTAATCTCATTGAAGAGACATTGGTCTAAAATCTTACTTTCTATATACCTGGTTTCTGAACGACTCCAACACTGAGCTAGTTCTACGCCATCTTTCCTTATCAAAGTTGTAAATTTTTAATTACACCCAATAATTTAAGCCAATAGTCTATAACCAAGACATGTAGAACATTTTTATACTTTTAAAACTAATCTGAAACAACAATGAAATGGCTATATATCTTATTTTTAGATCAAACAAAATTTGGTGCTATTTCTAGCTGTAATTTTAAGAGAAAAGCACCTTGTCACAGAGATTTTTCTAGGACAAAACGACTCTTAGCTTCCTTATAAAACCCAAAATGTTACTGGTCTCTTTTAAAAGCAGCTTATGTCAACCTCAATTCCTGAAAAGACCTTTTTTAGCTCTCAAAGGTTGGATCAAGCAGTTTTAACGATCTTTCTTTTTGAACACGTAACAAACACAGAACCACGTAACAAACACAGAACATTTAGACAACGAAACAAAAGGCAAACACAACACGTGGACATTGGCGCGCCAAGGACGTACACAAAAAACTTCTAGGAGCTACAGAGAAATTCAAGACGTCTCCCGAATTCTCTGTTTCTAGATGAACTCTGAAATAGCCTTTTCATTCTTTTTGTTGACACAGCTCAGAGAGAGGGCACCTGTATTTTTTAAAACTCTTTCTCTCTCTCTCATATTTAAAATGTAACTTTTCATCTCATTCATCGGAGATGTAGCGGGTAGTTATTTTAACACTTCAATACCCTGCTTTCTAATTCCTTTTCTCTCCCAAACACTTTTCTTGCAAACACAGTTTCTAATTAACCATCATTAACCCAAGCACTCGATCTCGTGGCGGCGGCCGGCTGTTCGGCTGGCATCTATCCTCCTCATCTATCTCCCCATCTGAGTCCTCTGAGGGAGTTATCCCCTCCGACTCAGAGGCATCACGCCCCAGCACTTCCTTTACCGGATAAAGAGATCTTTTCCTGAGGCTTCCTATCCTCCCGTCTCTCCCAAGAGCGTACTTTCTCTCATCTCTCACTTCCTTAGACTGTGTGTCTTTGGAAAGGCCTTTTTCCTTAAATATACTTTTTCTTCCTTTTTCTTTCTGAATTCCTAAGCGCTTCTGTCCTGTCTCTGTCTCTGTTTCTGACATGTGGGCCCATAATTCGTCTATCACTCCCCAGCCCGCCGCCATAACCGAGCAGCTTTTCTCATCCTGCAAAACCAGAAGGAAGAGTACCAGCACTGTCTGGGGAGGGAGACGAAAAAAATCAAGACCAGACATTATCTCTCAGAGAACATTACCCCGTCATACGGTTCTGGATTCACTCCACGCGTGAGAAAACGAGCGGAGGGTCTTCTTTAAGCAGCGCCGGCGATCGATGGATTTTCCCGGGTTTCACGGCACCAAATGTGCGGGGCGCACGTGTAGTGGTCTCGCCGGCAAAAAACATACACACACGCGCGCACACACACACATCACACACACGCCAGAATCCTTCCGTATGAACACGTTTATTTCCCCAAAACCAAGATGGTGGAAGAAGACGAGAAGGCGTGGGAAAGCACTGCCTATATACCCCAGAGCGGGGTATTCACCCCCTGATTGGCTGCTTACTCGTAGCGCGCCAAACGCCGTGGGATGGGCTTAGCTTTGGCAGGCTAACCATGGCACATGCGCAGTTTACTTGGTACTAGGAAGAATTACGGGCGACAGCGCCACCTAGCGATGGCGGACTTTGTCAGCTCTCGTGGCGGCTCCCAACAGCTCACAACTATCTGTAATGGAATCTGATGCCCTCTTCTGGTGTGTCTGAAGACAGTTACAGTGTACTTATATAAATAAAGTTAAAATAAATAGATTTAAAAAAAAAACATTAGCTTAGAGTGACGAGCACCAGAGTTTACAGATACCAAGACTTCCATTGTGGGCTAGTACAAGAAAACTAAGTAATGGAAGACCCCAAAGAAACAGTGTCACTGCTTGGTGGTGACACACCTTTAATCCCAAGCACTTGGGAGGCAGAGGCAGGCTGATCTGCCTAGTCTTCAGAGTGAGTTCCAGGACAGCCAGGGCTACACAAAGAAGCCCTGTCTCAGAAAGAAAGAAAGAAAGAAAGAAAGAAAGAAAGAAAGAAAGAAAGAAAGAAAGAAAGAAAGAAAGAAAGAAAGAAAGAAAGAAAGAAAGAGAGGAAGGAAGGAAGGAAGGAAGGAAGGAAGGAAGGAAGGAAGGAAGGAAGGAAGGAAACTAAGTATGAACCTGTGAACAAGCTAGAGGGCTAGGCAGCAAGCAGTTTTCCTCTGTGGTTCCTACTTCAAGCTCAAGCTTGAGTTCCTGCCCTGATATCCCTCAGTAATGGACTGTCACCAGAACTGTAGACCAAAGAAACTTTTTCTTTCTCCAAGTTGCTTTTTGTCAGAGTGTTTTATGACAGCAACAGAAAAGAAGTTAGAACAGACTGCGACAAACTCACAATGATGAGGGAGCCTTGGTAGATAAATCACTGTAAGAGACTTCAGGACCATAGCAGCAAAAGGAACACTAGACTCTAGCAGGAGTGCTAGGGTGTCTGTGTCTGCTGGGGATCCAGAGACCAATAGAGCCAAGAAGGGATAGTTTACCTTCCCTCAGCAGAGTCAGAAAGTCTCAGAATGCTGCTTGAATTAACAGTCTGTCCTGGGAAGTCTATTTTCTCACTCTGCACAGAACAGCAAAATATCTATATGGGCTTTCTAGAGGGAGAGGCTGTGGACTTCTGAGGGATATGAATGGCCATAGGAGACCTTCATGGGTGGAGAGAGTAGAAGGCAGTTGTCTGGCGGCTGACAGGAAGTGTGGTCATCAGTTTATACACTTTACACTTGACTGTGAACCAACAAAGATTATGACTGGAGGAATGCCTCTAAACCCAGAGCAAGACAAACACCTCCAACGACCTCAGGAAACAATACAAGAAGCAGGAAAGAACTAAAAATAGATTTGAAAAATTCTGTTAATATCCTCACAGAGGTTCAGTAAGAAACTGGATCCTTCAGATAAAAACTGTATGGCAGGAAAGAAAAAAGAAGAAATAGCCAAGAATACTTAAAAATAGACACATTTTAAAAGTTAATACAATGTTTTAAAGGCCAAATAATCTTCACATGAAACTTACTTTTAAACAGACAAAAGTAAAAGTGGGGGAAAAGCTATATATGTAATCAGAGATCACCATGCCCTGCTGGTGTAGTAGTTGTCTGTTATTGCATAACAAATTACCACCAGCTAGCAGCTCTGAACAGCACTGTTCTGTTCCCCACAGCTCTGCCTGTCAGAGTTTGGGCAAGTTCAGCTGGATTCTGCTCACTGGAACCCAGAGACGGGCTTTTATCTGGAAGCTCTGGGGAAGAGTCCACAACCAGACTCATCCAACTGCTAGCAGTTTCTCGTAGGTATGGCCCCACCACCCCTGAGTCTTCGCTGTCAACTGCAGGCCACTCTCAGCTCCGACTTTCTCCCTTTCTGGCACAAGGCCATCTCCATCTTCAGAGAAAGCAACTACAGGTCAAGTGCCTCCCAAGCCCCGGCCTCTTCAGCTTTCTTCTCTCCTGCCAGCCAGAGAAACTTTTTTTTTTTTAAACAAGCTCTTACAACTTGATTGCCCACTGTCTGATAATTGACCCTTTGCCATAAAGCAGACTCAAAGGGGACAGGACAGCATGAGGGTAAGGGCCCCCTGGGCAGAGTTCAAACTGTCACCCTAGGAACTACAAGGTAAAGAAGATTTAACAGCTGCAGCTGAAGAACTAACCAGACGATATAAGAAGTGGCAATACTTAGTCAAACCCAATGCTGTCACCTGAACCATTTAAGGCAAAGCTGAGGAATTTGTCCAGTTGGCAATAGAGATAATAGACACAAACCATGAGGAAAATTCTGCCTCCTTTGCTTTCTTGAAGATGGAGGGGCAGGTGGAAAAGGCCCGAGAGCAGCCTCCAGAGCCAAGGACACCTATGAGCAGCAGTCAGCAAGGAAAGGAGGTCCTCTAACCTTCAGTCACAAGGAAGAAGCTTGGAGGTGAATTTTCCAGAGCCTCCAGGAAAAGCCTGGACCAGATGACATCTTGATTTTAGGCTTCTGACACTGATGAAACCCAGCTGACTCTTCCCAGACTTCTGACCTGTAGAACTCGAGGTAATGAGCAGGTGTTTTAAGTCACCCAATTGTGGTGACTTATTGTGAACCCATAGAAACCAAATATCCCAGGGTGCCTTTGGCCTGTGAGTCTCAAGCTTGTCCTCTGCTTACGTCAATAAAAATAATTCTGGACTGGTGGCTAAGCTCTCAGACCACAGACAGGCAGGCGGACCTGGGTCTACGAGGATTAACCAAACACATATAATGCTCATTCCTCAAATCTTCCTCCTCCTCTTCCCACTTCTCTAGAAAGTTCCTCACAGCCTCTCTCTGCACTGGGTCTGCTGCTGCATGCCCTGTGCTGTGCTGGTCCCATGAGCGCAGCAGACCCTACATCTTTGGAAGGGCATCAGTCTTTTGTTTCTGGAGTTGCTCAGGGCCCTGTCACAATGGACTGTGGGAATGTCTGTTAGAGAAATCTGAGCTACTTAGTGAGGAGGATGGAGCACTCCTGCCCAAAACTCTGAAAAGCATAGGTTTTGTGACTTCTTGTCTTCCTGTCCCTACCTTGTATGGGGGTTTGAAAACTCTTTTGTACATGTATGTGATGTGCTGATGTGTGTGCCACAGTGCATGCGTGGAGGTCATGTGTCCTTACCTTCCATCTTGGTTCACACGAGCTAACTCTGTTGTTCACTGAGCAGCCCCAAGTGTCCTTACCTTCTGCTGTAATTTGAATATGCTTGGCCCAGGGAGTGGCACTATTTGGAGGTGTGGCCCTGTTGGAGGAAGAGTGTGTAACTGTGGGTGTTGGCTTTAAGACCCTCATCCTAGCTGCCTGGAAGTTAGTCTTCTCCTGTTCGTCTTTGGAACAAGATGTAGAACTCTCAGCTCCTCCGGCACCATGCCTGCCCGGAAGCTGCCGTGCTCTCCCACCTTGATGATAATGAGCTGAACCTCTGAACTTGTCAGGCAGCCCCAATTAAATGTTGTCCTTTATAAGAGTCGACTTGGCCATGGTGTCTCTTTACAGCAATGGTAACTCTAAGAGACTTGTATTTTGTTTCACACAGGCTATCTTTGTTGTTCACTGCTGCATATGCCATGGGCCTTGCGCTTTGGGCCTTCTTCTGTCTTGATCTCCTTTCTCACCATGGAGAGCTGGGATCACAGGTGTGCATACGGTCTCACTAGGCTTCTGTGTAAATTCTGCAGCCTCGGGTCCTCAGCCTTGCACAGTGAGTGGCTTACTTACTTAGCTACTCCCTCAGCCTCTACTTTGTGTTTAGAAACTGACATTTGTAACCCTGGAACACAGAAAGCCAGGAGGAGAGTGTTGAAGGCCAGGGAACTCTTCAACCTGATCAATTGGGGTGCAGCCTGTATTTCGGCTTGGCATGAGCTTGTGTACCTCATTACTTTAATGTGTATTAGTGACTCTAGCAGCTCTGCATTGGAGGAGTCTGGGATAGGCTGAAGACCTACTGAGAATTTAATAGCTGCTCCTAAAGAAGGGTTAGGTAGGAGTCATATGTTTATCAGGACCTGGTAAATCCAATTATGTAAGGTGCATTGTCCTGCTGGAGGACGCCTTGTTTCCGTGGTACGTTACAGGAAGAAGATAAAAATGAGTACAGGGGACACTGGGGAAAAGTCAGGGTTGGGTCCACAGAACTCTGTACAGAGAACCAGAAGAGGAAAGCGAAAGGTAGACAGATGCAGAATGGACCCTGGGCGCCCCCTCGTGACTACATTGATAACTACACCTATCGCAACCTAAACACAGCCAGTGCCTGGCTGGCTGACAAAGTGCTTCAGGTATTTCCTATTGTGAGGACCATTCATTTATCCAGGAAGAACACCCAGGTAATTAGGGAAAAAAAGGAAGATTTGCATAAATGCGTCTGTGTTTGGTGTCATTAGGGTGTTTTCAAATACATGTATGCATGTACCATTTACATATGTACCTTAAGAGGCTATGTTGTGTGTGAGCTGGATGTGCAAATATGCCCATTCGTGCTAATATGCAAGCATGTATTTGTGTGTGCTGGTGCCAAACCCTGCGTGTGTATGTTATATCTGTTGGTATGATTGCTCGTGTGCTTATGTCTGAGCGCATGTGTTAATGCAACTTCTCGGGGCTTGGCTTTCTTTTCTGTTACACATTGAAATAGTTAAGCTCCATAATCTTATTGTTTGTTTAAAGTTTGGTCTTGGATGCAGGCCTGTTCTAGAATAACTAGCAGATGCAAAAAGCATCCATTATGTATTTTTGCAATTAGCCAAAAACCCAGAAACTTTTCTTAAATAACAGACACAATTCTGTGGGTTGCTTATTGCTGGGGACCCACCTCCTAGCCAGCTTGCCCTAGGCCCAGCCCCAACACAGGCCAAGCCAGAGAGGGTTTTCAAAATGTCCCAAGTGAGATGGAAAAACCCATTAAGGGCTTCAGAATAGAACTCAAGGGAGTTTACAGGGACGAAGAAGAGAGAGGAGGAGGTGGTGGGAGGGGGGCTGAGTGGGGAGAAGGGTGGAAGGAGGAGGAGAAGGAGATAAACAGGAGGGCAGACACAAAAAATCCAAAGGGCTTTGTAGAACTGGCTCATACAGCTTAATAGCCATGCAGCTTTCTAGTCTGGGCTCTATCACATAGTCACAGGACACCGTCTCTGCTCCTTAACTGCTCACTAAAGACTTCCTGGTGCACTCCCCACTTACCTTGTGTCCCCCCTTTTCACACAGGGACCTTCCCTCATGCAATGAGGAGGCTTTCCAATATCCTTCACTGCTGTCTTCTTCTGGTGCTGTTTCTCCATGGAAGGACAGAGTTACCTCCCAAACACTAGTCGTCATCCTCCCAGAAGCCTTTGCTGAGCAGCAGAAAGAGAAGCCAAGGAAACATTTCAGCATTTGGATTCTTATGAGAAGGCACAAACTCACGTGGTGCCCTGACCCTTTCCTCCACTTCTACGGCAAGGGACTTCCTGGGTCTCAGGAAGGCCTGAGAACATATCTGGGGTTCCAGATGGACCTCAGACTCAACTCCTACTCAAACATGATGGCCACTGAACCACAGAACCTCAGGGCTGGAAAATGGTTTGCTTGTGTTTAGGAGGAGCCATGTCCTTAAGAAGCTCAACTCACTGTTGGGAACTCTCACCTTACATCTTCTTTACAGAACGTTCACACCTTCATCTGCCCTCGGGCCACGCTCAACACATTTACCCCACAGCTCTTCAGAGTCTGGGGGGTCCTTCGTGCTCTCACAGCCTTTTGGGATCATAGAAACTGCCAAGTAAGATAAAAAGAGCAATCTGACATCCCTTCAGCAGCTCCCCTAATGAGAGAACCTCAGTCCTGGAGCTTCTGCAACGGCAGAGCAGGCAATGGTCTCACTTGTGAGCTTTTATTAACTGCCTGCTGACTGCCAATCCATTCATGCTAAGGACCTAATCTGCACTAGACATTGTGGATAGACTTGGTCGCTTGCCCACAAAGCTGCATGACTGTAGGCTCCTAGCATTTATCCCTGTTACTTTTAATATAGAGATTCTCAGAGTACCAGTGTCACCTAAAAGTCTGTAAAGGATGGTGATTCTAATGTGCTAGTAATTCCAGTGCAGGGAGTGAAGACTAGTGGATCTTTGGGCTCACTGGTGAGTTCTAGGCCAATGAGACTCCTCTCAAAAAAGCAAGGTAGACAACACCTGAGGAATGATGCCTGTCCTTTGTCCTTCACACACAAGATCCTGCATACACTCATACACACACACGCACACACACACACCACACACACACACACACAGAGGCGGGCAGGCAGGCAGAGACATCGAGAGAGAGAAATATTTTTGAACATACACTAGGTTGACTGGTTCAGAAACCCACAGGGTGGGCCTCATTCTGGATCTGACCAGCCCTCACAAAGATTCCATTTGAGAACCACTGGTTGGGTTCATCTAAGTAGCCTTTAAAATTAAATTAGATTTTCCGGAGGTGCAGCCTGAGGCATTGGCTTTTGTTTTAAACGTGGTTTAAAATACATAAATTCAATAAATGTTGCACAGTAACAGCCGTTCTGGAGCATCATGGGATGGCTGCTTCGCCTTTGCAAGTCCTTGACTGGAAGGTGGCAGAAAAGGCATGCTGCTGCTGGAGGAAGAACCAGCAGAGCAGGGTTCTCAGCCCAGCTCTGCTTCCAACAGTCTGGAGAACCTCAAGGATACTTCTCTGTTCCATTACCCAAAGCTTAGTAAGAATCTGCACTGACTACCCATCAGTAAGAGAAGATGGAAGAAACGTAACTCAGTCTTTTAAAGCATCTTTCCACACCCAATAACTGATCAAGAGCTGGTGTTTTGAGGCTGGCTAAGTGGCTCAGCTGGTAAAGGCATTTGGTGCTAACCTGACAACCTGAATTCAATCCCTAGGAGGCCCCACACAATGGAAGGAGGACAGCCATTCCCACAAGTTGTTCTCTGACCGCCACTGTACACTGTAGTGCTCACCCCCACCCAATGACTTAATTAGTTAATTAATTTAAATTTTAAACAAAGAAAACAATCACAATGTTTAAGGGCACTCCCTGCTCTTTCAGTGGACCTGGGTTCAGTTCCTAGCCCCTACTTCAAGTGGCTCACAACCCGGTAAGTCCAGCTCCAGGGGCTCTAACTACCTCTCTGCCCTCTTTGGGCACCTGCACACATGCAGCATATGTGCAAACACACACACACACACACACACACACACAAACACACACATTTTAAAAAAAATTAAAAGAAGTGCTAGCTCAGGATGTTGGTCCATGCCTCATTAATCCCAATACTCAGGATACGGAGGCAGGAGGATCATTGATAAGTTTGAAGTTATCATGTTCGTGGTCTGCATATGAAGTCCAGACTAACCAGGACTCCATAGCAAAATACTGTCTCAAAACAGAACAACAGGGGGCTAGTGAGATGGCTCAGCGGCTAAGAGCACTGGGTGCTCTTCCAGAGGTCATGAGTTCAATTCCTAGCAACCACATGGTGGCTCACAACCATCTATAGGGGGATCCAATGCCCTCTTCAGGCAGACGGATATCTATGCAGCAGAGCACTCATACATTAAATAAATAAATTTAAAACAATAAAAAAAGATTTTTTTAAAAAAGAACTTATGCTATAAAAACCCCCAAACAACAAAAAGCAAAACCAAACATGACAAAGGACTAGCGAGCAAGAGCTCAGTAGGTAAAGGTACTTGCCACCAAGTCTGATGACATGAGATTGGCCAGCAGGACAACCACATACATACCATGGCATGAGCATGCCCCCTCCACATATTTACTATAATAAAAACAACAGAAACACCACAACGGCCGGCTAAAGAGAGCGAGATCAGGCTGCAAGGATACCAGTAGATTCTTGCCTAGTATCAGTAAATATAGACCTTGTTAAAGCCCTGAGGATACACTATAATTTTATAAGGTTTCAAGCAGACATTTGCACTAAGTGGTTTCAAATCTAAAACATAAACCAGGAACTTGCCCTTTTACAGCAGAGATTTTCCACGTCCTAACACAATAACAGTGAAATAGAAGCTCAATGGATCAAAACAAAACCAGGGCCGGTGAGAGGCAGGGCAAGCACTCGCCAGGAAAACCTGATGGCCAGAGTTCAATCACCAGAGCCCACATAAAGGTGGCACGAGAGAACTGACTCCACAAAGCTTGTCACTTGACCTCCACATGCACACTGTGGCAAGCTCGTGTACACAGACACACGCGTGCACACACACACACAGAAACACACACACGCGCACACACATGCACACACACATGCATGCACACACACGCACATGCATGCACACAATAATAATAATAATAATAATAATAATTTGTCTGCCAGAATGGAGTTTCCTGGTCATAGTCTCTTTTCTTTTGTACCACTGAGAGTCACATTTTAAGGCTTTCTGAATTGTATGTTAAAAGCAGAGTGGAGCTGATGATGTACAAAGTCTGCCTCCTTTCCTATTCTTATATGCTCAACCACTCCCAACCTTCAGGGTCTTCTCTCCAATAAGTGTTTGTTGAGGGCTCACTCTGCTCTTGGGCCCTGGGAAACAGGGACCTATAAACTGATGTGGGTTTGGAAGGTTGTTGCTGTTGTTATTAAGACAAGGCCTCATTATAATAATAATAATAATTATTATTATTAAGACAAGGCCTCATTATTATTATTATTATTATTAAGACAAGGCCTCATTATTATTATTATTATTATTATTATTAAGACAAGGCCTCACCATGTAGCCTTGGATGGCACGGAATGCACTATCTAGACCAGGCTGTCCTACAACTCACAGAAATCCACCTGTCTCTGACTCCCAAGTGCTGGAGCTAAGGCATGTACCACAACTGGCCATAAAACTGATGGTTTTGATTGCTGTATAAACATATGGAACTTTCAAAGAATAAAAAGCTTAAAAAATAAAATACAAGACTGATAATTGTATTCTCCTGGCTCTTAAATCTAGCCTGAAGTCAACAAAAACCAAAAAAGTTCCATCTTATGGTAAAGCATGCAATAAAGAAAAAATACACGAGATCTCATCTCACAGCAACACAGAAAATGGAAGATCTTTCTCAGCAGGCAACTGCTTCCAAGAAAGACCTGAATTGAATCCCCAGAACCTACATGACGGAAAGATACACTGGACTTCTACAAGTTGTCTTCTGACCTCTACATATGCTATGGCATTGTGTGTGTGTTGTTTGTGTGTACACAGCACAACAAATAAAAATGTAATAGCTTTTTTTCTTTTTGAGAGACATGGTTTCACTTATGCAGCCTTGGGTAGCCTCGAACTCATAGAGATCTGCCTACCTCTGCCCCTTTTCCTTAAGTGCCGGTATTAAAATCACGCAGTGTAATCTTTTTCAGCATTCTATTCATTCTTTTGAGTTTTACATCATGCACCCCAGTACCAATCATCTCTACCTTCCCTTGTATCCACCCTCTGTCCTCACAACCTCCCCCCAGAAATAAAAACCCGCAAGCAAAAAAACAAAAAAAAAAAACAAAGCATAGGAAACATCTCATCATAGAAGCTGCAGTGTGTCCCAGTGTATCCCACAGTATACCCCTCTGTCCACACATCTTCACTTGTCAATGTTTACTGCAATGAGTCGTTGGTTTGGTTCAAGGTCTCTGGCTTCTATGACACAATTAAATCCTCACCAGGACTCCTCCCGGTTATCCTGTAGTTGCCAGTATCAGGGAGATCCTGCAGTTTTGGATCCGAAGGAACAGCCCTTTCACGTGCACCAACAGTTCACAGGTGGTGTCGATTTTGGGTCGGGACAACTCAAAGCCCTGGATCTGGCCTGGGTGGGAGCTGAGCTGGTTGATCGCACCACCAGGGTGAGCTCTCCAGCACTACTCTGGCTAGGCCACCTAGTGCCACCATTGATTGGCTCTCCTGCTCACTCACACCCACACCTCCAGAGCCAGCTCCACCGTGTGGTCCAGTAGAGGTGCAGAGAGTGGGGACACTCTCCTAAGTGCTGCAGCAAATGAGGGGCTGGGCCAGCTTTCTTGTGCTCATGCCTTTGGGCTGGCTTACCTGCACCCCCTCCACCATGTTTAGCTCTGTTGTGCTGGGGTGCAGTGAGGGGCAAGGCCAGCTCTCCTGCTCTCATGACCTCAGGGCCAGCTATCCTGACTACTGCAGGGGAGGGGGTGTTGCATCACCACTGCACCCACATGACCTCATGCCAGACAAGTGGCAAGGCCAGCTCTCTAGCACTCATACCCTCAGGACCGGCTCACCTGTGTCCCCTGCACCAGGGCCCACTCTCCTGAGTGATGCAGCCAGCAAGGGGAAGGGACACTCACCTGCTCTCATGACCTGGGGTCAGCTCTCCCTGCTGCCTCAGATGAGGGGTGAGGGGGCAGAAAGCATCACCTCTGCACACATGCCATCCCCCAGCAGACAAGTGGCAGAGTCAGCTGTCCCACACTGATGCCCTTGGGGCAGCTCAGCCACACCCCCACCACTAGGGCCAGCTCCACTGTGCTGCCCAGACAAGGTGCAGGGCTGCTGTCCTGAGTGATGCCGCAGGTGAGAGGTGGGCCCAGCTGAACAAACCTCCACAACCAGTGAGGAGCAGGGCCAGTTCTGCACAGCCCCTGGACATCCACGTGCTCCTAGGA
>NW_021604579.1:6367712-6368094 GCF_004785775.1 Grammomys surdaster | reverse complement strand
GCAGGGCCAGTTCTGCACAGCCCCTGGACATCCACGTGCTCCTAGGAAACGTCCTCCCGGTCTCGGTCTCTAGTGGTAATATGAGCCACACTGACCCCTGCTGCTGCACAGCCACAGATCCAGATGTGGCCCTCAGTGAGCACAGGCAGGTTACTCACAATAACCTATTCCCCTCCTCTCTCATCTCTGCAGTTCTGTCTCCCTTCACAATGCTCACACTTTCTCTGCTATCTGTCCACCACACACTTGCACATTGTAGTGGCTCCTGCTGCAGGCAGGCCATGCAGACCTCCACCCATGCAACATGGAGTGGTGGCAAGCAGATCTGTAGTGTAATATTAAAGAAAGGAAGGAAGGGAGGGAGGGAGGGAGAGAGAGAGGG
>NW_021604579.1:6354507-6367612 GCF_004785775.1 Grammomys surdaster | reverse complement strand
AAAGTAGAAGGTAGAATCAAGAAGATCAGAATTTTAAGGCCATCTTCAATGCTACATAGGAATTTGAGGCTGGCTTAGGCTACATAAGACCCTGTCAATCAATCAATCAATCAATCAATCAATCAATCAATGGGGAAATATGGAAGAATAGTAGAGGTATGTGAGGGCACACTGTCTGGTTATAGTAGACACCAGGTAAAAAGATGGGAAGCAGACTAAATATCTTAGTTAGGGTTTCTACTGCTGTGAAGAGACACCATGATCATGGCAACTCTTATAAAGAAAAACCATTTTATTGGTGCTGGCTTACAGTTTCAGAGGTTTAGTCCATTATCATCATGGTGGGAAATGTCGTGGCATGCAGGTAGACAAGGTGCTAGAGAAGGGGTTGAGAGTTCTACATCTTGATCGGCAGATAGCAAGGAGACTGTGTGTCACACTGAGCATATCTTGATCATATAAGACCTCAAAGACCCCCACCCCCACAGTAACATATTTCCTCCAACAAGGCCACACCTACTCCAACAACCACCTGATAGTGTCATTCACAATGGGCCAAGCATTGAAACACTTGAATCTATGGGGAGGAAAGCATTCCTATTCAAACCACACTGGATGAGACTCAAGGTGAATGCATTAATTGTACCTCAGTTCCAAACCCCAACTACTACTTATAAAGCTCATTAGGCAATTGGCTCAGCCTCTTTGGGCCTCACTTTAATCATCATGCAAAAGGAAAACAATTCCAAAGTGCCTCAGAATTGCTAGGAAAACAAAATGAGACCGCAGAAGTAAAAGCCAGCCAGCACTGGTGACTGTGGTGGATCCTACTTGTAAATGCAGCACTCAGGAGGGCGAGGCAGGAAGGATCTCAGCACACTGCGTGCAAGTCAATGCACAGTTAGGTCCAGGCCAGCCTGGGCTACAGAGTGCGAGCTTAGTTATGGCTAGGGAGATTGGCTCAGTGGATAAAGGGCTTTCCATGAGCATGGGTTCGGAGTCCCCAAACCTATGTAAAAGCCAGGCATGGTGACTGCCTATGATCTCAGCACTCAGAAGACAGAGACAGATGAGATCCCTGGGGCAAGCTCTGAGTTCAGCAAGGCATCCCACCTCAGTAAACAGATTGAGAAAAACAGATCAACTTCCCAGGTCCACATGCATGTACATACACATATGTACAAGCATCCTCCCTCATACATATGAACCCCTCACACATGAACATGTATAAAGCATACACACATATGGAGAAAAAAAGCATTTCACTCAAAGTATGGTTAAGAAACCACTAGACCTTAGTTTGTCTGTTAAGCTTGTAATGACTACATCTATTTGATGGTTGTATCTTTGTCCTAACAGCCATTTTGAATGATCATTTTTTATAACATGAAGAATTTGGTGTTATTACCATCCTTTGGAACCAAGCCTCAGTATTGACACCCCTGAAAATTGGCTTGTGAGTGACCAGTAAACTAAACCTAAGAGAATACACCCTGAATGAATGTTATTACACTGAGATCATGAATTGAATCCTATGTGTATATAGCTATTATTTTACCAATTAGTTTATGTACATGTGGTCACATAAGATGGTGATTTAGCTCTAAGTAACTACTTTGAATCAAACTCGGAAATATTGATAAAATAACTCAAAACACAAACTAAAGAGAAATGAAGATAGATGATGTTAAGGTGAAATTCATTCCTCAAAGAATTTTTGACAACAAAACACTCAGGAGTGGGAGTGCAGTCTGTGGTCATGAACATTTTGAGATAGAACAAGAATGGTGTTTGATGAGAGACAGCAGGACAAGCCAGCCCCAGCAAGGACCATAATGTTCGTATAGTAGCATGAAATCTCTCTTCTTGCCCCATGCTATTCCACTCCCCCCTCAGTTTGTATTTTTCCATGAGCACACAGCAGTAAGCCCAAGCCCAGTGTTTACCTTCCTTTCTGAAACAGCACTTATCCACCCTAAGTAAAGGCTCTCAGCAGTGGAAAAGGATATGCTCTGCTCAGCCATGCTGGATTCAGCACATGACACACCCTGACTAGGTGAGATCAGTTTTAGGGAGGCTGGTTTTGTTGTTCAGCCTTGCTGTATTGTTCAGTTTGTCCTTCTGGGCTCACAGGATCTTTTCCTCTTGCCTCAGCATTCTTAAGTAATCAGAATGATAGGCACCTGCCAAGGCACCAAGCAGAGATTGCTGTTTTAACTTGGTCGATATATTATTTTAGTTCTTGTGGTGCTGGAAATTGAACCCAGGGCATGGATAAGGCTGAACAAATGCTCTACCGAGGAGCTATGTCCTGAGGTCAACCACTCAGTCACTCTAAAGTGGAAATACTCTCTCCCAATCTAAAAGCTAGCCAATTAAACCTTATTTTTTCCCTTCTAAATAATGTAAAGAATGTTCATTTAGCCTATCATCCCAAATGAGGACAGGGCGACAACAGTGTATGCACTGTGCTCCTGGTAGTGAGAAACAGCCCACCATCATGGGGCCACTTTGATGCTGTCCTACCACCATCAGACACACAGTTTGTCAAGTTCTGGCAGTTTGTAAAAACGCTTCTTTATAAAGCCTATAAACAACTCAGGGTGAGCTGGGGCACAGAACTTTATGCTTTCTGTAATTCTGTGCCTTTTAAGTACTGATTGCTGAGCCCTGGAAGTCCTTAGAACCAGGCAGTTGGCAGGAGGCCAATTCTGCTGTATGCTTACAGGGATGCAAGGGTTTAGAACTCCTAACAAGACTTACTGAATTAAGGCATTTTCTTGGAAATTCACCTTAAATTAAGGAGTCAGATGTGATGGTACATACCTTTTATCCCAGCAATTACTTGGGAGGCCAAGGTAGGCAGGTCTCTTGTGAAACAGGCCAGCCAAGGCTACATAACGAGACACTGTCTTAAAAAAAAATACTGTAAGAATATTTCCAAAGCTCACAAACGTTTTTGTTTGTTTACTTGTTTGTTTAAAGTTAATTCTTTGCTGGGCAATGATAGCACATGCCTTTAATCCCAGCACTCAGAAGGCAGAGGTAGGCAGATCTGAGTTCAAGGCCACCCTGGTCTACAGATTGAGTTCCAGGACAGCCAGGGCTACACAAAGAAACCTTGCCTTGAAAAACAAAAACAAACAAGCAAGATTCTTTTTATGTATCTATATATCTCTGCATGTGCAGGGTGGTGTGTATGTGTATCTATTCACACATGGAAGCCAAAGGAGGGCACCAGATCCCTCAAGAGCTGGAATTAGTCACATATGCACTATGCTGAGATCCAAACTTATTATTATCCATGAAGTGCTCTTACTTAATACTGTCCATGGACACACTACAGGCTAGAATGTGATAATATATTTGGTAACCTACCAAGAAAAGCCTCTTTGAAGACAGACTCAAGAAAAACGGGTTTTGCTCTGATGGGCCAGCAGGCAGGGATCTGTAAAAGCCTGAGCCTGGCAGCCTGAAGCTAGTATGGCTAACCTTAGCTTAATACTCATCTTGAAAAAAAAGAAAAAAAAATTCATCTTGAGTTTCCCTATCTCCCCACAAGAGGAAAGCTGGTGAAACACAGGGTTTGGAAAATACCCAGATCATTACACCATCATTAACAACTACACCTATACCTACTATACTGGTTCCAGGAATGAGGAAGGAAAGGAACGGGTGGGTGGTTAGGACCATTGTTTTCCTTTCTCTTTGGCACATAATAAATAAGCTTCCTTTTAACTGAAAAATGATTAGAATTATGGAATGTTAAATTTAGCTGAAGACACAGAGGTGTTAGAGATAACTGAACTAAGTAAGAATGACTGAACTTGTCCCTCAGCACAGAAGAGGCTAAAGTAGGAGAGTGAGTTTGAGATCAGCTTCAACTACAGTTAGAACCTGTCTCACAGGGGACAGAAAAAAATAAATGAAATTAGCAGAAGATATCTGAATTTCCGCATCAGTGATTCAGAAAGAAAACTAGAAGGCAAAGAATGTGCTGGTAGCAGTGATACCCCTTCGAAGATGAAGGCCCAAATCTCCAAGGAAGGAATGCTAACTTCATATCTTTCAATCACCAGTATCTCCAGGTACCCCTTTAATGACTGCACATTCTAAAACAATAAGGACATGGCCAGTCCACAAAAAGCCCATATTTGGAGATATTCCCTGCTGCTAATTTCCCTTCCAAGAGACAAGCAAAGAATGCTTCCTACAGGTGGTGAAACAGGTTACATGTGCTCTGCCCAAATCAGCTCTTGAAAAAATGGGATATTACACACTGTTTAAGTCCAGACAGCCAAACACAGTGCAGAAGTTCTCCTCTGTCTGCACTGTTTTTGCTGAGAACTCGTGTGTTAAATATAATGTTTCATGTCCAATACACTTATAAAGAGAATAGAAATCAGAACCAGCAAGGACACCAAAGGCATCAGCACATTTATTGAGATTATTTACTAAATAATCATATACATCCAACACTAGAACATGGAAATGACAGTAACTTTTAAGAGGCTCAAAAGTAAAGTCCTTCAAGAATCGCAAAAGCTTCTAGTACTGTATCTTTGATAAACAGAATGATTAAACTAGCAAAGTCAGATTTATCTCATCAACCCCAAAACTCAGTATTGCCAACACATTATTCTACTTAAAAAGCAAACTTACTCATAAGTCAGAAATTACCGTGAGTTTTTTGTTTGTTAATTTGTTTGCAAATGTCAGAGAGATATTTGATTATTCAAAACACCTAGTCCTCTCAAAACCTGAAGGGTGTTCTTACAGTCATCAGTAAGAGTATCTACATTCCCAGCTGGTGTTTCTTCACTTGCATGGACAGGAAGTCTGTACCCTCTCTTCATTTCATAGCTGTGTGATTAATCACCAACAAAGCCTCTGCCCCAATGGATTAAACTACTAGACAAAAATTCACTATAATCTTCTAAGAACCAAGACAGACTGAATATAAGCATGTGGTAAGTACACTGTAGCATGAAGGGATACTTTGTTTTCTAACGACAAGTAGTAAATATTGTGAAAGACACTTAGAAATGCATTATTTTTAAAAGTCCATTAACTTGTTCTTACTATTTTCAATAAAATCTAATTATATAAAGTCTGTGTTCTATTTAACACTATGTACTAAACAGTGTAAGTGCTGAAATGAGGATTTAAAGTAATCTCTCTATTAAGAACCTTAGATACAGGCTGAACAGGCAGCTCACTCAAAGGTGAGAAGCATTTGCAGTTTTGCAGAGGACCTCGGTTGTTCCAAGCACCTGCAAGGCAACTCACAATTTTCTGTAGCTCTAGTAGCAGGAGATCCGACCTCTTCTGACTTCTGTGGGCACCAGGCATGCACATGGTATGCAAACATACATGCAGACAAAACATTCATAAACATTTTTTAAAAAAGAACCTTAGTTATCACTCAGTTTTAGGGATAGGAAATAAAGAACAAAGAAAAAAAGAAAACAAATTTTTAATTTTCTAAAGAAAGAAAATCACTTGGACTTTCAAACTTTATTGAAAAAGCAAGCAGGAAGGGAATCAAACATTTATAAGATATATTTATTATTTTTCTGATCAAAGTGCAATGATTTTTAAAATCTTTTAAAACAAGTAACCATGAAAAACATATTCCAGAAAGTAAAATACAAATGGAAATTTTAACCATTAGATTGCTTTGTCTAATTTATTCTAACTGTATTTAGTCTAAGAAACAAAACAAAAAATCCTTGAACAATTATTAAAACAAGAACTGAATCAAATTAGCATAAACTAGTGAATGCGTGTCAAGGATCTGCTTCTAGGAACTGTGGTAACATCAGTTTAATGATGACTAGCCCTGTGTCACAGAGCATAGGAACACAGGTCACTACTTGTGACCCTTGCCCCACAGATTATGTCAGAAGAAAGCTGACAATCCTGCTCAGGCTCTGAATCCCCTGTCCCCTGACTCAAACCTTGGGAGCAAAGACTATGCCCTGTTATACAACTTTGCACAAGCTGCAATAAATCAATCTCTAAGTTTTAACTTTCGACAGGAAATGGTCAGTTATTTGATAAATAGAACCTTGCTAGGAATCCATTTCATGAGTTTGTTTACTAAACACCATGAGCAAGAACCAGCTACACATAAAGTTCCTTCAATTTTGGTCCACAAATTCACTTAGGAGGTTGGAAATTTTAAATGCGCAGCAAGAGGAAGTGGAAATCCCAATATGTTGCAATTACAAAAGGGATATACATGCATACAAAAAAAAATTTAGCTCACAGAAGGCACCGACATAAAAGGGATAAAAGGGATAGTCTTTTAACAAGAATTAGCTGATACCCTTCTTCGTTTTGTGAGCACCATAATACCTAAAATGATTTAAACCTGAATTCACTGTGTACTGTGACCACAAATTAAAAAAAACACATAATTTAATTTGCCTTACTATATATTTCTAGACATTAATTGAGATGTAATTTTGAAAGATTAAAACTGCCTTAAAAGGGGGCTGTGATAGCAGCTATCAAAGCAATATTCAAGCATGATTTCAAAGATGTCTTCAGGGTTAGTTAGCCTTCTTTGTCAAAAATCTTCACAACTTCACCAAAAACCTGTAGAGGAAAAAGACAATTTTAAAAGCAGATATTGTAAAAATACAGTGTAGCATGTATGAGGTCCTGGGTTCAATTCAATTCCCAATGCCAAAATTAAAAAAAAAAAAAATACAGATAAAACTGTACAGCTAAGTTCCTGTTTAAAAAAAATACATCAATTCTGTATTGATTTTAAACATTATAATTTCTTGTTGTTTTTTTTGTTTTGTTTTATTTTTTGGTTTTTCGAGACAGGGTTTCTCTGTGCAGCCCTGGCTGTCCTGGAACTCACTCTGTAAACCAGGCTGGCCTCGAACTCAGAAATCCACCTGTCTCTGCCTCCCAAGTGCTGGGATTAAAGGCGTGCGCCACCACTGCCCGGCGATTTTAAAGATTATAATTTCTTAATTTCATATATTTCACTATATTAGTAATATAAATGAAGCACATAAAACTGTGAACACTTTGCCTTCCATTTTATTAATGCTTTCTGACTAAACGTGCTTCTTGATGGGCTGCTAGTAGTCTGGTAAAATAGAAACCCAAAGGATGAATCTCACTCGACTGTAAAAGTCCAAGTCCTCTCATGGGCCGACCGACTCACCACTACAGGCAGTGGCAGTGAGTGAAAGATCTCAGTGAGCCCTCCTCTGGGCCTTACTTTGGCCAGTGATTCTGAGAGAAGCAAGACTGAGAGAACTGGGGAAAAGGAGTGCAGATGAATTCAGAAACAGGAGGAGTATCTGCAGGCAGGGATTTACAGACACTGAGGTCTGTACAGGGCAGAGAGCAGTATCCTGGGAAGCCTGCACCTCAGGAGCTCTGTGTTCCGTAAGAAAACAGCCAGGGCCCTTGGCTACGACATGCCAGTTGTGCTACAGATTGTGACAATGAACAAGATCCAAATCACTGTACTGACAATACCAGTCTTTCCCTATTTGAGGAAAGACGTCTGGAATTAATAAACCACCCACTTCTTGTGAAAACAAGTCTGATGTTATAAACCCATTTTAGACTTACTAAAAAAAGGAAAAAAATTTTCACAGTTAGCCTCAAATCTCTTGAAAAACTAAGTACTATTCTTTAGAATATCTTTTTTCATACCTACCCCAGTGATCAATTTTTTGTTTGCTGCAAAGACAAAGCAGATACACTTACTTCATCAACAGACTTAGAAGCATCTATTTTCTTGACTTTCCCCATTTCTTCATATAAATCAATAATTGGTTTTGTTGATTCAAGATAAGTCTGAATTCTGCAAAAGAAACAATTATTTCATGACTGTAGGTTAACTGTCCTCCCTCTTCCACATTACAGAAAGGCTGACAAGAGAGTCTGATGCTTGCTCTCTTCACAGAAGCCACCGCGCCTATGTGAGAGTGACACATTCTTTTTCTGAACAAAGTAGAACAGAACAAAACAGAACAGAATAAGCCGTCCCCACAGCAGGCATGAGGTGGTGAAGTAAGGCCTGCGAGTTACCTCTTTTCCAGGCTCTCTCTGTTGTCGTCACTTCTACCACTGCTTTTTCCCCTTTCAAGACATCGTTCAATACAGATCTAAAGAGAGACAGAGTAAAAAGTTATGTTTTTAAAAAAGCAAAAAAGAAAATATTTTGAAGAGACTAAAACAAAACAGAAAAAACCCAAAAATTCTACATTAAACTCAATGTGTCTAACTCATTAATCAACATGCAAAATCTTTTTAAATTTAAACATGTGGTTCAATTTATATAAACTAGGTTAAATAAGTACAGATCATAGTAAGAATTCATTCATGACTCAGTTTTTCCTGCTGTATTTTTTTCAAACTGCAATAAAAAGAAGATCTGTGTGGGTATGGCTTCATCTCAGACATATTATTAACTCATTAGGTATGAATTATGTGCCTCAAACTTTGTACCATTTTTGCTTACTTTACAATAATTCCATAAATATCCAAATATTTGAGTCAACATATTTGAATAAAGCATCTCTTGTTAATCGTGAATAAACATTCCTTAGCTATAAAGCTGTGGTAACATTTTAAAGTGAACTTTGAAGAGTAAGTGAAAACATATTTTGAAGAGTTGGGAGGAGAGAGTTACATTTAAAACAACTCAAAGGCTGTGGCAAGCCTTTACCAGAGGCGCATTTACAATTCAACCTAAGAATAGCCTACTTCCTTCAAGGCACTCCTTCAGATTCAGACTGTTGGCATCAATTTAACAAAATTTATAGCCTAGTGGTTGTCTAACAGAGTCAGGCTTTTTAATTAATGGTTCTGAGAAATTTATTTACTTATTCAAAGGTATGTCTTGGTTTGCCATTAGAAGTTGGGGAATGGGAGCAGAGAATTTATTCTTGCTATTTTCCAAATCATTCTATTCATAGAAGACAAATTCCTCAACAACAGCAGGCTTCTCCACCTTTCCAGATCTACATCTTCCATAAACAACACACCATTCCAAGCAGGAGACACTTCAGCAGCACTTCAGCTTCATGACCTAACATTACTATATACGCTTATTAAAACAAACAAAACCAACTTGACTCTTATTACATATACAAAGTAAAACAAGCCTTAGGGTCACAAAGCCGCTCCCTCAATATTCTATTAACAAGGCGATGCTGTTCTGCCCACCCAGTCTATTCACTCACTAGATATATATACTGCTGCCAACAGAAAATGTTAATTTAAAAAAAAAAATCACTATTTTTCTCTAACAGCTGACCATCTATAGCTTGAAGCTCATGTGGACAGATGAATATGTTCATTACCTCATTATTACAGTCAAAAAACAGAACAAAAGACACATCTGCTTTTCCATCCATGGTCTTGTTCCAACCCTGAAGGTTGTCTTGATTTCTTGGAAATCCATCAATCAAGAATTTATTCTTCTGAGCATTGGCAGCCATCGTTTGGTCCATTTCCTAAAGGCAAAAAGACTTAGGCTCAATACTGCATCACCAAAGGGCAATTTCTCCCCTCGCCCCCTTTTTCTTTCTATGTATCCCTGACCGTCCTGGAACTCGCTCTGTACACCAGGCTGGCCTCAAACTCAGAAACCCACATGCTTCTGCATATCAAAGACATACACCACCATGCCCAGCTAAAAGACAATTTCTTAAGCAGAATAGCAGGCTGATGGCTATTTGCTACTTTCCCCTAAGCCACAGGAGTGGAAGGTACATAGGGAAACAGCCTGGGTAGAAGTGAGTCAACTTCTTGACATGGTTGCTTGCAGATCAGACTATAGGTATGTGTTCCCCTATTGTTCTCATTCCCCCACTTCTATAGTTTCTTTATCTTATGAAACATACCCCATAGTGAGCATGTTGAATGTCCTCTGAAGGTTTCTGTTTGTTAAATGTTTGATCTCTGGGGTAGGCCTACCTTTAAGAGAGTGGCCTCATAGATGCTTGGGAACACACTTCTAAAGGGGACTATGGAATCCTGGCTCTTTTATCTTTTTGCTTTCTGGGCAAGAGGTAGTCTTCCTTACTATGTGGATCACTGCTAGCTAGTATTCATACCAATGGGCCAGCCCCACATTTCTAAGGAACTAGAGTGTTGTACAGTGACAGCTGATCAGCACAGTGTACTACCTTCTCATACAAATGACCACTTAGAGCTTTGTTCTAACATCTGGAGACCCTGTGTTGCCCCATGTTTCTCTTTCAAAAATCACTGTGCTATAGGAGGTAGTAGTTCTGTTTTGTTGTTTTTCAGACAGGGACTCACTATGTAACAGAGTCTGGTTTCCAACTTGAAGACCTAGGACTATGTGTGTGCACCACTGCTCACTGCTGAAATTGGGGCTCAACTTTACTATAATTCAAATCTAATCACTAGAAGCTGGGAAAGCACTCTTTTACTATGCAATATCCCACTCTTTTTACTTTTTGTTTATTTATTTACTGAGCAGGGTCCCACTGAATTCCCCAAGTTGGCCTTGAACTCATCCGTACCTCAGGTCAGCCTTGACTAAGATTCCTCTGGCCTCAGCTTCCCAGGCACAGGCCTGTGTTACCAGCCCTGCCAATTTGCTCACACTACTTAAGATTCAATACTAAAATAAACAACTGGCTGGGTGTGGTGGTGTACCCCTTTAATCCTAGCATTCAGGGAACACAGATAGACAGATCTCTTAAGTGTGAGACTGGCCTGGTCTACATAGAGAGCTTCAGGACAGCCAGAGGGACATAAACCCTGTCTCAAAAACAAAATAAATAATAAATAAAATAAAATTAGAAAAAAACTCAAACTAATTATACTAAATGGTCCTGGCTGTCCCCAAGCACAGACAGCACAAGGTGTAACACATTCAGAAAGACTTCAAAAACATATCTCATCATCTTTTTCCAAAACCAGAACTTATGTAGAATATGGGAGTAATATGAACGAGATATAATCTTTAATCTGTCTAAATCCTGGCACCTCCATTCACCACAGATGCACACCTCTAACAAGCTGTAGAACCGTTAGTCCAAAGCACACTGGCATGTATTACTCTCCATAAGCCAAGTTTCCTCGGTCCACAAGAAGAACATTGCCGGGACCTATTTTCTGTAAGTTATCTCAGAATCCAGCTGCTCCAATTTCACAAAACTTTTATGAAACAGTGTTTAAGCTCCTGCTACAGCATTCCTACCCCCATTATGATAGGAGGTCTCTGAGATGCCACACATCTAACATGTTCACTTAGCATACGTTCCTTTGAGTCTACTATCAGAGAGAGGTCACGGCCCTTGCTCTTGGAGGATTCACAGTATAGTGGGGAACAGCTACACATAACATGCTAAGTCTTCAGACAGCAAAGGATGCTCTTAAGACAAAAAACACTAAGTCTCTAGAGACTGTGAGAAAACCTGACGGAAGGGTTGGCAGTGGAGCTGCTTCTGAAATAACAAGCAGCATGGCAATGTGGATCACTAAGACAGTGGGAAGCAGGGGTATAATGGCTGGAAATGAGAAAGCATGACAGCTTTGATGAATCGGAGGCAAGCTGGTACAAATGAATGTTAGGACATATACCGAGAGTGGTGGGAGATAGGTGGCCGGGCGGTGGTGGCGCACGCCTTTAATCCCAGCACTTGGGAGGCAGAGGCAGGCGGATTTCTGAGTTCAAGGCCAGCCTGGTCTACAGAGTGAGTTCCAGGATAGCCAGGGCTACACAGAGAAACCCTGTCTCGAAAAACAACAACAACAAAAAAAAGATTCAAGTGATTTTAGTGATAGACAGGAGATGAACAGGAGTGAATGAGAGATCCTCTCACTAAAGAGTTGGGCAGTGAATTCAACCAATAGCCAAGACAGGAAATAAACATTATACTTTGGGTGATAGACTTAGCCTCTGGTATGACTCTGAGACATTTATGAAAGATTTAGATAGTTGCCTGACAGGAACATGTCTGCAAGCTAAACAAAGGTCTGCTGTGCAGAATTGTAGAGTTCAGCAGCACTGGCACTGTGAAGACATGGCATGGGTTAAACCACCGAGCAAGGAATACATACAATGAGAGCTGAAGAGAACCAAACTCTAAGAAGCATAGTGGTTTAGAAAACTTGCAAAGGAAAAAAAAAAAAATCAAGAGACTGAAAAATGGCAGTTCCTGCCGTAGGAAGAGAATGAACAGAAATGGTGGTACAAGAAATAGGTGGAATTTATTTCAAAGAGACATTTATTAATTAAGACTTAAATGCGAGAGGAAAAATAAGGACTAAAAGTATTCCCTGGGCTACACAGGGTCAATCACTGATAACATGCAGTAAGAGTTCTGCCTGTAATAACAGCTGAGGTTGGAAGATTCCAAGTTCAAGAACTACCTGGGCTACAGAGCGAGTTCAAAGCCAACTGGGCAACCTGGTAAGAGCTTGTCTCAAAGATAGCAAGTATTAAAAAAAAAAAAAAAAAAAAAAAAAGAATGAAGCTCAGTGACAGAGTACTTGCCGGGCATGCTCACAGTCCTGTATTCAATCCCCAGTACCACACACCACCAACAACAGTTTCAATGGAGATGTTGACTTTCCTTTCATAATGCTCACCACCTATGGCATCAGAGTAAGAGGACAGAATGGGAGATTTACTTATTCTGGAAAGGATTATCCAGGCTGAGGCAGACTGTGAAAGAGCCATTCTGCACCCCAAGTGTCTCCAGTTACACCCAAGATTCACTACAGAGATCCGTTTATTTCTTCCTGTTCCTAACAAAGCAATTCTGTTTCACTGGTTTTCTTATGTCAAAATACTTGTAACTGACTAGTCTTAGGGACCTACAAGAAAGCACTACCTACCAAGGTATATATATATTTTAAATCTCACAGTGAAAATAGCAATTCATTCATTAGGAACATAAGGAGACTTCAAAACAGAATTATCAACAATGAGAAATCTGTGAGTGGGCGTCACTGAAGGAGAAAACTAAGACATTTGAGAAAAGGGAGGACAGAGCAGTGAAAGGGGAGAATAACCACAACGAGAGAGAACCACTGCATGCTGGGAAGGGTGGGTCCAGAGAACCACTGCATGCTGGGAAGG
>NW_021604579.1:6327905-6354497 GCF_004785775.1 Grammomys surdaster | reverse complement strand
GCATGCTGGGAAGGGTGGGTCCAGAGAACCACTGCATGCTGGGAAGGATGGGTCCAGTGCCTGGAATCCTAACAGGCAGAAGCAGGAAGATCCCTGACTAATTAACTTCCAGGCTAGTCTGGGATACATAAGGCTGTTTCAAAAGCAAAACAAAGTATACCTTTGTGTACCTTAAGCTGGGCTATAGCTGGTCTTAGACCATGGCAGAGAATCTTGGCTTGTCAATTTCTTCACAGTGAAAGCAGTTTCCAACACTGCCATTTTCAAAGACCACACTACCTTCCATAATCAAGAAATTTAATATTCTAGTTTTTCTTTCTTTTGTTTTTGTTTGTTTTGTTTTTTTGAGACAGGGTTTCTCTGTGTAGCCCTAGCTGTCCTGGAACTCACTCTGTAGACCAGGCTGGCCTCGAACTCAGAAATCCGCCTGCCTCTGCCTCCCAAGTGCTGGGATTAAAGGCGTGAGCTACCACCCGGCTCTAGTTTTTCATTATTAAAATGGTGAATTTAGTTTCTTGTGTCCGTGGTAGTTTGAACAGGTTAGTATTCATGCTCCTTACCCTCTTTAATAAACTGATGGTTATCTCAACTGGTACAATCTTTCCTTCTGTAATGTACTTTTCAATAAGTTCACCATACTGTGAATCTGGATTCTTTCTTTCATCACGAAGAAGCTCTCCTGCAGAAAGGTGTGTATAGCCATATTTCTGGAACAAAGAACATATAGAAATATCAGAATTCATTCAACCCAGTGACAGGAGCACACATAATTTTGTGTTAACTTCTATTTATAATTTTCTACGATAAAGTAGTTTTGTTTATGGGGTAAATAAATACTAAAGAAAAATTTAAGAGACTTCATATATTCCAGTTTGCCTATTAGTAAACAGCCTTACCCTTCCATAACCATGTTTGCACAGTGAAATCATCCTAACACTCATCTAACTAGTCAAAACACTTAATGTCTCACTATATTTTTTCACAAACACAATCCAAGTTTAAATGTAAGAATGAAAATATCTACCAAAATCTGAGATTCAAGACAAAAAAGTCAACATGTCTAAACTGACCTAGCTATCGTTTGGGTTTGTGCAAGAGCATTCTGATGGTGTTAGAAAACAGCTGCCTATCTCCATCACTGACACTTTCGATAAGGACTAGGATAGAACAGAGACGTTACTGAGCTAACACCATAAAGCATATCTATAAAAACTAAAATGACTCCAATGCCATTAGGTGATATACTCTTCTGAGACTACTTTGTGCACATGGCCTTGCATTTAAGCTAAGTCACAGAAGACACGAAGGCACTGCACTGCTGCTGCTTCAGTGAAATAAGGAGGCAGTCTTAAGGGAAGATCCTGAATAACGAAAAGCTTCCCCATATGAACTTACATGTCTACTTTTATTAAATGAAAAGAATGACACAACCCACTCTCAAATATTAGGATATTCATATTTACTACATATTCACACAACATATCTCACTCCAAATTCTTAAGACTCCTTCAGTGAGTTTTTATCTTGTGTATATACTTTATAACTTGAAGGTTAAAGTGTGAGGAAGCCCACACCATTACCACACTCTTAAAAGTGTTTCCTGGGCTGAAGAGATAGATGCCTCAGCAGTTAAGAGCACTCACTGACTGCTCTTCCAGAGGTCCTGAGTTCAATTCCAAGCAACCACATGGTGACTCATAACCATCTGTAATGGGATTTGATGTCCTCTTCCAGTATGTCTGAAGATAGCTACAGTGTATCCATATACATAAAATAAATTTTAAAAATCTTTAAAAAAACAAAAATAAGTGTTTCCTACCCAGTGTGGTAGTATGTATCAAAAGGCTGGGGCAGGAGACCTCTGAGTTTAAGGCCATTAAAAACAACAACAACAACAACAACAAAAAAGGTATTTCAATTAAATTTTTAAAAAAGGTCCAGGGGGCTGGCTGCTCTTCTAGAGGTCCCAAGTTCAATTCCCAGTAATCACATGGCAGCTCATAACTGTCTCCAATTCTAGTTCCAGGGAATCTGACACCTTCAAACAACAATACAATTAAAATAAAAATAATTATTAAATTAATTAATTAATTAATTAAAAAGCTCCAAATGACCAAAGCTATAAATGAGCTTTCTGATACATCTGTATCCCCATCCTACTTCCCGAAAGTACTGGTTATATTTGTTCTTGCTCACTAAATAGTAAGGTAGCAATAATTCTATCAGCAAAGGAAAATAAACTCTAAAAAGGTTATTTGCTGCCTGAACTTAGATATAAATTTGGATGAGAATTAAAAAAAAAAAAACACACCATAGTAGCATAATCATGTTTCTGTCTTGTTCCTATAAGTGCTTCCAGTAAGAGAATTTATAAATGTTAAAACTGCAACCAGTTTAAAGAACTCCTGCTGTTTGTTTAATTACTTCCATGCTGGTTTCTAAACTGCCTGCTTGATCACTGATCATAGGCAAGTGTCTGAAAGTTGAGTACAAAAAGAACTTTATGAAAAATGAAGTGTGGGCTATTTTCCCACTTACTATATACAATTTTCAAAAGGCATTTGCAACTACTGTCTACAAAACTATAGCAGCTTCATATCACACTTTTTATTTTGGCTTTTACTTGGAAGCCTCTGCTTTTTGGATGCTCTACTCTGGCCCAGGGCTTATAACATATAGTAATATTGGACAAATGCAGAGATAAACAGCCCTAATGATGGCACATACTCAGTGAAAACATTACCGATACAGAGTGCTCTGTAATGCTGCAGTGTGACCATATACATTCAGAAACCTGGCAGGTAATTTACAGTAAGATACTCACCATTTCCTGACATCAGAGAACTCAAAATGGCAAGACTTATAGTGTCTTAAAATGTTATTGTATCACTCTTTTGGAAAAAAAATACTAGTTATAAATTGGACCTATAGACGTATATAATATACACATAAATGGTACTTGTAAAAGCAATTTTTTTTAGATCTTATTTTTAAATTGTATATGTATGTGTGTGTGTGTATGTGTGTGTGACAGTGTAGGTCTGTGTATGTGAGTGTTGTGCCTGCAAAGGCCAGCAGAGTGTTGGATCTTCTGTAGCTGAAGTACAGGTGTCTGTCTAGACAGCATGAGTACTGGGAGCCAAACTAAATCTTCTAGAAAAGCATAAGCACTCTAGCCACCAATGTAAGACAACTTTACAGTTTGTCTGAGAAGCAAATGGCATTACCTACAAAGCCAAAGTCAAAGAAATATAACTCAGCATAGCCATGTCAACCCTGTGGTCTATGTTTCACTTTCTTGTGGATATTCCATTTTTACAGTCTCTTAACCAGGTTCATCTTTCTACTACATTCTTCATAAGGATTTTACTGAAAGCCATCCTCTAACAGAATTTCAACAGCAGCAAAGTAACCGTTATTTACATACTAGTTACCAGGGAACTGGGCTTTCAAAGCATTCTGCTGTCATTAACTGATCAGTGATCTAAAGAAAGCAAGCCTGGGTATTTCTAGCCTTAGCCAATTTTTTCTCACATTCTCTGAATTTTTAGCAATTAAATCTAGTGGTTCTCATATTCATAAGCACAGCAGCTTATAAATCCTATAAACTACAAGGACTGCAATTACAAGCTATTATTCCATTAAGATAGTTTTCTAGTGACAAATACCCAAACCCAATGTAGAGTATCTGTCTAAGCTTTATGTTTTCATTTTTCTTCTTTAAGAGGTTGGAAAGAGCTGGAGAGATGGCTTGGCCGTTAAGAGTACTTGCTGCTCTTGGAAGGACCTGGGTTCAATTCCTGGCCCAATGTGGAGCCTCACAACTGTCTGACTCCAGCTCCAGGAGATCTGATGCCCTCTTCAGGCTCCACAGGCACTGCACGAATGTGGTACACAGACATAGCATGCAGGCAAAACATCCATATACACAACTGGGTTTTTTTTAAACAACTAAAATACTTTTCTAAAGATTTATTTATTTTATGTATATGAGTACAATGTAGCTGTCTTCAGACACACCAGAAGAGGGCATCAGATCCTATTACAGAGGGCTATGAGCTGGGGATTGAACTCATGACCTCTGGAAGAGCAGTCAGTGCTCTTAACCGTTAAGCCATCTCTTCAGCCCTAAAAAAAAATTTTTTTTAAAGTGAAAAGGTCACTCTGCTCAGTTGGCAGAGTGCCATGTGTGAAGGCCCTACATCTAATATACAAGACTCCATTAAAAAGGCATGGTGAAGCACGTGAAGCTGCACACCTTTAATCCCAGCACTGGCAAGGCAGAGCCAAGTGGATACTGTAAGTTTGGGACCAGCCTGGTCTACAGAGTGAGTTCCAGGACAGCCAGGACTACACAGAGAAACCCTGTCTTGGAAAAAGAAAAGATATAGTAATACAGGCTTCTAATCTCAGCACTTAAGAGGTGAAGGCAGGAGGATCAGAAGTTCAAGGTCATCCCCAAGCATCTAACAAGTTTGAGGACAGCCTAAGGTATATGAAACTGTCTCAAACACACACACACACACACACACACACACAGTCAGCTCATGACATGGCTCAGTGGGTAAAGGTTCTTGTCACCAAATCTTGAAGACCTGAGTTTGATCACAGGATCCAAAAAGTGGAAGGAGACCTCCACATGTGGATCACTGCGTGGGCAGGAGAGCATGTGCAAATACACATACACACATATGCACACAAAATAAATAAACAAAACATATAATTGGGTATAGTGGGACTTATAATCTCAGCACTCAGGAGGCAGAGGCAGGAGAACCACTCCACATTTGAGGCTAGCCTGGATACACAGCAAGACCTTGTCTTAAAACCAATGACAACATGGCTAGAGAGATGGCTCAGCAGTTAATATCATTGACTGCTCTTCCAAAGGTCATGAGTTCAATTCCCAGCAACCATATGGTGGCTCACAAGCGTCTATAATGGGATCTGATGCAGTCTTCTGGTGTGTCTGAAGACAGTGACAGTGTACTCATATATACACAAAATAAATAAATAAATAAATCTTTAAAAAACAAAAAACAATGACAACAGCCAGGTTGTAGTGGTGCACGCCTTTAATCCTAGAGGCAAAGGCAAGTGGATCACCCAGTTTGAGCCTGACTAGTCTACATAGCCAGGGCTGCACACCCTATCTGGAAAAAAAGGAGGTGGGGAAGGGGGGAAAGAGGGAGGAAAGAGGAAAAAGAGGAAGTCGGAGAGGAAGAAGAGGAAGAGGATAAATCAATTAGTTGAAAAGCAACATTTATGAAACCAAGCATGACAGTTCAATTTAGAGGGATGAAAAGCTACCATGGTCTCAATAGAACAAAACAGTACTCTCTTTTACCATAAGCAAGCAGATGTCAATTTAATCTACTTAAACCACTGTGGCTTAGTCACTGTTTTACGGCTGTGAAGAGACACCGTGACTAAGGCAACTCTTATAAGAGAAAGCATTTAATTTGGGGTTGTTTTAAAGTTTCAGAGGGTTAGAGACAGGAAGCAGAGAGGCATGGAGCAGTACTGAAGGTTTTATATCCTCAACCACAGTGAAACCTCAAAGACCCCTTCCCCCAGTGATACACCTCCTCCAACAAGACCATACCTCCCAATCCTTTCCCAAACAGTCCATCAAGGGACTAGACATTCAAATATATGAGATTATGGAGGACATTGTCATTCAAACCACCACACATTTTAATTTAAACATTTTCATTTAATCAACTGCCTTTCCTTCCTTTCAAAGTTTAGGTAATGCTGGGACCTAGGACATTCCTCGGAGGTACAATATTCATCTAACCTTAACACCAACCCATACACAACATTCTAAAAATTAGATGTGATCCTATATAAAAAATCAAAATTAAAAAAATAAAATTAGGAGGGTTGGTATATACCTGTAATCTCAGAAGCCAGGAACCAGAGGCAGGAGGGATCAGGAGTTTGAAACAAAACCTTGGCTATGTAAAACCCTGTCTAAAAGGGAAAAGAAGAAAAAGCAAAGTTCAAGACACAAATAATGTACAAATACAAAGACCTTGAAAGCAGGAAGATTCAAATGCCAAGCACCTCCTCTTTCTGTTAACTTAGAGTTTAGAAAGTGACACCAGACTGCTAAGTGGCCTCTCCTTAATTTCACAGAAGGAAGACAGCAGGAATATAAGCTACAAATATAGCTTTAAAGCAATTAAGCAAATAAAATTATTCAGTGTCTTAAAACAAAACAAACAATTCTTGCTAGATATGGTAGCACACCCCTTTACTTGAAAGGCAGAAGTATGCCAACCTCTGTGAGTTCAAGGCCAGTCTGGGCTACAAAGAGAGACTCTGTCTCAAAAAAACCCCATTATTATATCTGCGTATATGTATGTGGGTATGCTTGTAGAGGTTAAAAGACAACTTGTGAAAGCTGGTTCTCTTCTACCATGTGCATTCTAAGGATCCAACTTTGGTCAGGCTTGCTAGCAAGCACTTTACCTACTAAGCCATCTCTCTGGCCTTCAAAGTCCTTATTATTTTGGGGTCTGGAGAGATGGCTCAGTGAATAAGTGCTTGTCTTACAAGCAAGAGGACCTGAGTTTAAAAGGATCCAAGTACCTACATAAAAGTGGGGCATAATCATAGAGTCTATAATCCTAGCATGAGGACCAGAGGGCAGTCACAGTCTAGCCAAAATGACAAGCCCCAGATTCAATAAGAAACCATCTGAAAGACAGGCTTACATTGGGCATACATCTTTAATTTAGGGAGGCACACGCAAGAGGATTCATTGAATTCCAGACAGCTTGGGCTACACAGTGAGACCCTGTCCAAAACCAAAACCATACCAAAGTATACCAAAGTCTGCACAAAGCCTTAAATATAGTTTCCAAAAACTGGCAATACAAATATTTCTGTGCATAACAACAACAAAAACAAACAAAAAACCATGAGACACAGTAAGAATTCATTTCTCTTGTTTGTATTTTCTGCTTACTCTTCTTTAAATGGCTCAAGAGCTTTTCAATCAACTAGCAGTAACTAATGAGAAAATATTCATTTGGGGTGGAGGACAGTGGGTCTAAAATATTTGCTCTACAAGCCTGACAACCTGGGTTCAATCCCCAGAACCCATGGTGTAAGGAGACAACTGATCCCCAAAAGGTATCCTTTATCTCCACAATCAGTCCTTTGGCACTATGATACATATGTGCACACTTGTCTTCCTACCCAACACTGACACACACACATGTACACTAATAAAAGGTAACATTTTAAAAGAAAATATATAGATAAAAAAGATCTCATTAGAACAGTGATAAAAGACAGGTGAGATGGCCCAGCAGGTAAAAATCTTGGCTGCTAAGTGTGAGGACCTAAGTTCAATTCCCTAGAACCCATTTAGTGGACGGAGAGGACCAACTCCAGCAAGTTGTCCTCTGATTTCTACACACAAGTTCACACAAACACACATAAATTTTAAAATGTAATAAAAATAGTGATAAAAACAAACAGCAATAAATTTAAAATATACTGTGTAAGAATTATATGAAGAAACAAAACACTATATTGTACAACATAAATAAAAGCTAAATCATAAAAAGGAAGCATTCTCCAGTGGATGATCTCACACTCGTGTCCATATGGGCAGCATTAATTATATTCAGTGGGCTATTAAAAAGAGAGGAGGCATGAAGTTGGGAGGAAGATATATTGGGGAAATACCTAAGGAAGTTGAAAGGAAGGAGTCAGATAAATTGTATACATGTGTGAAAATTTTAAAGAATAATAAAAAAATATTGAATCCTATGAAAGATTCCTACTGAAACATTTGTGTTTTTATATATTAATCTAATAATGTACCTTCTACTGGGTAGAGGCAAAGGGAATGGATCAATGTGAGTTCCTGGCCAATGAGGACTACACTACACAGTTAGACCCAAAAGACAGACAGACAGACAGACATTGAAAATCTGATTGGAATTTGTCTGTTTGTTTTGTGGTGGTGAGGATCAAACCCAAAGCCTCTGAAAATGGTAGGCAAGGGGCTCTGCCACTGAACTACCTATATACCAGACAGACATGTTTGTTTACTTAAAAGAAAAAAAAAAGACTTGATGAATTTATTGACAAGTTTACCAGAAATTATCGTAAGTAAATAGTCAAAATTGAAAATAATATTACCAACTACAATTGAGGACTTGTCTAACTATATAAAGTACTTTAAAACTACAATAATTAAAATAATGTGTTGCTGGCATATAAAATAGACACTAACAAAGCAGTTCTGAGACAGAATATATAAACAGTACAAATGGGAATTCAGTGATAGTCAACATTAAAACTCAGAGAAGATGGGCTGGAGAGATGTCTCAGCAGTTAAAAGCACTGACTGCTCTTCCAGATGCCCTGAGTTCAATTCCCAGTGGTGACTCACAACCATCTGTAATGGGATCCGATGCCCTCTGCTGGTGTTTCTGAAGACAGCTACAGTATACTAGTATACGTTAAATAAATAAATAAATAAATAAATAAATAAATAAATCTTTTAAAAAAATATACCTCAGTGAAGAGGCAAGTGTAGTGACATACCCGGTAATCTCAGCACTTGAGAGGTGAAAGCAAGAGCCAAGAGGATCAGACTCAGCTTTCTAATGAGTCTGAGGTCAATCTGGGCTACATGAGATCTATATCCAAAAAAAAGCAAATGAACAACAACCAAAACCTTACAAATCAGTGAAGAAAAAAATAGGTGATACTAGTACACAATTGCAATGAATGGAATGGGTATCCATTCACAGAAAAGTCAGATCCCTATCTCATCACAGGTAAATAAATGCTCAGATACTTAAAGCTCTAAAACAAAAAGCAAGCGAACAGTACTAAAGAAAAAGAATTCTGAGATATAGACAGGTGTTGCTAAGCAAAGTCAAATAATTAGGGTTTATATTTGATCACATAAAAACTTCTGAACAGAGAAAGGCTTCAGAACTATAAAGGAGTTACTAGCGAAACTGAGGCAGAGAGATCTGAAGTTTAAGGCCAGTCTGGGCTACACAGCAAGACTATGTCTCAAAAAGGTAAAATGAGTTTAGTGTGTCAGCTCTTAACTATAATCCTAGACCCAAGGAGACTGAGGCAGGAGGACTACCTTCAGTTTGAGACTAGCCTGTGCTACCTAGTAGGTTCAAGGTAAGTCTAGGTTAAAATGTGAGGCCCTGTTTCAAAATATAAGGAAAAGAAGAAAACAAAAAACAAACAAACAAACAAAAAACAAAAACTAAAACCCAACAACAAAGGATAGGCAACAGCTTAGAAGACATTTTTTATAGCCAGGCAGTGATGGTGCACACCTTTAATCTCAGCACTTGGAAGGAAGGCAGAGGCAGATAGAAATCTTAGTTCAAGGTCCACCTAGTCTATAGAGTGAGTTCCAGGATAGCCAGAGCTACACAGGAAAATCCTGTCTGGAAAAGAGGAGGGGAGGGAAGGGAAGGGGAAGGGAGGGAAGTTGTCAGTAAATTTAAGTTTCGGTTTGTACATCTTTTTACTCAATAATCCAATTTCTAGGTTGGTGAGATGGCTCAGCAGATAAAATTACTTGCTACTAAGCCTGGTGACCAGTATTCAATCCATAGCAACAGCAAGATAAAAGGAAAGAACCAACTCCTGCAAATTTTCCTTTGACTTCCACATACCCATACAATAAATAAATGTTTTTGAAGATTAACAATTCTAACAACACTATAAACTCAGTTCACTATTGTCCAATGATAGCGCTTATAACCACCTAGTACCTCCTCAAACCTGGTTCCAAGAGAAAGGGAAACTGAACCTGTACAATCAATATTTACTTCAAATGTGAAAGGAGATCATTAAGAAAATGACAGCCTAAGGGCTGGAGATGGCTCAGCAGTTAGACACTGTCTACTCTTGAAAAGGACCCAGGCTCAAATCCTAGCACCCACATGGTGGCTCAGGGCCTTCTGTAACTCCAGTATCAGGAAATCTGACATCCTCTTCTCTGACATCCTCTTCTGACTCCCACAGGCACAAGGCGCGCGCACACACACACACACACACATAGCAAAACACTTACAAACTTAAAAAAATCTTAAAAGAAAATAACAGCTTTAGAGAAAAGTCTCCATGAACTTTCCCCAAACCAAAAATCAACTAAAATGTTTAGATAAAATTTTCTCTGAAAAGTGATCCATCCCATAAACAAAAGAGAAACCAAAGTACAATACATGAATGGGCATGAAGTCAAGAGTTGTAGACAGAGACAGAAAACAGTGCAGTTTCACATCCTAGAAACAGATGCAAATTTAGAATTCATGAGATTACCCAAAGGTTTAAAAGGAAACATATTCAATGAGGCCTGGCTCCAGACATTAGAGTTTAAAATTATAAACCAAACATTTGAAAAATACCACATGTATACATGTAGTGGACAACATACCCACACCATCTTAAGCTCCAAAATAACCTACCAGAAACTGTTCTGCTAAGCAACCTTTCTCAACAACAAAATAATCAAATATTGCTTATAGAAAAGAACCACCTTCATTTTTAGTTCAACAGCCTATCTTATCAGAAAGTATAAGTAAAATTATTTGGCTTTGAGAATTTGTACATATTATATTTTGGTATAAAATTTACCTTCATAAATACATTTTGTTCATTCTAAAATTAAAGTCAATCTAGGAATATATGCTTTGTTTTGACAGGGCCTCACTGTGTAGTCCTAGCTATCTTGGAACTCTCTATGCAGACCTCACAGAGATCCACTTGCCTCTGCCTCCAGAGTGCTGGAATTAAAGATGTGTACCACCATGGCCAGCCCAAGGATGTGTGTCTTTGATTAAATAGCAATCAATCCTACTCTAGCCTAGGATCTAATGTTGAATGTAGATAACTATGTCTACTTTTATACTGAACAGCAAACAAGTTCTTGATTGTAGTATTCATCAAGGGAAATGCCATAAAAAGGGACAAGCTTATAGAAAACGTTTTCTATAAAATTTCCTTTCCTACCACAACTACACACTGAGAAAATCACTGGAAGCCATTTGCAAAATAGAAACCTTCTCCCATAGAACTAATGTGATGTGATTAACTAGAACCTACTCTACCTCTCCTCTCCTTTCTATATATTATCCCTTCTCTATCTGTCCTCAACTCCAATACAGTTATCAGCTATTGTCTCCTTTGTATCCTGGATTAACTTACCAAGTTTTTAATTCTCTGAATCACAAGCATGAAAAAGTATATCATATGAGTAAATATTCAGCCTGGTCATTAAAACTTTCTTTCCCAGGATATTACAAAAAAGAGGGGGGAGCCCACAGGATGAGATTGTGTTTTACAATTTAAAACTTTAGGTGCAGGGTTGTTGGTGCAGCTTGATGATTAAGAACACGGCTGCTCTTCTGGAGGACCCAGTTCTATTCCCACCACCTACATGACAGCTCACAACTGTCCACAACTCCAGTTCCAGGGGAAACTGAAATGTGCTGACTTCCTAGCTAATACAGAGAAAACTTGATCCAGGTCTCCTGACCTCCACTGAGAATTAGTCCTTAATGGACCTTAGTAATTAGACCTTAATATAACTTGGCGACCAATGCAGATATGCAGTGTTAGCCTTCAAGCTTCTATAAGGTCTGAGTAGGAGAGTTGATGGAAGGAGGGAAGGATATTTATTGAGAAATCCCAGGAGGAAGCTCTCCATATATGAAATTAGAGTTTATGAAATTGTATCTTTCCCATTCTTGGATAATGCTTTTGGAATAAGTGCTAATGGTGGTTTTAGCATCTAGCAATGCGTTCCCTAGTCACAAAAAGAAATAAGGGGTGAATTAACTTCAGAGTAGTTCAGGGATTGTTCTAGAATTCCATTATACAACTTACCTTTCCAAAGGAATTTGCTTCCTCATCATTAGTATTGTACTCATACCTGAAATGCACAGGTAAGTCCAGCATACACTCTATATTAGTACAGTTAAGCACTTAGCAATAACTGTCTGAAAGAAGGTGATCACCTCCTAACTGCCAAGCTGTGCATGTGCACTACTCAAGTTTGGTTAGGTTATGGTATAGCAATCCACCAAACTCAATGGCATAATTTGATGACGTTTGATCTCTTGCTTATGCTACCTATCTATTAAAGATAAATGGGCTGCAATGACATCTGACTTACAAAATCTGCTGGTGCACATTTAAAAGGAGACTCAAAGTCAACAGGGATGTGTAACACAGGTATGTACTCAAAAACTTCACCCCCACACAAAGAATGAGGTGTATTTGACCATTTTGATCCTGCCAGATTCTGGACATTTGCTTGTCTCATTTGCTTCAGTCTTGTTTTTTTTTTTTTTTTTGCTTCTGAAACACTGCCATTTCTACTTGTACACTAAATGAATAACAAAGATAATCTTCAATCTTCTGATAACCTAAATGATCAAAACTTCTTCTAAAGTGTATCTATGTTCTCAGTAGACACCAAGAAAAAGGAAATTCATGTTATGATCCACCTAAACCATATGTAACTATACAAGTAAATCCTGTGTGTTTAAACACATGTGTTTTCCAATAGAAACACCAATGACTAATCCATTCTGGAAGCTCCAAACAGGAAATGGGCAGGAAGCAGTCTTTCACATACCCAAAAATGAATATATCTGCTTATTAGTAAGTGGTATACTCTAATGGTAAATGGAACCAACTTACATGTCTTCTGGAAGAGACTGACAGAAACCAGGCACAGAGAATATGTTTCACAGGACCTTTCTGAGAGTAGTAAGTTACAGCTAGTGCTTTTTCCTTTATCCAACTGATGTTTTGTTAACTTTATTCATCAGGCAGAACAAAACTGTTAGCAAAGAGTCTCTCCAACTACACCTGCTTTCTATTAACTTCTAAATGCTCTTATCACATGTTTAGTCTGTGAAAATGTTCTTGATTTGACAGGTTAAAGCAACTGAAATGTTACAGCAAACATACTTTCATGCAGCAGCTGAACTAAGGTATTAGCTTAAAAGTAACAAGACCTGGAACATAGCATAAAAAATAAGACAGCAAGCCTCTGCATGCACTCCCTTTTGTTCGTTTTCTCTACCCATCCCCCACCCATGCAAAGCCTACCTACCGTGATTTTTCCCTTTTAAAAAAATTGATTTTTATTTCATATGTATCAGTAGCTACCTGTATGTAGGGGCACCAAGTATGTCCCTGGTACCCATCAGAGGGCATCCAATGCTTTGAAACTGAGGTTACATACAGAAGGCTGTGAGCTACCATGTTGAGTGCTGGGAATTGATCCCAGGTCCCTGCAAGAACAGCCACCACTCTTAGCTCTGAGCCATCTCTCCAGCCCCTGAAGTCTTTTTTCAGAAATGCTCTGATTTCAATTGAAAACTAACTGTTACAAGACTGTACTTGTGTGTGACTTTGAGGTCTTCCACAAACACAGTTTTAATAGCACTGGAACTGGAACACATCTATATGAACCAAATATGGTCCCTGAAACTTCCACCCAAAGGGAATAAATCAAGATTTCAAAGAGAGTAAGGATGTGGAAATAACTGATATTGAATAAAGATCAATTTAGGGCAGGCAGAGGAAGACTAACTAATTCTAATGCTTTGGTTTTTTAACTATTAGATCCAGACATGGACAGGTAGGCCTTTGGTCTCAGCACTCAACGTAGAGGTAAGTGGATCTCTGAGCTCAAAGCCAGCCTAGTCTACAGAACTAGTTCCAGGACAACCAGGGCTACACAAAGAAATCCCCATCTTGGAAAAAAAAATTATTATAGCTTCCTTAACCCAGAGAAACTGGACATTGTTTTGGTATCCTGGTCTGAGACTCACAAAGGCCACGGACTCTGATGCTGATAATTTTACATTGTTAGGCCTACACATCTGACAAAAAAAAGCAACTTAAAGGAGGGTTTACTTGGGCTCACAGTTTAAGGGAATAGAGTCAATAACGGAAGAGGGGCATGACAGCAAGAGGATGTCCATATGTTATTAAATCCAGGAAACTAGAACAGGATAGAAAACAGATCAGCTGTCCTTATCTCACCATCCAATCTGATGAGACTTTTTAGAACAAAAGGTGGAGAAAGAGAAAAATTGCTCTCTTAGAAAACTTAAGGTTCTCCAGTCTTGGAATTCTAAATGACACCACCAGCTTCTTTGAGTCTGCAGCTTCTCAGCCTTGATAAGTGGGAGATAGTTTTCCAAATATAAACACTTCTACATGTTTTAATTATATCTCCTAATAGCTGTGTTCCTCTGGAAAACTCAAATTTTTTCCACTTAATCATAAGTAATTATCAATTAAAGTACATATACTCTGAGGCAGCAATCCACTTTTATGAATCCAATAACAAACTATCCATACATAAAGCTCACTGAAGCACAATTGACAGCAAAAACACCCATAGAAACAGTTCTAAATAGCCATCAAGTGAAATGGTACAACTATGCTATGACAATATCCAGAATATTCTGCAGCTACAAATAAAAAATCTATTAAGTATATAGAAAAGCCCTAAAAGACTAAATGACATGATTAATTTAGTTTTGGGGGTTTTCAATAGATGGCTCAGCTTACTTGTTGCTCTTATAGAGGTTGGTTCCAGCACCCACAAGGCAGCTCATAACTGTACATAACTCTAGTTCCAGGAGAGCTGACACATTCTTCTGGCCTCAAAGGCAGCAGGCATTTATGTATATGCAGGCAAACACTCATCACACACATAAAATTAAAACTCGAAGTCTGGATTTTTTTTTTTAAGATACAAATAGGAAAGCAGTAAATAATGGTAACCTCTAAATAAAAAAAATTGAACCTGTCCCAGACATATTACTTTTGCAATTTAAATAGAAAAGTATAGTAGAAGCTCTTTTCACCTCTCCTAAAATAGCAACATTAAAAAACCTTATGTTAACTCGAAAGGCAGAAGCAGGCAGACCTCTGTGAGTTCGAGGCCAGCCTGATCTACAAAGCCAATTCCAAGATAACCAGGACTATTACAAAGAGAATCCCCTTCTCCAAAACCAAAGCCAAAACCAAAACCAAACAAAACAAAAAACAAACAAAAAACAAACAAGCAAACAAACAAAAAACCCACCACCATCAAAACAAAACAAAAAACCCTTACAACAAGCACTCTTAAAGAAGTAGTGGTTCTTCAATAGAGTCAAATTTTGTTGCTTTTTAAACTTGTATGGGTGTTTTGCCTGATTGAATGTATGTGTGCCATGTGAAAGCCTGGTGTCTGTGAAAGTCAAAAGGGGGAGTCAGTTCCCCCTTTTGAACTGAAGTTACAGAGGGTGAGAGCACCGTATGGGTGCTACGAGTCTAACTGGGTCCCCTGGAAAAGTAGCTAGTGCTCTTAACAATAAAGCCATCTCTCTAGCTCCCAAAGGCAAGTGTTTTGTAAACCATCTCTTTTATAGACTTTTTATAGCTTTTAATTTTTCTTTTTTTCTTTTTTTTTTTTTAAAAAATCATCCTTTAACCAATAGCCTACCAAGAAGAAAAGGTCCTACCCTTAAAAGACTAAAATAGAACTTAAGGTCTACCAGATTTTTCTTTAGTGCCTTCTGAATGTACATGATGAGTTCTGGATTTTGAAATCAAATCTTTTAAAATTCTGCTCAGCATACTTACCATTCATTCACTCAGAGTAAACAAAAACATCTCAAAGATAGGTCTTAGTCATATGTTAGACCCAGACAGCTACTTGGGTGCCCCCTAAGGACCAAATTTTTTAAATGTATACAGCTTCATGATACGTTAATGTCTTCTGTCATCACTTTTATTCAACAAGTACCTACTATGTGCTAGGTACAATGCTCAACAACAGAGACAAAAAGATAAATAAAATCAAGTTCTGATTTTCATACGCCTAAATTCATCTCATCCAAAATGATTTTAACCACAGTATGAGTCATCCATTCAAGGAGGCCCTTAAGGAAGTTATGACATGGATAATAAATATAAGCTTTACTCACTACTTAGGTAAACAAAACGTTCACAGTGTGTGAAAAAAGAAATTAAATATTCTTTCTAACCAACCCACACAAAATTGTGGATACTATTTTTAAAAGTAGCTTTAGATTATAGCACTCAATTTATTTTTGACCAAAACAAATATAAAGCTTAATTTTTAAAAATTAACAAGTGAGGCCTGATGACCTGATTTCCATCCCTGAGCTCACATAAAGGTGCAAGGAGGGAACCAACTCCACAAAGCTGCCCTCTACACAAGTACCAAAGCATGTGCATACATTCTGAAAATGTACACACAACATAAGTTAAAAAAAAGTTTTTAAATGATACAGCATCCCTCTGAGTCTTAGAACTATATCATTATATAATAGTTCCACTGAATACTTAGTTCAAATAAAAGAATTAGAGACTTAGAAAATACTATAAGAGAACACAGATTTAGAAATAATTAGAAAATAAAATTAAACTGAAAGGATTACTACAAATAAATGAGTGAAGTCAACTCCCAAAGCTCCCTCAAAACTTCTTGTCCCAGTAGGAGATCCAGTAAAAGTCTCTCTCTCTACCTGACCTGCACTCCCCTCCCCATGGAGCAATTACTAAAGTGGACTGTGACTCCAGAAAAACTTCCGGCTTCCCTGCAACACACTCCCTTACCAAACTCCAATACTCAGTATCCCTGAAACTAAGGTATACTTCTGACAGCACATGGTAGCACACACTTCCAATCCTAGCACTTGGGAGGCTGAGGCAGGAGAATAGAGCTTGAGGCCTGCTGAGACCATACCTCAAAACAAACAACACAACTTCTGGCAGCCTGAAGCTCTCTCCAGAGAAACAATTCTATAATAACCACATTTCAGGTACCCTGTGAACTAAATTTGCTTTGATGACAGTTGGTGAATTTAACATTAAGTATATAGCATTTTCCCTACAGGAAAAAAAATTGATTTTAAAACTTGCCATCTTTGAGGAGTATGTTCACAGCTGCCTGCATAATGAAATATTGAGCCAAAATGCAGACTCACAAAGGGGGGAAATGCCTGACTTACCTAACTAGACATCCCAGTGTTTATTTAACCAGCTAAGAAGCAGTCATTGTTCAATTATACTTCTGAAATAGCAGAGTATCAGGTAGATGTTTATGGCAACTGGAATCAACAGCAAACAGTTCAAAACAATTTACTCTACATGGCTTGGTAGGACAGGCCTAAAATCACAGCTTTTTATGACAGACATTGAGCCAAGAGAACCACAAGTTCAAGGCCTGCCTTAGTTACAGAGTGAGTGCAGGGACAACTTAAGCAGACTTTTAAAGTAAAAAGTACAGAGAAACAAGATGTTCTGTCATAGAGTGCAAGCGTTTCATGAGTGAGACCCTTGGATCCTCAGATCCACTGTCAGCACAACTAGAAAAATGAACAAAACCACAAACAACCCACAGCTTAAGCTTATATAACTGCTGAAGTCTTAAATAGTTAGATCTCAAAAAACAAAAAACAAAAAACAAAAAAACAAAAAAAATCATCATGGACTGTAATAATAGGTATTAACAGTATTATCAACTATTATTTCATGAAGTAGAAATATGAGTCAATGAACACAGAGATTTTTAGTCCAATGGAGTAACAGGGCTATTATTAGATTGAGTACAGACATTTAAGGACATAAATTCAGGAAATATTTGGGTGCACTCAAATATACTCAAATATGTAAGTCATAAGCCAAGTTTTAAAAAGTAATGCACCTTTAGGGGCTGGAGAGTTGGCTCAGAGGTTAAGAACACTCACTGACTGCCTGGTCTACACAGAGAAACCCTGTCTTGGAAAAACAAAAAACAAACAAACAAACAAAAACCCAGGAAGCTGAAACATTTGCATCTATGTACCAGGTGTGAGACCTCATTTAACAGTCACAAATACAAAACAGACATTTCTATTTTCTCCCTTCTTGCAAAGGAACTTAAGCTAAAAGTAACTTCTGTGGGGCTAGAAAAACAATAGCCGAGTCAGGACTTGAACTGCTTACCTGTTTTGATTCTAAATCCCTATTCCCTTCTTTACCATGCTAACTATATTTTAATCATTTTACTTATAAAACAAACCTAAAACCATCCACTTGTCATATGGCTTTCAAAAAGGTAAAACAAACAGAAGTAAAAATAAGGAGAAAAATTCTATGTGCTTTGTGATTAAACTGGTTCTCAAAAGTCATCTGTAATTCTAAACACAACTGTAAAACACATAACTTTTAGAACACATTCTATCTATTTGTGGGTGTTCTTTAGAGAATAGAATATAGGACAGGAGTTGAATGTATGAACGTGGAAAAAATCCAAAGCAAATATAGGCCACAGCCTACAGGAAAAGAAGAACTTATTTATCAAGTTCTGGGTCAAAACCTTTTACCAAGCACTCAATTTAATGGTGAGTGTTTTACCCCAACCCTGGTTGCCTTTTCCTTCTGATTGTCTTGTTTTCCTTTAAAACACTGCCCATTAAACATTTGCATCTATGCATCATTACAGCTAAAAAAAAAAAAAACAAACAAAAAAAACGGGTGTGAACCCATATCTGCTTAAGTCTTTGCCTCTCTCCGTGTTCATGCCACCCCTGACCTCAAATACTCAAAAGAATGGAGCTGGTAAACTTATGTCAAAACTTTAATTACATTTAGTTATTTGTGTGGGCAAACACTTGAGCCACAAGCTCGAGAGTGATCATCAGAGGACAACTAGGGGTGGGTTGGATTGTTGGTTCTCTGTATGTGGCTCTCAGGGATGGAACTTAGCGGCAGGCGCCCTTACCCGCTCAGCCATCTCTCCAGTCCTAAAGCAAACATTTTTTTTTAAATAAGAGAATTTTATAGTTGGGTGGTGTTTTACTTTCTCAGAGAGCAGAGTTTCTTATTTGCTTAGACAACTGAGGTTCAGTGAGAGTGAGTGACTCAGTCGCCCAAGGAAAAGGCGTGAGTTGGCAGCTGGGCCAAAGGTTAGCGCCTGGGCTCTCACAGCTCCCATACTTTAACTACCCCAAGATCCGGGTCGGGTTCCTCGAGGCGGATTAGCCGGGGACTGACAGCCAGGGATGTAGCGAGGAGAGAAGACCCCGATCCCAGGAGTGGAAGCAAGGACGCACAGAAACAAAGCGGACACCGCGGCGCGCACTCGCACACTCGACGACCCTCGGCCCGGGCGCGCGGTGGCCGTCGGGATTCGTAGTCCGCTCCCCACAGCGGGGGGGCGCGGCCGCCAACGCGGCTGCTCCCTCTGGCCCCGGCCCGCTCAGCCCGGGAGCTCTCCGTCGCCCTCCCGCATGGCCTCACCTCGACAATGCGCGCGCACTGGGTCCCCTTGCCAGCACCGGGCCCGCCCAAAACGAACACGACCAACGGCTTCATGAGGTGGAGAGGGCAGAGCCGCAGTCCGCGGGTCAGCGGCGGGAAGCTTGGTACCAGGACGTGCAGCAGCAGGCGACGACAGCTGCTCAGCATACAACGCGCCTCTGACAGCGGCCGGCGCGGCGGCGCGGGCGGGGCGGCAGGGAGGGGGCGGGCTGAGCGGGTGCCGGGCCCCGCCGCCAGCTGCGGGCCGCCGCGACAGGAAGGGGCGGGGCCTCCGTGCGCGGCGCCCGCTTCCGCTCGCGATTTCGGTTCTTCCTATTGTGGCTGGAGACCCAAGGCTTTTCAGGCTCAGACTGTGGGTTGATGCTTAGACAGACCGGTGGTTCAATCTCCCGGATTTCTCTTTTCCAAGAGAAGCGGCCCAGCTGAATAGGCAAACACAGGAGTCAATAGGAACAACGGCATTGTTGGGAAGGAAACCAAGGGAGAACAAGAACACTTTGGGTGATGTTTGCAGACAAAGCCTTAAAAGAGGTGACCTTGGAACCAAGACTTGAGGGCTGAAAAGAGCGGAGACTGGGATGCAGCGAGTGACCCACCAAGAGAGGAGAGCATGTTGGAACGCTAGGGCTGGATAAGGAGAATGCAAAGTCATAAATGGAGAGTTGAGCCGGTTATGAAAAAGCATTTAGATTATATTCTAACTTCAGTGAAAGCCTGTAAGCTTAGCTCTGTTACCCTGACTCAGGCCATTAGGGAAAAAATCTGAACAGAGAAGAAAAAAAGTGAAAACTGAGCCTGGATGAACACAATCCTTTTAAAGTTGTAGACGACAGTGGTACCATTTTCGTGGAGTTTTTATAGTAACAGTTATGAATCAAGTTATGAATCAAGGCAATTTTTTTAAGGTAACTTGGTAGAAATGGTTTCAAGCAAAGCTGGTGCTGTTATTGGCCCCAGATGCTAAATGATGAGAGGAATGAGACAACTGGTCCAAAGGTAGTAAGTTATCCCTATTGTTCACAATCAGTTACAGATTGAACTCTTGTTCGATACTTTCCCTCCTTCTCACTACTGCAGTGGACTAGAGATAAGAGTAAGACAAAGTCCACCCACCAGAACTCACCTGATATGTTTTAAATTGGGCCTGCAAGCTCACTCCAGGGTCTCTCTATAATATAATGGGAGACCCCAGCATGCTGGACTTCTGCAGAATAAAACACTTTTTGCATCTACATGCTACTTGAGTCCAGGATGTCATTCTTTGGCAAATCATGGACCCTTACAATGACATTCTTAGCCTTTGGGTTTGGAGGCTAGGCTTCTGTTTGTATATTACAAATGGACTTACCTAATAGTCACAAGAATGTTAGGTCACATAGAGGTGAGCAATAAATGATTATATAGGGGTTATAATAGATAATTTGGCTCTGGACCTAGAATATTCCTGTGAGTCACCATCCTCTGCACCTGTGCTGTTGTGCCCACTCCCCCGTCTCTATGCATTTTCCCCGAGAAGACTGCTCAAGGAGAAATCGAAGCTTGGGTGGTAGGCTGCCAAGTGTGTCTCCTTGTTCCTGTTTTGTTCCTTGTTCCTGTTTTTATTCCTGTTCCTGTTTATGTTTCTGTTTTGTGGGGAGTATAGAAGGGAGCTATGCAGTTGAAAATATAGCATTTGATCTTTACCAGATGACTCCTTGTCTTTCTTTCTCTCACCCTCAGCCCTCCGCCGATCCAAGGAACTCTGTCAGCTATGCTGGCGTAGCTGACATATTCCAGCTCTCTAAATAAACCTGAAGTCAAAGGCTAAAGCAGGAGGATGATGGGTTTGAAGCCTGACTCTATTCCCAGCCATTGGGAGGCAGAGACAGATGGATCTCTGTGAATTCGAGGCTATCCTCGTCTGGTTTACACTTTTAAGTTCCAGACCAGCCAGAGCTACATAGACTCCCATCTCCAAAACAATAACGAAACCCAGACAGCCCGATACACAATTATAATTGCAGCAGCTGGTAGGTGGAGGTTAGAAAAGTACTCACAGCCAGCTTCTACTACATAGCAAGTTCCAGGTCAGCTTGGGCTACATGAGACCCTGCTTAAATTAAAAAAAAAAAAAAAAGCCAAAATCAGCTTAAGAATATTTAGCAATAAAAAGCAAGGAGGTTCCAAGTCTGTGTTTTTGCTCATGAAAAAGCAAAGCGCGTGAGACTTGAAAGAAACAAAACTAGTCCTGACTCTCTGTATTACCAATAGAAAGTAAGTACCTTGTCTGGGCATTGCCCCACTTTTGTACAGATATTAGGGCAGAGAGGATGGAACATGTAGCAGGAGTACACAGGCCTTTAAGTCTTAACTGCTACTAATTAGTCACTCTGGCCTTAGAAAACTACTACAAATCCTTGCATTTTAAACTGGGAAAAAAGTAAAATGAAAACTTGTCTAAGACCATCAAGAAGGATCAGTGGATAGTTGGGTGGTGATGATGGTACATGCCTTTAATACCAGCACTCCAGAGGCAGAGGTAGAGTCAGTTGGATCTCTGGTCTACAGAGTGGGTTCCAGGATACCCAGGGCTACTCAGAGAAATCTTATCTTGAAAGGCAAAAAACAAACAAAAAAACCCAAACCCACTCAATTCTTAGATTGTAGGTTATAGTTTGCTGACCACCTGTGACCTAGAACACCTGATGGTAAATTCCAATCCAAGCTTAAAAGGTCCCAACCATCCCCCTGACTAGGACAGTAGCATCTGAGAATAAGGACAACCAGTCATACTAGGAAGAGGAGGTAGGAATATGAAATAGGCCATACTGAGCTAGGCATGGTGAGCCATGCTTATAATCCCAGTACTCAGGGTAGAGATAGCTTATCTGTGATTTTTAAAGGCTTACAAAATGGCCTCATGGATAAAAGTACTTAAATGTGCAGGCCTGACAACCTGAATTCATTCCCTGTGGAACCCACAGTGGAAGGAGAAAAAGTTTCAAAGGTTGCCCTCTGACCTCCACTAGTGCTCTATGGCTTGTATTCACACACACACACACACACACACACACACACACACACACACACACAATGCAAATGATGATTATAGCCCTGGCTGGCCTAGAATTTGCTATGTAGATTAGGCTGACCTCTAGCTCACAGAGATCTTTGGGGCTCTGGGCTCTGTCTCTGGATTGCTTTTTTTTTTTTTTTTTTTTTTTTTTTAGTTATTTAGAGCCAATTAGTGCTTCAGCAAGTTAAGCTACTTGCTGCCAAACCTGGAGACCTGAGTTCAATCCTAGAGCCCATATAGTAGGAACACATGCAATTAAGAAAAGTTTTAAAGGATATTAAAAATAGAAATTAAAAGATCATATCAAAGTAAATGTGCCTTATTTTCTTTTGTGCATACGTCCCTGGGTGACCACTATATTTCCTCTGGCCAATGGAGTTATGAGATCTTAAGGGTGTGAGGTCTGTGGGAAAAGTCTATGCAGTTGGCTAACTTTAAGGAAGGCCTTGAGACAAACACAGAAGGACACTCTTTGTTGCTTCCATAGAGCACCAGAACAAAGAATTCCACCTAAGGGTCTAGGTCCAAAACTTCTTTGAATACTTACATATGTCTGAGTCCCCTGGATAACTGACCACAGTAAATTGAGTACTTGTTTTCCATCCTGCTCATCACCTGCTAAGTATGCTAAGCAACAAACAGAAGTAATAATTTTATGCTGAAAGATATAAAAAAGAGAAACTCAGATGCCTGTCTGTGACAAGGGTTTTACGAGGAGTCGTTTCTAGGAAGGATCAGGCTGTGCAAAGAAACATTTCCTTTCTAGTTGGCTCTTTTAGCATGCTATTATCCACTGCAATTTAGCACAAGTTAATGGGTTAAACTACAAGGAACACTTTACTTAGAACATTTTGGGTTATAGCTCATCTTTGTTCCATATGGTATCAGCTAACTTTTTCCAAAAAAGACTCATTCACATAACTGGTGATTTTAGGTTGGCTTTTGGCCAGTTGCTCTGCTAGAACTATGAGTTTCACCAAGAGTTGCTTGGATTTCTTCCTATCTCCTGATGGCTCTCGTTCTAAGTGGTGGGAAATGAAAACCACAAGTGTCTAAAACCTGGACTCAGAAACTATCACAGTGATACTTCTACCATACAGAACCCTCGAAGAGAGGGGAAACATAGGTACTACTTATTGATAAAATACTATCAGAGAATCTTAAGCTGTGTTTTTTTCTTATTCTGTGTACTCGTGTGTGTGTGTGTGTGTGTGTGTGTGTGTGTGTGTGTGTGTGTGTGTGTATACACCACGAGTTGACAGCAGGGATCTTCCCCAATCACTCTTATTTACTTCCCCAATCACTCTTATTTATGTATATCTAGTTTTTAGGTCCTGGATATCTTGGAACTCTATATATATACCAGGCTGGCCTCAAACTCACAGAGATTTGCTTGCTTCTGCTGGGATCAATGGTATGTGTTACTATACCTAGTGCTACAGTCATTTTTGAATAAGAGTCTCACCAAATCTTAAGCTCAATTGGCTGTCCATTGAGCCCCGGAGGTTCGTCCCAGTGCTGAGATTACAGGTACCTGGCTCTTTTTTTTTTAGAAAAAAAAAAAGGGTGCTAGCAGTTGGGTTCTAGTTCTCATGCTTATATAGCAAGCACTTTAGTGCCTGGGCCTTCTCCCCCATCATGAGCCAAGTGGTACCCTGGCTTTAGTAAGCTGTGCTAGGTCATGCAATGCTTAAGAGACTATGTCCATGAAACAAGACAAAGAGGCACCAGGATACACTGGTGCTTAACATTTAAACCTGCCGCTGTGCAAAAGGTCAACCTCAGAACCTTAGTCTTAATTTGTCCCTGTGGAATACATATTCTCTTAGTTATAGATCTATTTTGTCTCAGTATCTTGGAGGAAGCAATGAGTTTCATCTAAATGCAAACAATTAGATGTGCAGTAACAGTACCTAAAAGATATAGACTAGGTGAATGTCACTTCATAAAGGGCCATTCCTTATCTAAACTCATAGAATAATCCACAAGCTAACATATGTACACTTCATTCATTCATAGATACATTCATTTTTTGGAATGTCCATTATGTGCCAGCTACTTTGGTTATGTTATTTTTGGGTGGCATTAAAACATAAAATACTAAAACAATTGGGATTCTTTAGATATTTCTATGACTGGATTTTTCTCTACCAGATGTCCTTTTACTCTCGGGTCACAGGGAGGTCCAAGGTGCACAGAGAGAGTGGTGTATTGGCAGTGTTCAGGGTTCTGGACCACGGAGGCCCCTTGAGTTGGAATGAGAGGTGGTTGGATCAGCTCTGTGTAGGTTCTTTGGAATAGCAGGAAATACTCTAACAGCTGAGCCATCTCTCCAGCCCATTCTGGGAGCACATATTCAGTGCAGAGGCAATCTTCTCTGTGTTACTAGTGTACTCTCTCAGGGCTTAAGAAATTGTGGCTTGTCACCATTTGTCCATCCTTCTTGTAAGAATTGTCCTTTGGAGGCAAATGATTGTTCCCAATCTTTTTCTTCCACTTGGCTGCCTGTGTTCTATTAACTTTCCATGATTCAGCTCAAATTTTACTACCTCTAGGAAGCTTTCTGAGTTCCCCCAGATTGGGTTAGCTGTTCCTTTTTTATGCTCCCATTTCTCATCAGATCCCATGTTACTTCCGTTGTTTTGTTCTGCATTGGGTATCTTCACTCTAGACGTTACGCATGTAGGCTGCATACTTTGTAAACAGGTTTTCATAACCATCTAGTACACTGAAACCTATTTCCTGGAGGTGTTGCTGGATGGATTTCTGTTGTAGGTATAACTGGTCTCTCGGGTTTCCTGCTTACCACATTCTAAAAGAAGAAACTGGGATACCAAAAATTAATAAGGGAAATCGAGTCTGTTACAGCTGTGGGTAGAATTGGAACTAGGAAAGCTGCTAATTTCTCTCCATCATTCCCATAGCAGCTTTGCAGTTTATAGAAATCACTATACAAAAGCCAGGGAACAGTCAGAGTTAGTCGGGAGGCAGCTCTGTAACTTCAATTCCAGTTCCTGCTTCTTCTGACAGGCATACATGTGGTATGCAGACAAAATACCCATACATACAAGATAAACATTTAAAAAAAGAATTTTACACGTGGGTACTACATTTACATAATTTTTATCCCTCCTGCACACTTCAGTTCCTCTCATGCCCTCCTCACTCTCAAAGTCATGCCCCTTTCTTATTGTTACAGACACACACACACACACACACACACACGTATGTGTAAATGTGGCCTGCCAAGTTCACTTAATGTTGCTCATATATGTATGTTTAGGACTTACTCCTCAGGACTGGATAACCTATCAGGGGGCGTATCCCTAAAGAAGACTGATACTCCCCATCTCAGTAGCCATCAATCACCTGTAGCTCTGTCTTAGTCTGTGTTCTATTGATGTGAAGAGACACTATGGCCACAGAAACTCTAATAAAGGAAAGCATTTATAATGAGGTTGGCTTACAGTTTCAGAGGTTTAATAGTCCATTATCAAATTGGTGGGGAACATAGGCAGAAATGGTTTGGGAGAAGTAGCTGAGAGTTCTACATCTAGATCCTTAGGCAACAGGAAGAGATTGGACCTCTAGGGCTGGCTTGGGCTTCCAAAACTTCAAAACCCATATCTAATGACATACTTCCTCTAACAAGGCCTCATGTCATCTCTGATCCTTCCCATGTAATGCCACTCCCTGATGACTAAGCATTCAAACATGAGCCTATGGTGGCCATTTTTATTCAAACCACCACACTCTTTATCTAGGGATGAGGCCCTGTGAGATTTTTTTTTAATTTCACATATCCTGTCGACTGGCGTCATCACTGTACAACTCTTGCTTAGATGACCTTGTTTCTGAGATTGCATTGGTGCCTCTTTCCTTTCTTGTACAGGATATTGTCTCACAGCAGGGAAGGGAAGGAAGGGAGGGGAGGGGAGGAGGGAAGGGAAGGAGGGAAGGGAAGGAGGGAAAGGAAGGAGGGAAGGAAAGAAGGGAAGGGAAGAAGGAAGGGAAGAGAAGAAGGAAGGGAAGGGAGGAAGGAAGGGAAGGGAGAGAAGGGAGGAAGGGAGGAAAGGAAGGGAAGAGAAGGAAAAGGGAAGGGAAGGGAAGGGAAGGGAAAGGAAGAGAAGGAAAAGGAAAGGGAAGGGAAGAGAAAAGAAGGAAAAGGAAAGGGAAGGGAAGGGAAG
>NW_021604579.1:6302037-6327805 GCF_004785775.1 Grammomys surdaster | reverse complement strand
GGGAAGGGAAGGGAAGGGAAGGGAAGGGAAGTCCTGTCTTCTGGCTTTTACAATTAGTCTCCAAACCCTGCTTCTGTGATGTGCTGAGCCTTGTGTAGAGTTGCATTGTAGGTGTATCAGTGTTGGGCACCCCACAGATGGTTTTCTCTGTATGTTGACAAGTTAAGGATTCCTGTAAAGGTCTCTGCAAAGAAAAGTTTCTTTGATGAGGGATACACTTATATATGGGTATAAGAAAAAGTACCTATAATGTAGTTATAAAATATATTGGTTCATGAAGGGAGAACTTACTATTCCTGAGAGGTTTTATCAGAGATTCTGACAGTCAGGTGGAACAGCACTTGAGAGGTGGAGGCAGGAGGATGAAGAGATCAGGCCAAGCCAGAAAGACTCTGTCTATAAAATATTTTAAAAGAGCAATATAGAAGTTGCTTTTTTTTTTATTATAGTGTGTGTGCGTGTACGTGTGCGTGTGGCTCATGCCACAGGTATAGTCACAGGACATCTTTTCTCTCACAGGAGTCATTTCTTTCCTCCCAACATTTGGGTTCCAGGGATCAAACTCAAGTCCTAAGCCTTGGTAGCAGGTGTCTGCCCATAGAGTCATTTCCAAAGCACAAATATTTGTTTTCTAAAAGCAGTAGTAAAATGTATCTCAGAAGTCATAACTGAAAGGGGCAAGTTAGGTGTTTGGAGATTTCAGAACAGTGGGTAAGAGAACACAAAAGAAGAAAACAGTTGATTCTAATTTCCATGTTCCTGATAGCAATAGCTCTTCAATTCTCACAGTAAGAATAACAGACACCATCAGATTTAACACTGAAGACTTAACTGGTCTAATCATCAAGACCAAGTTACAGATATCTTTGTTTAAGGCTGACTACTGGGAACTGATACCTGTCCTAGTTTGCATCTCCATTTCTGTGATAAACACCAAAAGCAACTTGGGGAGGTAAGGATTAAATGTGGTGGCACAGGCTTCCATGCAAGAAAGTAGAGGCAAGTGCATATCTATAAGTTCCATGCCAGCCAGGGACACATGGTAAGACCCTGCTTTTAGATAGATAGATAGATAGATAGATAGATAGATAGATAGATAAAGGATTTCAGGGCTTACAGATACATCCCACGATCAAGTGAAGCCAGAGGAGGAACTCAAAACAGGAATTAAAGCAGAGACCATGGAGGAAGGCTTCTTGTGGAATACTGCTTATTGACTTGCTCGGCTACCTTCCAGCCCAGGTTTAGGGATGGCACTACTCAGAGTGGGCTGGGCCCTCCTACATCAATAAGAATTAATAAAATCCCACACAGACATGGCCTCTGGCCAAATCGAACTGGACAATTATATGAGTTTCCCTCATTCCAGATGGCTAGTTTTGTGTCAAGTTAACAGCTGAAGCTAACTACAACAGGATGGAAAGAGAATAAAGAGAAAAAAAACATCTAAGCCAGGCATGGTGGCACATGCTTTTAATCCCAGCCCTGAGAAGGTTCTCTGTGACTTTGTGGTCAGCCTGATCTACCTAGTGTTTGACAAAAGCTAGAGCTACATAGACCCTGTCACCAAAAAAAAAAAAAAAAAAAAGGGGGGAGGAAGAGAAGAAGGAATAGAAGAAGGAAGGAAGGAAAAAGAAAAAAAGAAAGAAAGAAAACTTCATTCTCCAAAACCAATTGATGTTAGTGTCCTTTTCCACTTGGGTCAGTATAACAGAATATCACAGACTGGGTAGATTTTAAATAACAAAATTTCCCATGTTCTCATGTTCTTATGGAAGAGATGAAACCTAATATGAAGGCACAGGCCAATTCAGTGTCAGGTGAGGGCCAGCTTCCCTGGTCTTGTGACTTCGCTGGGTAGAAAGAAAAAAGAAAGTACTCTGGGATCTTCTATAAGAGCAGGACTCCTACTCATAAGTGCCCGGCCAATCATCCACTTTCTACCATCACACTGCAAACTAAGATTTCGAGAGCCTTCATCCCAGCACCTAGGATAAAGAGGCAGGCAGCTATCTGTGTATTTCAGGTCAGCAAGGGCTACATGGTGAGATCCTGCTCAAGAAACTTTTTCAACATATGAATTTCGGCTGGGACACAACTACTCTACAGCAGTTAGAATATAAAATTGTGGATGAATTTTTCCCTTTATAATTAACTTTACATTATATATATGTTATGTAGCATATATATGTATAATATATAATAATAAAATATATATTTATATAATTATATAATTAGTATAATTGTACATTGTATAATTGTAATACATTATATACTGTACCACTAAACTTTATTCACAGCCCCAAATAATACTTTTTTTTTTAAAAAAGTATGACACACTTGAAATGGTTCTCTGTGAAACAAATTAGAGCAAGACGGCAATCTTTCTCTGTAAAGGTCAGCAGCCATAGAAACGCCAGTGTCTCGATGCACATATATAAACAAGGATCAAAGAACAGCATGAAGTCAGTCTATTTAACCTGGCAGGCAATCTACCAATAACTCATATTGGGTTTGGATAATCACCTCTTATTACCTAGCCTATAAAACAGTACTTTCCTTTTTTATGCTTGCCACATCATTTAAACTTCCCCTATCATTTAACACAAAGCTTAGTGTGTAAAAAGGTCCTTGGCAGCATTTGCAGCTCTTATTTCATTATATTTTAGCCTTTTCTGACTTAACAAATCAGTTCTCTTAATCTCTTCAAATATGGGGTCATGTTGCTCCTGTACTAGTAGAGTTAACTCTAGAATACCTAGTGCAGCAATATTTGACAATCTTTTAACAAACTGATACACACTCATTCATGATAGTGTACAATTTGTAAATAAGGAAAATGAATTTCAGGAGACTAAATGGCACAACTGGGCTTGTTGCACTTAACATTAACTCAAAGAAAAATTTAAAGATACCCGGAAATACAAGCTTTCTTAAAAAATAAACCATCTTTCCAATTTTAAAATAAAGCCATTAAAATTTTCATTTTTCAGAAGCCTTTTATTGGGCCTCATGTTTCAACACTAGGGGGCAGCACAGAAGAGTACTTCCTGCTTGCTTAAAAAAGTGAGGTAATAGCCTGGTTTGATAGCAAGGAGGATTGTGTGGATGTGGCATGCAAGTGAAGAATTGTATTTGCATCCGTCACAGCAGTATTTCTAGTTCCACCAATCACAGGCCTCATTTTGCACCAATATAAGCTTTCTGCTGAGCCATTGGGGAAATACCTATCCATATGACCTAGGCAAGCCAGGTCCTCTGGTATTCTCTGAGGTTCATCTTAAATGGTATCCCCCAGAAATAGTGCAGGTTCTTGGGTGCTGGAGAAAAGCTCTCTGTGAAGTGTTGTGCAGTGGCAGTAAACAATCTACAGGTGGGCCAGTTGGGCATGATGGAATACGCCTGTAATCCTAGCTACTCAGGAGGCTGGGGCAAGACTCAAAGTTCCTGGCCAGCCTAAGAACTTTACCAAGACCTTGACTCAGGGGCTAGAGAGATGGCTCAGGGGTTAAGAGCACTGACTGTTCTTCCAGAGGTCCTGAATTCAATTACTAGCAACTACCTGATGGCCCACAACCATCTGCAATGGGATTTGATGCCCTCTTCTGGTGTGTCTGAAGACAGAGTTAGTATACTCATATACATAAAATAAATATTTTGTTTTAAAAAAGGAGGGGTTTGGGGCTGAGGATGTAGCTCAGTAGCAGAGCACTTATTTAACATGCCAACCCCAACACTGCAAAGACAAATACGTAAAAACGAAAAGCAGTGCTGTCTTCAGGGCAGTCTTCTGGTTTGCCAAGGACAATCATTTTCCATTTTGGTATAAAGTACTTATGCACTGGAGCTGGGGATGTAGGTTAGCTGGCAGGATGCTTATACAACATACACAATAGCTGTGGGCTCAAGCCCCAGAATGGCATAAAACAGGTGTGGAGTCCCATGCCTATAATCCCAACACTTACAGGGCAGAGGTAGGAAGACCTAGTCATCCTTACCCTGTTCCAAAACAAGCAAGTATTTATGCAGAACATTACATATACCTTCTGCTTAGAAGTCCAGTGTCAATAAAATGTTTAATTCACAATTAAATGCTGACATTTGAGTTGTCATGCTGTTTTAGTTGTTCAAAACTTAATATATGCTTCAGCTTTTCCTTTGTTTCCTGGCCTTTAAAAAAAAAAAAAAAAAAAGACAGGGATCTCTAAGCCAGCCTTGGCTGTCCTGGAACTAGCTCTGTAGACCAGGCTGGCCTCGAACTCACAGAGATCCTCTGCTTCCCCAGTGGTGGGATTAACGGCGTGCACTACCACCAGCACTGGGTTTCATAATCTTTAAAAAAAAAAGATTCGTTTATGGGTTATTATGGGTTATGTATATGTGGCAGCCAGGGGTGGGTGTGCCCAAGGAGCCCAGAAGACAACTGTGATCTATCCAATCAGGATGCCAGCACCCAGGAGCATCTGCAAGATCAGCAAGTGCTCTTAACCACTGGGCTATCTCTTTAGCCCCAGATTTTACCTGTTAAAGTATTTACTTATTGTGTGGTGCTAGTTACTCAACCCAGGACCCTGTACATGCTGGGGCCCTACACTACCACTTAGCTGCATACTAGCCTCCCAGAACAGTCTCAGATATACAGAAAAAAATGAAGACACAGCACCTCCTACTCAATTCCCTTGTTTTTAACACCTTATATAAGTATGTCCATTTGTCAATGTTGGGTTAATAGAAACAAATCTCAAAGATATCCAACATGGACCTCTGGCTGCAGGCGCACACAAATCACACACCATAACTGTTCCCAATATTTAGCACTGGAATTAAGTATAAAAGGCTACCGGTTTTTTCTGTTGAACGAGAAAGAATTTCCCAAAATTGATTAAGATCCTACTTAAGAAACAACTTAAAACAAATTTAACTTCCTCTATCTCTTATCATTCAAGGGCTTGAAAACTTTTTATTTTTCCCTGAGACAGAGTCTCATGTAGACCAAGTTGTTCTTTGATTTGCCACGTAGTTTAGACCACTTAGAACTGCAAATCTGTCTCGAGGCACCCACCTCTTCGAAGTTGGGACTAAGGCGGTACACCACACCCGACTTTAGTCTTTTAGAGACAGGATTTCTAAACAATTCCAGCTGTCTCCAACTCACGGCGAGCCTCCTGTCTCAGCACCTGCCTCCGGAGAGCGCAGGAATTACAGGGGAGAACCAAGCTCCGCTGAGTCGATCCCAGCAGTCGGACCACAATCTGTGGGTGAAGCACTTCCTGGTTAGTCGGGGATTTTTTTTTTTTTACTGCGCATGCGTTTGGCCAACTCCAGCCAAACCGGAACTTAACCGTTGACCAAATGAAAGTTTAAAACCTCCAAGTAGTGACTCAGAGCAGTGGTGGCGCCCTCGATTCTCTAAAGAACCTTGGGATAGGGCGAGCGCCAATCCCAGGCCGAGCTCCGATTGGTCGTCACGGCAGTAGCGGAGAGTGACGCTCTTAGTACCGCCCCTGCAGCAGGACTGGCTGGTCTTCTGACCAATCAGTAGGCGTGGCGCGCCCTTCAGTCTCCCCCCCTCCCCCCGCCCCAGTCGATGCTTACCGCCTCAGTTCCCGCGACCCCAACGTCCCAGAGGCGGGGCCGCAGTCATCTGAGACACTACTTGGATCCTGTGTCTGCGTGCCCAACAAACGGGCCCAACAACCAAACCATAGCTTGGCGGCGGCCGTGACAATAGCAACGGTGGATCTTTGTGCTCCTTGTTCCCCGAGTCGCCCTCCCGGCCCGGAAAGCACGGTGAGTAGCAAGCGGCCTGTAAGGTCTGAGTCAGCGCGGTGGGACCGATGACCACAAAGCCGCCAGGGGAGAAAGAAGGAGGACCTCAGAACCTTGCCTGTTGTCTGCTAAAAAATGGGAAAGAACGTGCCTCAGACTAACTTCACTGTAGAAATTTCTTGGAGACTGGAACCCTGATCTTCGCTTTTGCATTCTTTCTATCTGGCCCAAGAATCTATTAAGTGTTTATAGTCGGTGGTAGACAGGAAGTAGACCTATGTCAAAAGTGAGGCGTGAACGTACTGTGTCAGGACACAAAGACAGTAATGTCACCGTGAGAGACTGCACATTCGAGTTGGAGGTTGCATGATAGGGTTTAGTAGGAAATTCCAAAGGAAGGGGAGGACAGCCTGTCCAGTCCTATCGACTGCAGATAGTTGAGTTAGGTCTGGAGGATGAGTAGTGACCAGGGGTTATGTTGTAGTGATTGGGTAGGATCTTAACTATGAAGGGTTTTTATTTTTTTATATAAAGAAAAACCGTTGGCTTTCTAAGCAGGGGAAAAACGTATTCATAGACACATTTGTGTCTGCACTGGAGGGACTTGTCAGTAAATCGGCAGGGCTGAGGAGGTCAGCTAAGGTGGGAGGATGGAAAGAACTTTCTATGGGTAAGAGGGAGAAAGGGTGACTTGATGGTCCTCTTTAGCTACACAAGAAGACATTACCTGAGGAAAGTGTTTTTGTTAGGTTTACGTTTGTACCGCTGTGATCCCTTTAGCTTTCTGTAATACCGTCAAGATGAACTAGTTATCAAATCTCATTTGATGATTTTCAAGTGAGAAAGACCTGATGCATGAAAGGAGAGACATGGCATTTAAAAACACTCCTGTTGGTGAGGAAAACTTTATATACTTTGTGGAGGTAGAGTTATCAGTGTGATTACTGATACCATATTAACCAAGTGCTAAGAAAAGCTTCTTAAAAAAAAAAAAAAAGCCTGTATTTCAAGAAGTCCCATATCTCTGGGAGAATTTTTAGTTAATCCTTAAAGGTTATATCCAGTAGAACTTCATTCTCCCAAATATTTTTAGCCTTGGACTATATAGAAAAGGTCTCTTCTAAATGACTTATACCCTTGATAGTTATCCTTTATCTTGAGTCAAACAATTCTTTTTTTTTAATGTCATTAGAGTTTTAACTGTATTTATTGTGTGTTCATGTGTGCACATGTGCACGTGGAGATCTGAGGATATCTTTCATGAGTTGTTTCTCCTTCCACCAGTAGGTCCTAGGAATCAAACTTAGGTTAGTTTTGGCGGCAAGCACTTTTATCCTCTGAGCTATCTTACTGACCCTAGATTTTTATCTATTGTTATCATTGCTGTTGTGCTATATATGTGATATGTGTATGTGAGAGCAGAAGTCTGTCCCACTGTGTGCATGTGGAGGTCAAAGAACAACTTTACAGATCAGTTCTTTGTTTCCACCATGCATTCTGGGAATTGAATTACTAGCCTTGCAATAGCAAGCACTAAGCCTCCTCATCTACCTCATTTAATATCTTTTTGCTAAAACAGAAACAACTCGCAGAAGGTAAAATATTAAGACTTAAAAAGTACAGTAAATCCTGGCTGGACTTGGTAGTGCACACCTGTATCCCAGCACTTGGTGGGCAAGCCTCATGATCCCCAGAAAGCCCAAACAGGAAAATTTATGATACATTTTTATAAACAACTATAACAAACATATTCATGAACAAACTCATTCTTGTGACAATGAATGGGAAGGTCTCTGTCCCCACAAGTTGACTTGTGAAATAAACTGTGGTTTTGGTTTGGATCCATAGTTATACTTACTGGGTATTCTCACTATTGTTGTTTTGTATACCTTTAGTTTCCGCCTCTCTTTAGTTCCACGTCCATATGTCTCATTTCCAACTGGATAGGTTCATTCAGTACTAATGAAGCAAAATATAGACTGTGTAGTCCTTTGTCTACAGGTCAGCATTCACTGTTTTGTTTTATTTGTTTTTTAAGACAGGGTCTCTCTATATAGCCCTGGCTGAAATCACTATGTAGACCAGGCTGGCCTCAAACCCAGAAATCCATCTGCCTGCCTCTGCTTTCCAAGTGCTGGGATTAAAGTTCTGTGCCACAAAACCTTGTATTAAAGGAAGAAAGAGATTTGGGGGGAATATAACGTGCTTTCTTTAATGAATAGGTATATTTGTTGCTAAATTAAATATTAAGGTTACTTTATAGACTGAATGACTGGCGTATGAAAGCAATTAAAATCTATTAACATCTAGTCTTTTATTTTTCTCTGTATTGGACATTGAATATAGGCCTTACACAGAATAGACAAGTATGCTACATCTTGAGAGTTACATGCATTTAATCTTATTAATCTATAGTTACTTTTCATATAAGCAACTTAATTTTGCCAGTTATTTTGTTACTATATGGTTAAGAATGGTCCTCATTTGCTATACAATGTTGTTCTATGTTTAACAATATTTCTCTATTTCTGAAGGTACTGAGGATTACAAATTGAAAAAATCACTCACCAAATATAGAGCCTGTAGTTCCTTCAGCCTGTAGTCCCAGATGAATACCAGGTACAGAAATTTTATTTTATTGAGTATATATTTAGATATTTTATTATTTATGTGAATGAGTGTTTTGCCTATATGTATGTATTATTAGCAACATAGACATTTCTGGTGCCCAAGAAGGCCAGCAGAAGGCATCTGATCCCTTGGAATTGGAGCTATGGTTGGTAGTGAGCTGCCCGTGAGTGCCAGGAAGTAAATCCGGGTCCTCTGCTAGAGCAGCAAGTGCTCTTAATCACTGAGCTATCTATCTCTCCAGGCCCCGTTTTAGTTTTTTGAGACAAGGTTTCATGTAGTCCTGACTGGCCTCACACTCACTCACTCAGTCCTTCTGCCTCGCCCTCCCAGTAGCTAGGATAAATAGGCATGTGCCACTGTGCTTGGCTCTTTAGTTAGTTATTTGGGGTGGAGGTCTTGCCATGTTGCTGAGGCTGGTCTTAAAACACTGGACTCATTTAAATACTCCTTCCTCAGCCTCTCAAGCTTTGGGACCTCACGTATATGCTGTCATGCCTAGCTTCAAAATATTTTCATGCAGTGTTTTATTACAGCTATCCACATTAGCTTGAGAAGGAATACTGGAAGAGAAGAAAGAACACAGTCTTCAGAACCTGGAGTATCTGGCTCCACAGTTAAAATGGTGGCTCCCTTGGTCTCATTCATTCACTATGCCCCTCACTGTAAGATGAGGATGGTGATTACCAGGAAGTGTTAAGAAGACATATTAAATGAAAGGTGTGGGCATATGTAGGCACTTAGTAAATACTAGCTCCCTTTCCTCTTACACTTGATATAGATGGTTTTGTTGATAAGAAATTACATGAACTGAGGCTGTAAATTAGAAGATTGCTTACTTCCACCCTTAAAAGAGTGGAAAGTTTTGGGGGTTCCTTCTTTCTAAGCACTGAGTCCTCACATTGACCATCCCAAGATTCTCCATGTTTCCTGAGGTGATTGTTTTCATGTGGAGTAGGGAGGAGGAGCTGGCCACCTGTCCCTGCTTTTCTTAGTCTGTTACTCCATGGAGAACCTGGCGACCTGGCTTAGATGATTTGGTTCTTGGAGCATTATTTCTCCTTAGAGAAAAACAACTGATGCTGGCATATGGATTTTTTTTTCTAAACTACTGTTATGCCCATGGGGAGCTTTTATATTCTCTGTTGCTTCCTTTGTGCCAGATGTTTTTGATGAAAACAATAGGAAATATGGCCCAGGGAGGCTATCGTATTTCTTTTACTTTAATCTTTACCCTTCTGTTGGATCATAGTGCTGTAGTTTTTTTCTTTTTTTAGTTTGTTTGTTTTGAGACAGGTTCTCTCTACATAGCCTTGACTGTCCTGAAACTCAGTATGTAGACAAGATTGGTTTCAAAGTTAGAGATCTACTTCCCTTTGCCTCCCAAGTCCTGGGATTAAAAGTGTGTAGCATTACTGCCTGGCCCCATGTAGTACTTTTTAAATGAATATAAGATACAGCATAGAAGTATTGATCAATCTGTTGTCATATAGTTAATAAGTGGTATAGTTAGGATTTCAGCTGACATGACTCTTTATTATGCTAAGGAAATAAACCCAAAGTATTATTGTTGATTGATCTTTAAAGGAACTATGGACTGTGGAAAATGAGAAGAAAAAAAGCAGCATTGAACACTTAAAAATGAATTAGAGATAATTTTAAGGCATTTTATGTATGTGTTCAATACTCAACATAACTCTTCAGGAAAGCATTGGTGGGTGGTCTTTTTGTCTCAGTCAAGTCCTTAACATAGCTCCCCTTAACTTTTTCAGACTGGCCTGGAATTCCTAGTCTTGGCCTCCTAAGGACTTGGAATGCCTGGCAAAGAGAATTAACTTTCTTATAAAATGTATACTTTTTTGTACTTTTTTTTTTAAGGTTTTCTTCAAGCAAGATGGTACCTTTCCACTTTCCCCCATCAAAATTGGCACTTTGGAACCCAATGCCAATTGGAGAGTGCATCCACTTACATCTCAGTTACTACAGGTAGGTATGTTTCTCTTTTCAAACCAAACCAGTGTAAGCTGAATCATAATACATAAGACAGACTTGATTGTTAGTACTGATTACAAGTTGGGGTGCCTAAATTCCAAAGACCATTTTTTTTCCTTTTACTTGTGTGCATGCGTGTGTGTGCGCGTGTGCATGTGTGTGTGTGGCCCTACTTGTAGAAGCCGAAGGTTGATATCCAGTGTCTTCTCCTATTACTCTTCACCTTATCTTTTGAATCAGGATCTCACTAGATCTGGAGCTTGCCTTTTGAGCAGCCTACTGGCCAGCTCATCCCCTTCCCCACTCCAGCAAACACTGGGTGACACATATTATGACACTGCACCCATCTTTTATGTGGATATTGAAGATCCAAACTCAGGTCCTTGTGCTTGTGTAGTACAAACCATTTCTGCAGATTTTAAAATTTGAAGCTTGAACTGGAAAGATGACTGAGCCAGTAGAGACACTTGCCCTCACAATGTGAAACTTGTTGAGTGTCAACAAGATACTGGAAAGTGGTCCATTCTACATTTTACCTAAATGCAAAACATAGTTATATAAAAAATACCTTCAACCGGGCAGTGGTGGTGCACGCCTTTAATCCCAGCACTTGGGAGGCAGAGACAGGTGGATTTCTGAGTTCGAGGCCGGCCTGGTCTACAGAGTGAGTTCCAGGACAGCCAGGTCTACACAGAGAAACCCTGTCTCAAAAAAACAAAAACCCTTGAGACTATATGTATATTTGTAAACATCAGTGAACGTAAGTGTTTAGATTTGAGTCCCATCTCCAAGATTTTGTATACGTGTATTCCTAAATCTGAAGTACTTGTGGTCTCAAGTATTTCAGGAAAACGATGCTCAACCTGTTCGTTTGTTTTTCTTTTTAAACTTTCTCACTAAAAGTTTGAATCAGATAAAAATTCCCTCTGCTTATTAAATTTTCCTTATGCTTTTGAGAAATAATCTTAATTTCACAGTTAAAATATTTTACAAATCTAAGGTTCTAAGTATTGTAGAAATATCTCCTGTACTTCAGCATGGTATCTGTGTAGAACCTCGAGAGGGTAGAACAGAGATGGGATCCATCAAGTTAGAAGGAATATAATACTGTAGTTCTGTGTAGGGTCTTCTGAAAGAAGTTTAGACTTAAAGTAATTATAATCAATTGAGATACTGTCTAAGGACTTACTTACTAAAAGGAGTATTCTGCGGAGGATAGATTACAGTGCAGAGAGCCAAGTCAGTCTGTAAGGTACTTATCAGTAACCAGATCTTGGCCGTAATGATTTTAAGGTACTTTTAACTGGAATCAGACTGTGTGGGCCCTCAACTCCAGATCCTACCAATTCTTACTTAAATAACTCCAATAAAGTCATCAAAAATCAGTTTCCTTATTTATAAAATAAACAGAAAATTACCATGAAAGGATTTTATGTGTGTGTATGTGTGCGCGTGTGTGTATGTGCATAGCCCCTAGAGTGTTTCATGTACTTGAACATGCTAAACAAACACTCTGCTACAAGGGCAACATATGATCCTTTGCTGGTACTTTAAAATTTTTCCAGACAAGATCTTACTTACTGCATAGCTCTGGGTGGCCTGAAATTCATTATGTAGACCAGACTAGCCTTAATCTCACAAAGGTCTGCCCATCTCTGGATGTGTTTCATTTTATTTGGGGTTTTTTGTTTTGTTTTGTTAGAGTAATATTTTTTAAAATTATCTGGTCTTTTTTTTTTTTTTTTTTTTTTTTTTCTCGAGACAGGGTTTCTCTATATAGCCCTGGCTGTCCTGGAACTTACTTTGTAGACCAGCCTGGCCTCGAACTCAGAAATCCGCCTGTCTCTGCCTCCTGTATGGTCTTTCTTTCTGGCTTCTTGTTCCTTGTATATATTATAGTTTACCTCCTATATTTCTTTAAACTTTCTTTTATGGATTTATTTTATTTTTTAAAGGATTATTTATTTACTTTATGTATATGAGTACACTGTAGGTGTCTTCAGACAAACCAGAAGAGGGTATCAGATCCCATTACAGATGTTTGTGAGCCACCATGTGGTTGCTGGGAATTGAACTCAGGACCTCTGGAAGAGCAGTCAGTGCTCTTAACCTCTGAGCCAGCTCTCTGGCCCGATTCATTTTATTTTTAATCATATTAGTGCAGGTGTCGAAGAGGCCAGATCCCCTTTAACTAGAATTATAGGTGATTGTGAGCCACCTGACGGTGCTAGGATTGAACTCAGGTCCTTTGGAAGGGGAGTATGAGCTCTTATCTACTAAGCCATCTCCTCAGCCTCTACCCCCAACCCATGCCCCATTTTAAAGACAGGATCTTGCTACATAGCTCTAGCTGGCTTGAATCTAATCATTATGTAGATCAGATTGGCCTCAAACTCTGAGATACCTGCACCTTCTGAGTTCTGAGGTTAAGGGTTTATGACACCATGACTAGCTGTTTTGTTTTAACTATATTTATTTATATTTTGTATTCAAGAGTGCTGGGATCACACATAAATGATATGTAAAGAAGTGAATGTGACTATTTTTGTCAAACTTTATTTACAGAAACATATTAGCTTCCTAGTTTGTCAGTTTGTATCCTGGCCCAGGTTAGGCAAGACCCTGGGGGACTTTTGGACATTTTTTTCTCAGCTTATGATCTGTCTGGTTTCCAGGTGACCTTGACTACCTCTTGCCTTTTATAAGGTTTCTTGACTAGGGATCTCTGGATGATTGTCTTTGTGTACATTTTCTAAATTGAAGGTTTTTGTTTGATGTGGACATTTTCTAATGTGGACATTAGGTATGCCTTTTCTTTTTGTTTTTTTTGAGACAGAGTTCCTCTGTATAGCCTTGGCTGTCCTGGAACTCACTCTGTAGATCAGGCTGGCCTCGAACTCAGAAATCCACCTGCCTCTGCCTCCCAAGTGCTGGGATTAAAGGCGTGCACCACCACTGCCTGGCCATAAAAGACTTTTCTTATTTTTCAGAAAGCCAAAGCTTATGGTAACTGAAAAAGCCATCCGACTTGCTTATCGTCATGCTAAGCAGAATAAAAAAAATGCGCCATGCTTCTTACTTGGTTCTCTCACCGTGGATGAAGGTAATATGTTGCTTTAAAAAAAAAAAGTGTGTATGTATAAAAATATTTTGCTAAAATGTAGTTCTGCTTTGCGGTTTTATATTTTTAATTAGCATGCTATATAATAGAAGTGTTTTTGTTCTGCAGATGAAGAAGGTGTGACTTTGACCATAGATCGCTTTGATCCTGGTCGAGAAATACCTGAATGCTTAGAAAGAACTCCTACTGCTTCTCTTCCTGGAGATGTTCTGATCCCCTGCAAAGTTCATGCTCAAGGACTTTGTTCAAGAGATACGATAGTTCATAATGCAGATGACTTCAGTTCAGCTTTAAAGGTGAAATTTATTGATAACATTATTTTTTCTTATAATAGTTTTTGAAATTATAACATAATTGGATCATCTCCTCCTGTCCTCTCTCCAACCCCTCTCATGTACATCCCCTCTCACTCAAATTTATGGCCTTTCAAAAAGTTATCATTAGGGACACACACACACACACAGACACACACACACACACACACACACGCATAACTTCGGCCTACTTTGTATAATGTTACCCCGGCACCAACAGCTTCATATTGGATAACCAATTAGTGTGCAGTTCCCTAGGGAAGACTGTCTCCCACTCTCAACATTTTCCAGTTGCCCGAAGCTCTTTGTCTAAGACAGACCTCATAAGATTTCTCCCTGCCGTGTTAGCATGTCTATGGGTGTTGTCACCATTCTTTGCAACTTGTTTAGACAGCCCTGTTGATGAGACTTCATTTATGTAGCCTCTCTGACATTTCTAGGAGAAACAATCTCACATGAAATGTCTTATTCTCTGGCTTTTAACAATTTTTCTGTCCTCTTCAGCAATGATTCCTGAGCCTTAGGTGCAGGAGTTATGTTACAGGTGTCCCAGTTGGGACTTATTTTCTTTGCATTTTGACTAGTTGAGGATTTCTGTAATGGTCGCCTTCTGTTACAAAGAGAAGTTTCTTTGATGAGGTATAAGAGTACAAGTACCTGTGTATAGAGGATAAATATTTAGAATGTACTTAGTTTAGGAATTATGCAGCTTAGTAAACTTGCAGTTGAAGATTTTCCAAAATCCATGACTTTTATAGCCCTGGGTAGTTGGCCAGGTTTCTAGTACCAGGCATGATTTCCCTCTTGAGTGAGCCTGAAGTCCAATTAGAAACTTGTTAGTTACCACCAAGGTATGTGTGCTTCTATTGTCCCCTTAAGATTATTGTGTCATGCTGGTCCTTGTGCTTCATAGATGTCATACCTGGGTAGGACTGTTTGCTTGCCTTCCTTGAAAGTTTGCATGGCACCTTGTGGTGCTGTGAAAACTAGTAGGATGCTTTGGGTCAGAGCCAACTCAGATCCTATGTCCTGTGTCTGAAGTATAGATGGTATTATTTTTAATTATATATGAGAATCACAGTGTGTGTAGTTTATAGTATTTTGATAAATCTGTATTTGAGAATTATTTGTAAATATTTGTGATCGAATCATTGTGGACTTAAAAATCAAAGGTAATATGGTTTCTTGAGGTAGAGATGGGTAATATTCCAGAAGAGGAAGCAGTGGGACCAAGACAGAAAAGAGAGTTCAGGATGTGCTCAGGGTTGCTAATGTGATATAGACTTTCACTAAGGGCAGTTAGACTGGAGTATTAATTTAGTCAAATTATAGAGAGCTTTATTGGATGAAGAAATTTCTTTTGTATATATAGTTATTAGAGGTTTCTGAAAAGAAACAGTTCTGTCAGATCTGATCAAGCAGGCTCACTGAAGTCAGAGAATGATTGACTAGGTTGGATGTATATTAGATTGTATGTGTATGTGTCTACAAGTATACATGCGGTGGTAGCTATTAAAGGGCACAGTAGATATGGCTAAATATGGAAGAAGAGCTATCCCAATTTGGATAATGAGAAAGGAACCAAAAAGGAATGATTAAGATTCCCTACGGCTGATTCATAAATAGATTACAAACCCCACCACCCCAATGTAGTGAAACTTTTTAGGGTGGTAGTTACCCAGCATGAATTTAAAGAGTTGCTAGGACATCCACATTGGAAGTTTATGATGGAGCTGAGGACTTGCTTTGATTAAATTATTAAATTAGTCACACAATCTTTGATCATATGGAAGAAATGAAAAGTGAAATGTTGTAAATTAGAATTAATTTAATTTTGTTAATGTAAGATATCATAGAGGTATATGTAGCAATGTTAAATGAACTTTAAAGATATCGATGCATTTCAGAGTTTTAAAGTAATTATAAAATATTGATTCCTCAGGCTTTACAATACCATGTGTGTAGCAAAGATTTCTTGGACTGTGGAAAGCTGCTTTCCTTACAAGCCCAGATCACCCCCAGGGAGAGTTTGGACGGTGTGGATTTTAACTTGCAATGGACAGCAGTAACTCTAGCAAATTCTTTCAAGTGTGTACCTGTGAAGCCTATCCCTATTATTCCTACAGCACTGGCAAGAAACTTAAGCAGTAATCTGAATATTTCTCAAGTTCAGGGAACCTATAAACATGGGTAAGTAAAAGGCCCATTAGTTTAAGCTACTAAATATTGATTGAATTAATATAATTTTCAATAATAATTCCTGTAGTCAGTTTACATGTCAAAGATCCATGTCTCTTTAGGAAAAGCGGGTTTTGTGTTTTGTTATCATACTCTTTGGTAGTAGTCAGAAGAGTGTCATGTTCAGAGGATTAGCTATCCCTCTCTTAATGCATTCTCTTTCCCTGAAAAATCACATTTGTCCTATCAAGCCGCCTGGATACTTGCATACTTCTAGTAACAGCAGTGTCACATTTTTCAGTAGCATAATTGATTCTGAAATTGTTCTCATTAGTGTTAACATTATTTAAAAGTAATATGTGAATAAAATACTTTAAGAATGTAGTCCTAAATGACTATTTTAATAGTTCATACTGGCCTCTTTTTCATCCACTACCAAAAATAGAGTTTTATTTAAATAAAAGTGAGTTTCAAGACTCAGTTTGCATTTTTGGGTTGAAAGCACATACTTAAAATTATTCTTACTTAAGTTTCTTCTGTTTAGATATATTACTATGGATGAAACACGCAAATTGTTACTTTTGCTGGAATCAGATCCCAAGGTTTATTCTCTACCATTAGTGGGAATGTAAGTATTGTTGTACTTAAGAAAACCTCTCGGCACAGTGTGTATCTAGGTAACTGGGAAAGTCAAGTGTGCTATGAGTATGAGCTCATCTTTGTTGCTGGTTTTTATGTTTGGTTGTGGGTTTTTTTGTTGTTGGTGGTTTGTTTTTGATTTTTGTTTTGTTTTTGTTTTTGAGGCAGAACCTTTCTATGTAGCCCTGGCTGGCCTGGAACTCACAGAGATCCTCCTGCTTCCAGAGTGCTGGGATTAAAGGAACATGCCACCTCACCTGGCTTGAGCTCATTTTATAAAGCTACAAAAACTAGTGGTTCTTAAGCTTCAATATTTTAATATCAATCAGCTAAATAATATCTCTGAATCCTAGTTGAAGGTCTCCAGCCTTCTCATTAAATTTGTCTTTATAGAGAATCCAGGGCTCAACATAATAGAATTTAATGTTTGTTGAGAAGAAATTGTAGTTGTACAGAAATTCCCTTTAGTGTTAATGGTTTTCTCTTTACGGTTAGTGGGTGAATGACATTGAGAAAGACGATTCAGAAACTCATATATATTCAGTGTCGATTACATGTTTTCTAAGTATATAGCATGTTTGGTTCTGTGTTAGGGCTTAAAATCCCTTCTCACAGAATTTAAACTCACACTCAGGTGATATTCAGAGAGAGAGAGAGAGAGAGAGAGAGATCACAGAGAAAAAACTATTTGCAAATATAAAAGAATAGACAATAATGAGTATATAATTTACCTCTGAAATGAACACTGAAAAATAAACACAATGCTTGTGGCTGGGCAGTAATGGCATGCACCTTTAATTTCTTCACTTGGGAGGCTGAGGCAGATGGATCTCTGTGAGTTCAATCTAGCTTGGTCTACAGAGCAAGTTCTAGAACAGCCAAGAATACACTTAGAAACCCTGTCTTAAAAAACAAGATAAAATTAATTAGTTAACTAAAAAGAAGTAATTATAGCATTTTGTTTGTTTGTTTTTTGAGGCTGGATTTCTCAGGGTAGCCGTTGCTGTCCTAGACCTTGTCCTGTAGACCTGGTTGGCCTCCAACTCAGAGATCTGCCTGCCTCTGCCTCCCAAGTGCTGGAAATAAAGGCATGTGCCTCCACCACCTGGCAGTTGTGGGCATTTTCTTGTAAGGTATCTGTATATTTTGGGAAATCTATATGTATATATTACAGCATTTTAACCTCTTCACAATTCCTAGTTTTAGGCCACAAACTTTGGTGTCCTCTAATTTTGTTTATTTCCAGTAAATGCTAGTTTATTCAGGTATCTGTCTTTCTCTCCACAAACCATTTTTTTCTCCCACATTCAAGTGGAAGAGAATAAATACCGTGTACTTGTCTCTTTCTATATGTAGATATGATACGTTTATGTTGCCATATCAGTGTAGTCTGCCTCTGAATTGGCAGTGTGATTTTTTTATTTGTCAAGTTTTTAATATACTGCTGTTAAGTATCAAGGATCGATCTTGGATCCAAAGTATGTTAATTTTAAATGACTATAGGGGTTTTTCTTTTTATTTTGAGGTAAGATCTCCCTGTGTAGCCCCTGCTACCCTAGAATTTGCCTCAGCCTCCAGCAGTTGGGATTATAGATTCGTGCCACCATACTTGGCTGATGATGTAATATCTGTCTTTGTCTTTTAGCTGGCTGTCTGGAATTATACATATCTATAGCCCTCAGGTATGGGCTTGCTGCTTGAGATACATGTTCAGTTCTTCTATTCAGGAAAGGCAAGTGATATTTTATTCTATAATATTTTAGTTTGATTGCTTCTGTTTATAGTATATTGGTTTCAGTTAAAATTCATGCACTGTTTTAATCTTTTATAATACATAATAAATGTAAACTTTTAAGGAAAATAAGCCTCATATTAAATGAGACCAAGTTGTAAGCCGGTAAGCTTGTAACGATTATGAGTAGGCATAGGATGTGTTACCTTCAGAGGCACTGGGTGAAAGATCACACAGTAAGGATGCTAGTGTGGCTATACAGAAGGACAGAGTCAGGATGTTAGCTCAGAACAGATGAATGGAAAGTCTTTGCTTTTTCTTCAGTCTTTTTATTTTTTTTTTGGTTTTTCGAGACAGGGTTTCTCTCTTTTGCCCTGGCTGTCCTGGAACTCAGTCTGTAGACCAGGCTGGCCTCAAACTCAGAAATCCACCTGCTTTTGCCTCCCAAGTGCTGGGATTAAAGGCATGCGCCACCAGCCCGGCCTTCTTTAGTCTTTTGAGACAGAGTCTTAATCTTTAGCCAAGATGGTTTTAAACTCACTGTGTGGCCCAGATTGACTTTGAACTCAAGGCAGTCTTAACTGCCTTAGCTTCTTGGAGTGTTAGAACTGCAGGTGTGAGCTGTTATTTTAGATTACAGAAGCCTTAACAACCTTTGCTAGTCTAATAAGGGAAGCATGCTTTTTTCCAGCATTTATGACATTTCTAGGTGTTGTCTTTTGCTGTTGTCTCTTGTACTATGCTTCTTTCTCATATTAATTTGTAAAGTCATGAACATCTCTCATTTCTCTCTTTCCCTATTTCTTTCTGCACATATAAATACTTAGAGCAAAACTTTCTTCCCTTGAATTGTCATTTCATTTAATTTTTAGTTTATGGTCTTTTCTCCAGACTGTTTTCTTTTTCCTGGTGGTGCTGGGTCTCCAAGCCAAAGCTTTGTACAACTCTGACCTATATCCCAAGCTTTTTTTCCCTCCACGTACATTGATGTTTTATCTGCATGTATGTCTGAGTGAGGATGTTTGTTCATTGAACTGGACCTACAGACAGTTGAGCTGACATGTGGATGCTGGGAATTGAGCTTGACTCATTTGGAAGAGCCACCAGTGCTCCCAACTGCTGAGGCAATCTCTCCAGCCCTCAACACCCTTTTAATTATTTTATTTTGTTGTGTTGTGCATTTTGTTTTAGGTATGTTTTGCCTGCATGCATGTCTCTATACTATTTGCATACTTTGTGCCCACGGAGGCCAGAAGAGAGCATTGTACCCCCAGAACTGGAGTTACAGGTGGTTGTAAACTACCAACTGAATGCTGGGAATCGAGCCCAGGTCCTCTAGAAGAGCAGCAAGTGCTTTTAACTGCCAAGCCATCTCTCTAGCCCCAACCCCAAGGTTATTTTGTTTTTGTTTGTTTTTTGTTTCTTTAGTCAGATTCATCACTTTCCTTTCTTGCTTAGGCATTTCACATCCTAGGAGTATAAATAAAAGAATCCCTGTATTTTTTTTCAAGTGCCTTTATAGTTATACTTTTTATAATTTATTCAACTTTCTGTGTGAACTTTATTTATTTGTACTCAAACAAACCATACATAATGAGGCCTGCCTTACCTGTGATCCTAGCACTGGGAGGCTAAGGCAGAAGGATCAGTTTGAGGCCAGCCTGGGCTACATAACAAGTTCCAAGCCAGCCTACATTATCTTGAATCCTTGTCCCAGAAACAAAAATAGAGAAAGGATGTTAAATGTTTTCTTTGTTTTTAAATTTTCATCATTTATTTTATGTGTATGTGTGTTTTATCTACATGTATATCTGTGCATCACATACATTCCTGGTGTTCATGGAGAAGAGGACATCTAGTGCCATGGGGCTGGAGTTAGAGGTGGTTGTGACCTAACCTGTGGGTGCTGGGTATTGAACCCAGTCCTCTAGAAGAGGACTAAGGGCTCTTAACCACTGAGCCATCTCTTCAGGGTGCTAAATATTAAGTTTCTATAGACAGTAGATGTTCAGTAAAAGCTCAGGTGGGTGTTGAACTCCTGGACTCAAGTGATCCTTTTTATACTTGCAAGTAGCTAGTAGTGCATATCATCATGTGTGCATTCTTGAGATTCTCTCTTTCTCTCGAAGTGAAGGTTGGATGGGGAAGTTTTCATTTCCTATTTTATATATTCATGTTTTCTTTGATGTTTTACAAAATGCTTATATATTTTATTATAGAATGTTTTTCATTGAAAAATTAGTAACTTTGGGGGCTGGAGAGATGTCTCAGTGGTTAAGAGCACTCACTACACTTGCAGAGGGTTCTGGCTTGATTCCCAGGACGCTCATACTGCTTCTCTGCCTCCAAGGGCATCAGGCCTGCACATTGTGCAGGTACACACATATAGATAAACATTTATTTACATAAAAACAAATAAGTTTATTTTTTTAATTGTTAACATTAAAAGGTAAGCATGCATGCTTTAAATAATCTACTGACTAGTTTGGGAAACTTAACAAGGAGATCTTTCAGTATAATGTTATTATCACAAAAATTTAATTCAATGCTTTTTTTTGTTTAGGGTTTTTTCAGAATCTGGAAATTTCATCATAGTTCTTTATTCATTGACACATAAGGAACCTGAATTTTATGAGTGTCTTCTTTGTGACAGTAAGACACCTGACCTTCGGTTTCAGTTACTTACCAACAAGGAGACTTTTCATCTTTTCAATGTAAGTGCTTATGCCACCTGTGTGTGTTGTTTTTCTCATCACTCAGACCAAAATACCTGATGTAAACCAGAAGGAGATTTATTATAGCTTACAGCTCAGGGACTTCAGTCCATGCATGGTTGGCTGGTTGGATGTGCTAAAGCAGAACGTCATGGTAGTAGGACTGAGCAGTAGAAGAGAAACACTCACTGCATGGCTAACCTGGAAGCAGCTCAGCAGGAGTATAGACACTCCACTGTCTTTCCCCCTTGATTCAGCCAGGGCTTCAGCAAATGAGATGACATCAAGTGCACTCTGGGCATGTCTTCGTCAGTTAGTCCACTCTGGAAAAACCTTCACCAATAGCAAGCAGAGATGCCGACCCACGGAGGTGAATCAACTGAAGATTTACCATCAGTTCTTGTTCTTCCAGTCATTATTTTTCAGTAGCCTATACATTTATACATTGTATTATTTTGTACTGTTGAGGATTTGTTGTTGTTTTTGTTTTTCAAGATAGGGTTTTGTTTTTCCTTGTTATCACTTGTTTTTTAAAATATATGGGTATAATTAATAATATATAAAAGATTTTTGTGGGACCCATAGACATGGCTCAGGGGTTAAGAGCATTATCTGCTTTCCAGAGGACCTGGGTTCAGTTTCCCAGCTATCTCATGGTGGCTCACAACAATCTAATTCCAGTCCTAGGAGATCCAATAAAGTACATAAAAGTGCATCTAGGAGCCAAGCCTACTGGCTCAGGCTTTTAATCCCAGTACTCAGTAGGCAAAAAGCAGGTGGATCTCTTAGTTTGGAGGAGAGCCAAGCAATCATCTTAAGACCTTGTTTCTAAAAATAAAATAAAGGATGCATCTAGGTAGTTGCTACAGAGAAAGTAGGTCTTTGAAACTGTCATATAAAAACTAAATTTAAAGGATAAGCCAGATGTGGTGGTGTATGCCTTTAATCCTAGCTCTAGGGAGGTAGAGACAAGACAGATCTCTGAGTTTGAGGCCAGCCTGGTCTATATAATGAGTTCCAGGGTAGTAAGGGTTATGTAGAGGGGCCCTGTCTCAAAAAAGCAAATCAAATAATAATTAAAAAATAAAGGGAAAAAAAAAAAACCTTCTTAGCTGGGCAATGGTGGTGCACACCTTTAATCCAGCACTTGAGAGGCAGAGGCAGGCGGATTTCTGAGTTCGAGGCCAGCCTGGTCTACAGAATGAGTTCCAGGACAGCCAGGGCTACACAGAGAAACCCTGTCTCAAAAAAATAAAAAAATAAAAAAATAAAAAAGATACCCTCTCCTTTTTGCCCACTCTAGATTCAAACTTTTTGGCTCAACTAATCTTCCTGTCTCAGACTCCTTTAGTACCTAGGGTTACATGTGTCTACCATTGTTTCTGGCCCTAACACTACATTTTCTTTTTTATTAAATTACTATTTATCTTAGGTCTTGAAATAAGTAATAAAGTATATTCATTATTTTATTGTAAGAATATTGAATAACTCCAAATTAACCATATGGTTCCACTCAACTCACCTTGTTTTCTTTGAGTTCATTTATGGATTGTATCATTTTTTGAATACATTTTTTGTTTGTTTGTTTGTTTTTTTCGAGACAGGGTTTCTCTGTGTAGTCCTGGCTGTCCTGGAACTCACTCTGTAGACCAGGCTGGCCTCAAACTCAGAAATCCGCCTGCCTCTGCCTCCCAAGTGCTGAGATTAAAGGTGTGCGCCACCACTGCCTGGCTTATGAATACATTTTTATATTTTTATATTATTGTATTCACTGCATCCCTGGTTACTGAATGAGTTTCATAATACAGGGTTAGGTTCTTATTTTCACTTACAGAGCAGTAAGCCAGGCATTCTACAGAAGCAGGTTACAGAAATCACAAGTACTCTTGTCAGTGAGCCAGAGCTACTGTTCAGATAAATAAGATTCTTTGCTATTTTAAGTCAAATCTCAAAAGTATGGCCTACTTCATTTCAGAATGTTGAACCTTCTGGCAAAAATCCAATCTGTTTCGAACTCAGTGCCGAGAGTCAAGATGCCGAAGCAGAGGCTGAGTTTCTTAGCAAGATTTCTAAGAACCTTTCAGTTAAGAGGTAAGAAACCATGTGTTTTCTTTACTAGTTATTAGTTTTCATTGAGTAATTAAAATAACTTGGGGGCAAGTAAGATGTCTTAATGGGTAAAGTCACTTGGTATCCAATTTATCCACCTGTGTTTGATTCCTGGAACCCAAGGATAGGTGGAAGGAGAGAAGCAGCTCCAGAGTTGCTCTCTGGCCTCTACATGTGAAGGCATGCATCCCCCACCCTGAAATAAATAAGCATTGTTTTCTTTTTAAGACCTCCAGTTATTATTTAATAAACTCAGTTCAAAGCTGTCTTTGAATGCTAGGGGTTGTTTGTTTGTTTGTTTGTTTGTTTGAAGAAATCTTAGTTTGCCCTTTGACTCTTTAGTTAGAAACTATTTTGCAGGTGCCTGACTGTTTCTCAGGTGTTTTATTCATTTGTTGTTTAGTAAGAGGAGTATAAAATAATGGGATTTGTTATGGTGTTCTTACACACACGTTCTGTGCCTTGTGCATATTTACACTCCTCTACTTCGTCTTCCCTTCCCTCTTCCTCTTAATAGTTTCCACTTGGTTTTCACACACACACACACACACACACACACACACACACACACACACACACAGAGAGAGAGAGAGAGAGAGAGAGAGAGAGAGAGAGAGAGAGAGAGAGCGCTAAATCTATATCCAAATATCAGAAAAACAAATAACATTAGTCATTTAAATATGGTTTATTTCAGTTAAACTATCTTTGATCCATCCATTTCCCAAGAATGTCAATACTCCACTCTGGTGGCTAAGGAAACTCATTTTCTTTATTCTTTCTTCTGACTATGTCATTTAGGTTGGTTCATATCTTCACTATTGTTAACAGTACTACAGTAAGTTTTGCTTTATATTTTTATTTATAGTTATTATTATTTTTTGCAGTGCCGGGGATCGAACCTTGGACCTCTTAGATGCTAGGCAAGTAGTCCACTATTGAGCTGCATCCCTAAGCCACTTTTAAAACCTTTTGATTTTGATTTAGAAGAATCGTTTATCGTATATGTATGAGTGTTTTGTCTGCATGTATTTATGGGTACCATGTGTATGTAGGGCCTTCAGAGGTCAGGAGAGGGCCTCAGATCTCCTGGAGGCGGAGCTGTAATGGTTGTGAGCTGCCATGTGAGTGAGTACTAGGATCCAGACGGGCCCTTGAGCAAAGTAACCTCAGAGTCGCCTCTCCAGCCCCTTAGCTTTTGAAAATATAACCTGAACCTTCCTTTCAGCTTTCCTTAATGTTATATATTTAGGATACTGTAATAGAAATAATCAGATATAAAGGAATTTTTTATTAATTATTGGAATGCTTTGGTTTTATTGAGAAAATGGCTGGTATCAGACATATCTGTGCTCAAGTCTTTTTTTTTGTTTTTTTTGTTTTTTTTGTTTTTTTTGTTTTTCGAGACAGGGTTTCTCTGTGTAGCCCTGGCTGTCCTGGAGCTCACTCTGTAGACCAGGCTGGCTTTGAACTCACAAAGATCCGCCTGCCTCTGCCTCCCAAGTGCTGGGATTAAAGGCATGTGCCACCACTGCCCAGCACTCAAGTCTTTATTCTAGGGGTCAGAAATTAAAAATGTTTGAATCTCAAGACCAAAATATTGGCAGGCTATGATCATTCTAGAGTTTGATTATTTATTTATTTATTTATTTATTTATTATTTATTTATTTATTTTGCCTCTCAGCTTCTAGAAACCATTTGTATTCCTTATCTCAAAGCTTTTTGCACTATTCTCAAAGCCAGTAGCCTGTCCATTTCAAGTCTCCCACTGCTTCTCCTTTTCCTTCTCATCCTCTCTGACACCTATGTTTTCATCTTCACTTCTCTCACTCTCACCCTGACCCTTACAATCATGCTGGGTCAGTAGCCATGGAGGTGCGAGCCTTTAATCCCAGCACTTGGGAAGCAGAGGCAGACAGATCTCTAGGTAGCCTGGTCTAGAGTGAATTTCAGGACAGCCAGGGTTATGCAGAGAAGTGCTGTCTGGAGTGGAGGTGGAGGGGATAGTGTTGAGTCTACTTGAGGAACCCCAGATAAGCAGTGTATCTGAATAGTCTTAGATCCACGGCTTCCTTACACACTTAGGTACTGAGAGGCACTAGGGCTAGAGAAGCGTCTGAAGTGCTCCTTCCCATCTTTGTGGGCATAAAGTTGTCCTCAAACAGGTTAGGTCACCAGAAACTAGTGTTTCTAGTCTATTGCAGTTATAACTTTCTAAATTGTAAGCTTTATTTACCATTGTATTTAATATATATGAAAGAAAAGGCCAAGTTAAGGGAGCAGAATCCTTCTTGTTAAGAGGCTAGGTGTGTGCCTTAGGATAGGGGCTTGCCTAACATTTGTAAAGCCCTGGGTCTGATCCAGCACCACCCAAGCAACAACAGAGTTATTGAAAACTTTTGTTTTTAACTCTCAATGAAGCATTAATGAGGATCCCCTACTTTAGGGTTTAGTAAATTTTGCCTAAAAGACTAGTAACAATTTAGTTTTTCCTTTTTGGTTTGGGTTTTTAAAGAAAAGCTGAGTTTATCATTTGACTTCAGCCCAGCCCAGTTTTTGGCTGGCACTTTCTCT
>NW_021604579.1:6259192-6301937 GCF_004785775.1 Grammomys surdaster | reverse complement strand
TGTGTGTGTGTGTGATTAAAAATGTAGCAGTATTCAACAGAATAACTCAAGTGCAAAGTACTGTACTTGTCTTCCTCCATATTGGACTGTCTGCCTTAAGCCACTATCCTACTTGTTCTTTTATTCTACTGAGATTACAGTCAGTTCACCATCTTTCTGCCCCTTTCCTCTTGAGATTTTATGTAGAGGGGATTAATGGTATAGCATTACCAGTAATAGAAGACAGCATGGCTTGTATCTGTCTATGCTGCAGTCTGCTGAGATGTGTCTATTTGTATCTAATCTTTGACTTTGAGGGATTGATACAAGTGTTTTGATCCTGTTGAAGCACTGGCTTTCTGTGTCAGCACTGAGCACATGGGATATCCTTGTGTAGTCTTCCTGTCCTTGTATATTTCAGGAGAGCTGAATGGGACTGGTACAGACCCTGCCTATCTACTCAAAACACATTGTGCTGATACTGTCATTGCTTTGTTGCAGTACTTTGCACAGAAAGACCTTTGTGATTACTTTCCCTCTCTAGACCACCAGGGTTTGGAAGGTCTGTCAGATCTTCAGTTCTTCTTTGTGGCTTCTTATTCTTTTTCCCTGCTAGGAAGAGTTGAACTTATGTAAAACAGCATGTAGGATGTGTTTTCAGGAACACATTCTAAGCTCTCAACTTCCTTATTGCTTATTTTTTCCCTAAAGCATCCTGATGAGATTTTGTCTATTTACTAGGTTGAAACAAACAACAAAAAAACCTTTATGTACGTATTTCAGATCTGTAGTCTTTCCCCTGACCCTGCCCCGAAAAAGTTTCCTTTTAATCTTAAACCTTAATTTTAGCTTTTGGAATTCAGTGCTAGGGATTGAACCCAGGGCTTTGCATGTACTAATCAAGCTCTTTACCCCCACCTTTGTTAAGAGTTCCTGTTTTCAGGTGGAGCATGCGCTCTGGGATACAATGACTACAGCTGACTAAATGTGAAGTATACTCCATTTCTAAGTATGTTCCCACTGTAGATGTAGGTATATAGGAGTGGGGGCGGTGAATAAGAACTGGTATAATGACGTATCTATATGAAGCCTAAAACTTTGTAAGCTAGCTTACAAAGTTAATTTTAAAAAGAACTCAAGACCCAGTAAGATGACTCGGTAGGTGAAGCACTTGTTGCCAAGTCTGATGTGTGAGTCTGACCTCCAGGACCCACTTAGTGTAAGAGAAGACCATTGTCTGAAAATTGTCCTCTGACTTCACACACATACACAAAATAGGTTGTTTGTTTTGAGACAGGGTTTCTCTGTGTAGCCCTGGCTGGTCTGGAACTTACTTTATAGACTAGGCTGGCTTTGTACTCAGAGATCCACCTGCCTCTACCTCCGAGTGCTAGGATTAAAGGCATATGCTACTACTGCATGGCCAAAATAGGTTTTTTTAAAAGGTAATAATACTATTTTTTTTTCTTTTCTTTTTGAGACAAAGCCTTACTATGTAACCTTTGTTGGCCTGAAAGTCTCTTTGTAGAGCATAGAGATCTGTTTGTGCTCCTGGAATTAAAGAGATGCAGTATCACACACAGCCGTGTTTTTTAAAGTTATAATAAAACAAAAAAAAAGTATATAAAAAAACACCACTTTTTTTCACAGTGGCTGTTTAGTGCGATGCGTTGAGTATTGTTGGTAAGTGTCTTGGTTCCTTCTGTAATTGCTGTAACAATATAGCTGAAGGAAAGGATTATTTTGGCTCACTGTTTCAGAGAGATTTCAGTACTTGGTGGGAAGGTCTGGTAAAAGAAGCTGCTCTACCCAGCAACAGTTGACTTGAGTGAAGGTAAAGGCTGCCTCTTCACATGGTGGGGACCAGGAGACATAAAGCAGGATGGAATCAGAAGCAAGTATCACACTAAAATCCATCCTAACTGACCTACTTCCCACAGCCAGGCCCATCCTACCTCCTAAACAGCTCATGACCTTCCAATAGGGCTATACGCTAGGATCTGAATGTTCAGAACTTAAGCCTATGAAGTTCATTGAAGATTCAAACCATTGCAGGGTGCATATCTGTCACACTACAATATACATTTCCAGTAAGTGCTAAGCTTTCTTTCTATATTGTTCAATGTGGTCAACCTGAAGGTGTTCAGTGACACTGATGTACTGTAGCTGTTAAGTAGAGTTAGACTTTCAGTGATCAGGTAAATGGGGCAGTTAAGTAGTAAACCTTGAGTAGACCACCTTTCCTGCTAAATTAACACCTAAGAATTTAGTACCTGTAGCTGTCAGGTACTAAATTAAATGTTTCCACATTTACTAAATGACATCATCACATTTCAAAACAGAAAAAACAACCCTGGTTTGTTGAACGTTTCTCTTGTCTTCTCTTCTACTCTTTAGATCCTCCCAAAAAGTATCTCCTGGGAAAATACCAATGAATAAGCATGACACTGACCTTGAAGATGAAGACTTTTCTCCAAGACCGATCCCGAGTCCTCACCCAGTGAGTCAGAAGGTAATGCTCTGAAAAGTGAGCTTATGTCATCTAGAAAGCTTGAAGTCTCTATAGCAAAGCACCTAAGTACCACTTCATCCTTATATAAGGGTTATTCTGACTATTGTAAGATTATATCTTTATGTAGGAATATATGTATATATCTCACAGGTCCGTACAATTCAAGTAATAATCCATATATAGGTATATATACAGGTAATATAGGTAATAGTGTATACATAAGTTTAAGAAAACTGAGGTTTCAGTTGCCGACTGTCCATGATCACATAACTAATAAGCAGTAAGGTTGGAATTCCAAGTCTGGGGCTTTGGCTTCAGAATTTGGTGCTTTTATCAACCATGAAGACACAGCATTCTGTGTCACCAGTGCCTGACAGTCTTGTTACTGTCCTCAGAGCAAACATTGTACTTGAATTTAGAGGTTAGTTGCCAATAACCCTTGATTGATTTTAATTGTTAACAACTAATGAGCTATTTTGAAACGTTTATTTTAATTGAACTTAATTGAAAGGAAAGGAAAAATTAATATAGTTGGCAGCTCTCCCTTGAGAAGTCCATGCCCACATTTTTGGGCATCTTAAATTTCCTATCTCTTTCTCTTAATCATCGAGCTTAAAATCTGTATTAAAATCTCCAACACTGCTTCCAAAAAATTATAGTATATCAGATTTAATGTTCTCTCTCATCTCTTATTTAATATTAGTTGCAGAAATAGTTAAGTGACTTTAACAGAAAAATATTCTGAAATATTATTGGAGTATAGTTTCCTTTTTTTCTTTTCTGTTTTGTTTTGATTTGGTTTTGGTTTTCCAAAGTTTCTCTGTGTAATAGTTCTGACTCTCCTGGAATTTGCTTTGTAAACCAGGCAGGTGATCTGCCTTCCTCTGCCTTAAAAGAGCTGGGATTAAAGGTCTGAGTTTGAGGCTACTCTGGTTTATATAGTGAGTTCCAGGACAGCCAGGACTATACATAGAGACCTGGTCTCAAAAAACTAAGTAAGTAGGGGGAAGGAATATTTATATATATATATATATATATATATATATGTGTGTGTGTGTGTGTGTGTGTGTGTGTGTGTGTGTGTGTGTGTGTGTGTTAAGTTTAGAATTTTTAGAAGCAATTTTAATAAGGGTTCTTAAACACTTCAACCTCCCTTCTAGCCTACCTACCAAAGGTAAAAGAAAAGAAAGGAAAGGAGATGTGGACCTGTTTAGAAGTAGTTTTGGGGGGCACTTCCAATCTTCGTTGTCAGGATATCAGCAGTCCAGTCCAGTCAGCAAACACCAAACACAAATCATAGGAGTGGCTAGATCCAGAAGAAACCTCGAGACTGCTGAATTGGCAGGAGTCTGAGGAAGCAGCAAAGAAGCAGCTGGAATAAAAGGAGATGTTCTCTTGTGCGTTCTCTCTACAAAGTCATGACAAGCGAAGACCAGCAAAGTGTTACCAGGCGAACCAATGCGAGAGTATCCTCTCATTCTCTGTGGGGTTATATTTATATTCTTTCTAAACATCACATGCCTTCTCAAGTGTCCACTCCAGTAAAACATCACATACCCTTTCACAAGACAATGTCCATAAAAATACCACTTGTCTGTCTGCAGGAAAACATCCTCTCATAAGACAGCTTCCAAAAAAAAAAAAAAAAAATCACATGACGAAACTAAGTCTCAAAAGAAACCCAGCAATTTTCACTTTATATATGTGTGAGAGTAACAATTCTGTATATTGTACTTCTGCCTAACATGTATCCAGAATAATGGTTGATAGTCTAAGTAGTGAACAAATCTTAATATGTAATTGAATATTATTTGGCAAATATTTATCTAAGGAAAATAGAGCAAATAAATTTCCTAAGAATTTTTTTTTTGCTTCCATTTATAGATTTCTAAGATCCAGCCGTCTGTCCCTGAACTTTCACTTGTGTTAGACAACAATGTCACAGAGTCAAGTAGCCAGCCTAACCCGCTGGGAATGGTGACTATGGAGAATCCTTTGTTGATTAGGCCATCACAGCCTGAGCTTTGTAATGTCAAACACAGCTCAGAAGCTAACCCTGTGGAGCCTTTCCTAAGGGTGCTACCAAATCAGTTAAGCCAGGATACTGCTTTAAGACAGTGCAGAGGGAAGCAGGCATCCACCTGTAAGAAAGAGAGTCTCCAGTTCAGGAACACTAATGCTAAACCATCTCTCAATGTGCCATCTCCTGACGTAGCTGAGGAACTTCAAGCAGTTTCTGCTGGAAGCATGCCAAAGGAAGACTACCCCCTGAGACCTTCCACACTGGACTCTCAGCAGCCCTCTTTTGCTCCACAAGCCTACCCACACTACCTTGTTTTTTCACCCCATAACTCAACAAGACCAATGGAGCTTCAAGTACCCACTCCTTCATTACCATCCTACAATCCCACAAATGTCTGCAGCTGTTGTCAACATCACGGCCATATTCAGTATAGTACAATAAATTCTTGGCAGGGAAATACAGTAGGGTCCGTTCAAGATCTCCAATCTGAAGCCCTTCCAAAACATGCATTCTTTCACTCAAGTGGATGCCCATCTCTGTGCCCTAATGCCATCTACTCGTCAAGTAGCCCTGTTACCACGAAGCAAGGAGGCGTGAGCACCTATTCTCCCCACAACAATGGAGAACCGTCTCCTCTGGCAGGACCTTCACACATGGACTTGTGTGTGCCACATCCCTGTGCCATGTGCATGCACACACCCAGTGCAGCACCAGACAATGGCATGATGGGACTGTCTCCTGATGCATATCGCTTTGTCACAGAACAAGACAGGCAGCTGAGACTACTTCAGGCACAGGTTTGTGTGGAACTTTGTTGGTACTCTGAAATTCTTAGTATATTTCCATAATACTTGGCAACTCTACAGTGATTGTACGTCATAAAACTGTAGAGTATTAGAACCAGAAAGACCTTAGAAGCTGAATTCTAGTCCCTCTTATCTTATAGATAAAGTGAGTAGAGAGAATAGTTCAGCCTTGTTCCATAACTGCTGGTTAGTAGGGCTAGGACCAGAGAGCAAGCCTTCTATCTCTGTCCTAACCTACAACATCATCACATTTTCTTTCCATTCTCTCTAAACTTTTATATATAGTTAAATACAAAGGCTTTCATGTCTCTAGTTTTCAGCCTTTGTGTTTACTCATCTAAGCCAGTGAGTCTTTAGAATGTTCCTTGCTACTGTTTTTATAAAACAGTTTATAAACTGTTTATATAAATAACATGTAAACTGTTTATATAAATAAAATTATTTTTAAAAAAAGTTAAAAGAAAAGTAAAAGGAGTTGAGATATATGAACAGGACAATGAGATAGGAAATAAATATATTTTGGTGTTATTGATGCATAATTCAGATATCACACAATTTACCTCTTTACAATGTACAGACCAGTGGTTCTTTATTCAGAGTCAGTGTTTTGTTTTGTTTATATAAGTACACTGTAGCTATCTTCAGACACCAGAAGAGGGCATCAGATCCCATTACAGATGGTTGTGAGCCACCATGTGGTTGCTGGAAATTGAACTCAGGACCTCTGAAGAGCAGTCAGTGCTCTTAACCACTGAGCCGTCTCTCCAGCCCTTTGTGTGTATGTTTTAAGTCTTTTTGAGACAGTCTCTCAGTAGGACCTGCGTGTAGGCTAACTGGTCAGAGAGCCTAAGAGTCTGCCTGTCTCCACCTGCTTAGTGCTCCCATGGTAATTGCAGTTACACATCACACCTGCCTTTTACTTGCATGCTGGAGATCAAACGCAGGTCTTCATGTTTGCAGGGCAAGCATTTCACCAGCTGTGCTGGTAACTTTCAGACATGTCCATTTTGAGCACATAAAGAAATTTATTGCATTGAGTCATTTTCTAAGAGTACACATGGATTTTCTAATTGTCTGATTCTGTTCTGTCAACAATTTGAACTGTTGTCTATTGCAGTCAGTGTACCAGTGACTACTATACTTATAGTTTATTTATTTGTGTGTCTGTGTGTGCTTGTGTATATTTATGATGACCATGGTATGATTGTAGAAGTCATGAGTTTACAGGAGTCAGTTCTCTCCTTCCAATAGATGGGTGCTGGGGATAAAATTTAAGTCATCAGTCTTGGTTGCAAATGCCTTAAACCCCTGAGCCATCTTACTGGCTCTCTAGAAGTAAATTATGAAGTCAAAGGAATGTTTATTTAAAATAAGTCCAGAGACACTCAGACTTGGGCTAGGCCTGTAGCTCAGTGGTGGAGCACTTGCCTCATATAAAAAGGATACCCAAAATTATTCCTATTCTAGTATTCACAATCCTTTGTTTGTTTGTTTAATTCTTAATGGAGTGGGCAGATGTATTGAACAGACAGATTCTTTAGATTCTAATTTATTTTCCAGCCAATATAGGTCTTGTAGCCTTGGAAAAGCAACCTTATTGATAATTATATTAGTCCACTAAAATTAACTAGTTAATCATAATATCGTTTATAGGGAAATAAAAGTATTTTAAAAAATCAACAACAAAACAAAGGAGGATATGTCTCACTTCAGTATATACTCGAGAAAAGTTAAAAACCCTGTACCTAAGCTGCTGTGGTGTACATCTCCATATGCCAGGAGATGGAGGGAGTGGGAAATCAATCTGGGAGGCCAACCTGAGCAACAAACCAAGGTTTAAATCACCTGGAATTACAGCAAGACCCTATCTTGAAACAACAAAACAAAATCAAAACAAAAACCCCTTGTATATAAATGTCCATAGCAATATTCCCAGTAGGCCAAACTATAAACAGTTTGGTTGTCCATCAGCTTGATTGATGGATAACTTCAATGAGCGTATTCTTATGGTGGAGTCTTCAGCAGTCAAAAGCACTGATAAATGCTGTGATTAATCTTGAAAGCTTTATGTAGAGGGAGAGAAGCCAGGTACATAGCTTAGTTCTGTGTATATGAAATGTCCAAAATCATCAAACCCAGAGAGCTGGAAGGTGAGTTAGTGGGTCCAGAGGTCAGGAGAGAGGAGTGGTAGGCAATGACGGTGAATAGATATAGAGGCTTTTAGGGTTTGAAAATGTCCTGGAATTAATAGTGATTATGGTTTCACATTTTGTGACTGTACTATGAACTTCAGAACTGGTTAATTCTAAGGTATGTAAATTACGTCTCCACTTGAAAAGGAGGAGGGAAGGCTCATGGAATTATAAAACTTACACATAAAATCTGTGATATAGGACTAGAGAAATGGCTCAGTGGTTAAGAACACTGGTCCTCTTGCAGACAACCTGGGTTTAAGTCCCAGTATCCACATGGTAGCTCACAACTGCTTGTAACTCAAGCCCCAGGGGATCCAGTGCTGTCTTCTGGCCTCCATGGACACCAGACATGCAAGTGATGCAGACAAAACACCCATCCACCTAAAAGAAATAATTTGTGCTACAAGTATCTTGCAGATAAGAAAGAGCCAGTCAGTGTTAGCTATTGTTTGTTACTATTTTGTTTCAGTGTGGCCAAACATGAGCAACTTTGACTAAAGTTTATAAAGGGAATCTTGTGTAAAATCTTCAGTTTTTGGTACATGAAACTCAAGGTATGTCTCCTTCTCCATTCTTAATTGATTTATAAATGAAGTAGAAATAAAATATATTGATTTGAGGTGAATATTAATCTAACTACCTGTAAGTTTCACTTTTCAATTTATACATAGTGAAAGTGGGTCTTAATAGCTAATGGTAATGCCTTTCTACCCTAAATAAGTCTCATGGTATGATTTAATTGTATTGTGAGAATATATAGTTAAAGTCAGCTCTGTAATGACTAGAGTATTTGTAATTTGTTACTAAACTCTGCTGCCAGTTTTGTTGATTGCTGAGTTACATGTTTTTAATTGATACAGATTCAGCGCTTATTAGAAGCACAATCTCTAGATCCTGGCTCCCATAAGACAGTAGCCACTGCGGAAGACACTGTGAAAGCGGCGAGACAAATGGAGCTGGTTTCCATGGAAGCACAGTCTTCACCTGGCTTGCACATGAGAAAAAGTGTGAGCATTGCTGTGAGCACAGGTAACTCTTTTTTTTTTTTTTTTTAAATTGTAAGAAATTAGTTTTTAGTGCTTCTCATGTTTGCCTTTTGAAAGAAGGGAATGGAGGAAGAGATAAGGATATGGCTTAGTGTGGTGTCTGCCACACAACCATCCACGGATCTGAGTTCAGATCTGTAGCACCCACGTAAAAAGCCAGGTGCAGTAGTTAATGTGCGTCTATAATCCTAGCACTGGGAAGGCTGAAGGATCCCTGGAGCTCTCTGAGTAGTGAGTCTTGCCTAACCTGTAAGCTCTAGGTTCAGTTCTCAAAAAATAGAGTAGAGAGTGGTGAGAAGACTCCCAACATTGACCTCTGGCATCCACATCCTTCTGTATGTGTGCACACACTTAAACACATTCATACAGAACACACACCAAAGAAAGGATAAAATGTGTAGTGTTTTTGTCTGTCTTATAAAATTCTGCATTTACTATATAGTATTTTCTTGTTTGTCGGGGGGGGGAGGAGGGTTTCAAGACTGAGTTTCTCTGTGTAGCCTTGGCTGTCCTGGAACTCACTCTGGACCAAGCTGACCTCAAACTTAGATCCACCTGCCTCTACCTCCCAAGTGCTGGTATTAAAAATGTATGCCACCACTGCCCAGCTATTGTAGTTTCTTATCATCTGTGTCTATCACTAGACCACTTCTTAGGACTTAGAAATGCCTTACCCATTTTTGTATCTCTTATACAATTTAAAGTGGCAAGTCATTCACATGTTTTAGGGTTTGTCTTTTTTTGTTTTGACTTGTTTGAGATTTTTGAGACAGGGTCTCTCTATTGTAATCCTGTCTGTCCTGGAACTTACTCTATAAACCAGCTTGTCATGGATTTCACAGAGACCCTCTTACCTCTGCTTCCCAAGTGCTGGAATTAAATACCTGTAATACCATGGCCAGTTCCAAAACAAATTATTAACGATCATTTTAGCTAAGAGACTTTTAGGAGCATAGTTATTTTACATGTACTTAACTTTCTCTAAAGGTATAAAGTAAGCAGGAGCTATTGCAACTTTTCAAATTGTTTTCTAAAAAATATAGTACAAATTTAAACCTTGATGTTATTGTGATTTATTTTCATACAGTCACTCAAAGTAGAAAATGTTTTCGTGATGCTGTGTACCTGTAGTTCAAGTGCTCTGGAGGGTCTTGAGTTTATGGCCAGATTGGGCTCTATTCCTTGACTCAAAAACAAAATGAAATGAAAAAAGAAACCATTTTGACTTAAATTTTTACTTCTTCAAACCACTTCATTAGCAATGTTTCCCAGATTGAAAAATGTACATAGGTCATGGTGCAAGAGATTATTTGAGGTAGAGTACAGATGGCTCTATACCTTGACTCAAAAACAAAATGAAATGAAAAAAGAAACCATTTTGACTTAAATTTTTACTTCTTCAAACCACTGCATTAGCAATGTTTCCCAGATTGGAAAATGTACATAGGTCATCGTGCAAGAGATTATTTGAGGTAGAGTACAGATGGCTGTCTTACTTTTGTAAATCCAATTTTCTTTTTAGATTGATTTTATGTGTATGAGTATATGTATGTATGTATGTTCACCAGCTATATGTCTGATGCTAGCAGAGGTTAGACGAGGTTGTTAGATCCTGTAGAAGGTTGGTTTTGACTCACCATGTGAGTGCTGAAAACCAAACCCAGGTCTTTTGTAAGAACAAGTATTCTTAACTAGAGAGCCTTCTTTCCAGCCCCAATTATTTATTCTTATGTGTAATGGAAAAGATATGACTAGAATATGAAACCTGAGACTTCACAGAAGCAGTGAAGCTAAGTAAAAATGAAGTGAGTTTCTGTAACAGAAAGTAGAAACATGGTGTATAGATAGGCTCTAAAAGCATGTACAGTGGCTCATTACATTAGAGAAGCACTGGGTTGTTTTCTTTTAAGTGTGTGTTTTATGTACACATGTACATACATGTGTGTAGGTATGCTCAACCTTGTAGGTGTGAATAGATGCCAGAACTTGAGATCACTCTGTCTTCTCATTTGCTTCTCTGCTCTGTCTGTCTGTCTATCCGTGTGTGTGTGTGTGTGTGTGTGTGTGTGTGTGTGTGTGTGTGTGTGTGTTTTGGTTTTTCATGACGGATTTCTCTGTGTAATCTTGCCTGTCCTGGAACCCACTTTATTGACCAGGCCGGCCTTGGACTCAGATATCTCATGCCTCTGCCTCCTGAGTGCTGGGATTAAAGATGTGCACCACCGCCACCTGGTTCCTTTCTTTCATTAAACCTGGAACTTGCTTTTATCAGCTGGCTGCTCGCTAGCTGGTGGCTTTTACATGGGTTCTTAGAGTCCTCATGCAAGCAGTTCACACTAAGATGTCTCCTTCTCTCCAAAGCACTTGATTTTTAAATACCTGCCTCACAGTATGTGTGCTTGTGCACCTCTAACACGGTTATTTAGAACAAAACCAGAGAACCTATGAATTTACAGGGTTTTTTTCCTCATGAATCTTTTTTTCTCTTGAGGTATTTTTATTTTATTTTGAGACAGACTGTTATTAATGTAGCACAGATTGGCCTTAAACTACATATCCCAGGCTACCTTCCCATTCAAGATCCTCCTATCTCAGCTTGTTGAGTACTGGAATTACAGGCGTGCCATTGTACCTTAATTTGAGAAGCAGAGCATCCTCTTGAGCAGGCAGGACACAAGCGTCCCCTTTTTTTCCCTTTGCCATTGGTTTCTTGTCTTCTTGCCTTCCACCTACTTCTCTTTGTGGCATTTTTAAAGGTAATTTGAAACAATGTAATTTTGTTAAGATAATGTAGATGTTCCTTACAAGCTTTTACATTCATTCTTTTTCTAGTTGGATATTCGTTCTAATAGCTGAACTAATTTAACCCCTTAGGTGCTAGCTTGTTTTGGAATGCAGCAGGTGATGATCAAGAGCATGACTCACAGCTGAAGCAAGATGACACCAAGATTTCCAGTGAAGACATGAATTTTTCTGTAGATATTAATAATGAAGCGACAAGTCCTCCAGGTAGCGCATCTTCCTTAAAAGCAGTTGACATTCCTAGTTTTGAAGAAAGCAACCTTGCTGTGGAAGAATGTAATCATCCACTTCCTGAATCCAAGTAAGAACCTTCCATTCTTGCAGTGCTCTGGACTAAATATATTTTATATTCAGGGATTGGTTTTGTTTTGTTGGGGGGCAGTATTTGTTTTTTTGAGACCAAGTCTTTCTATGCATCCCTGGCTGTTCTAGCCCTGAACTCACAAAAGATTTGCTTGCCTCTACCTCCTAAGTGCTAGAATATAACTTTTATATTTATATACATAATAGAGAATAATCAAATCTGGCAATCAAAATTATGACCTCATATACTTTTTGTGGTAAAAAAAAATTAAATCTGCTCTGCAACTTTGTAGTATAACATGGACTATTATTTATTACTGTCACAAATATGTTCTTTTTTTTCTCTTTGAGACATTGATAAGCTTAGTGTATTTTCATTGAGGTCTTTACATAGTAAGTGTCAGCATAACAGAAAATCTCAAAGATAACTTTCTTCAACTATGCCCATATGTCAGTTATTGGGGTTTGCTAATCTGAATGAGTTACAACATCTTAAAAGAAAGCTTCAGCATCCCGTGTACTCAGACCTCACCTTAGAGATTCTAATAATACAGGGTTCCAAATGACAGTACAATTATATTTGAAAATGCCACCATGTGGGTGCTGGGAACCAAACCCAGGTCCTCTTGGAGAGCAACTAGTGCTCTTAACCACTGAGTGGAGCCTCTCTTCAGCCCCTTCCTTGACTTAATTCAGTAAACTACAGAATCCTTCTAAAATTAAGATTTTCAACTCTTTGAAAATCTCCAATCCTTTGGTAATTAAAAACTTCAGAAAAGGACCTAATTTAACTAATAGAATGAAAAGCTAATTGCTTTTTCAGGACATTTATAATCAGCTTTATTGATTGTAACATAAACAAGATGTAGATCTAGTACCCTTTTTTTCAACATATAATATATTGATTTAGGATCAATACTATCTCTAGAGCAAATGCGGTGGCACTCAGAATATGGAGGCAGGACAATCGTGAATATGAGACCAGCACTATATAGAACGACCTTGTCCTAAAAAAACCATTTCCAGAGCTGTCCGGGGTAGGTTTGGTGCTGCTCTACCTTCATCTGGTCTGACTCACGCTGTGGCTCTCATTGCTGAGTAGTCATGGGTGTCACTTAGCTCCCTGGGCTCCTAGATCAGCTGGTCTTTGTGGTGTTGGAGCAGTCTCTAAAGATGAGTTTATTGGCTGTACAGCTTATTGTCTATCGATTGCTTTTTCCAATGGAAAGTGATGGTGTAAGGAAGGCATCTATAGAGACATTGTTTAAAACAATTGTTTAAGAAGCCGTGCTTTGGACATACTGGCACATTGAAGTCATTGTTTAAATTTTTTGAGGTTAAAATCTTTCATCTAGCTTTTGTTTTTATTTACTAGTTTAGACACCTAGATAAATGTTTTTAAACTTTTGAGCACACCACAGTGTTGAAGCCCAGTGATCATGAGCATTCTCCTGATCTCTGGTTGACTGTTTTTTCATCTATAAGATGGGAATAATAAAGACACCTATTTTTGAGGTCATTGTGAGAAGTAAGTGTTCATATGTAAATCAGTCAGAACAGTGTCTGCAGCTGTGTAGCCAGCGTTTGTTTGATGGTGAATACTGTTAAAGGAGAAGATTATGTGGCTTATAGTTTCTGAGGTTTCCGTCTTAGCAGCTGGCTCCATTGCTATTGGTTGTTGGTGATTCTGACACACACGGCAGGCCCAGCCGCCCACCTCGTGGCAACTGGGATGCAGCAGGAGACAGAACCTGAGCTCAGGAGTGGGCTTGTCCCGATTTTCTTCACCCTCTCCCCAAGCTGATTAGATGGTGCTGTTCACGATTAGGACTGCTTTTCTCTCAGTTGTTGTTCCTCTCTAAAAAATGCCCTCACAGACACACCTGCAGTGTGCTTTAGGAATCTCCTAGGGGTTCATCAGGCCATTTGGCAGGCAAGACTATTAATCACCACAGTATTTAATCATGATGGTCATTTAGTTAAAAATGGAATAAGCCAAGCTTAAAAATGGAATAGTCCAAGCCAACTGGGATGGACTCTCCCTTCGACTACAAACAGTGTGTGTCCCAGAATGCCCTACAAAGTACAGTATAGGCCAGGCCATGCTTGAACTTGTGGCAGGTGTGAGTTTCCATGCCTGACTTTTGAGTGTCAGTGGGTTTTGGTTATTTTTCGAGACAGTATTTCTCTGTGTATCCCTGGCTTTCCTGGAACTGGCTGTGTAGACCTGGCTCTGAATTCAGAGGTTCACTTGCCTCTGCCTCCCAAGTGCTGGGATTAAAGGCATGTGCTACCACTACCTGGCTGAATGACAATATTTTTTGGAGAGACAAGCAAACCTTAAAGGCAACATTAGAGAGTTCCTGCACTAAGGTGAAGAGGCTACTTAATGTGATTGAAATTAAGGAGTGATCTGCTGGTTTTAGAGCACAGTACGAGGAACAGGGGGAGAAGAAGAAAACTCACAGTTACAGACTTCCCACTCTGTGTATCTGATACTGTGTTAGCAAGGCCTTTTTAAACTTTCTGCAAGTGACCCCTTTAACCTGAGAAATTTTAACATGACCTTGTATATATTGAGATAAAGTAGGTATGCAAAACATTTAGTGATACAGAGACAAAAGATACTTAGAGTAATGGGATAGGTCTGAATGTTGAGTTTTACATAAAGAATTAAGTCTTGGCTAAATAGTTGAAACTATAAGAGATGGCACCTTCAACTTTTTTTTTTCCTTTGAGACAGGGTTTTGTTGTGTAACCCTAGCTGTCCTACAACTCAGTTTGTAGACCAGACTGGCCTCGGAACTCAGAGATCCATTGAGATTAAAGTCCATTATGTTTCTATAAGAACGTGTGTGTGCGCGCGCGTGGATACACACACACACACACACACACACACACACTGTAGTTCATAATACGTAGTAATCTTTGATCTGAGCCACAGCATTTTAACAGCTTTCATTGAAATATCAAAGTACTGATGAGCATGTGCAGTGCAAAAGTATGTGCTATGTGTTCAGAACAAAGGTTGCAATGAAGCCGGGCGGTGGTGGCACACACCTTTAATCCCAGCACTTGGGAGGCAGAGGCAGGCGGATTTCTGAGTTTGAGAGTTCGAGGCTAGCCTGGTCTACAGAGTGAGTTCCAGGACAGCTAGGGCTACACAGAGAAACCCTGTCTCGAAAAACCAAGAAAAAAAAGGTTGCAGTGAAGTCATGTGTTGCAGTATGAGTAAACACTGCCAAAAACAACTCTTGGCGTTATCTTGGGAAGGTTATTAGCAGCCTGGAGCCCTAGATTCTCCAGCTTCTACCTCCCAAGTGACTTCACTCATTGGGGTTGGAGACAGTTGAGCAGTTAAGAATGCTTACAGCTTTCTAGAGGATCTGAGTTTGGTTCCCAGCACCTGTGTCAGGCCCTCACAACTGCTTGTAAGTCAAGGCCCAGGAAAACTCAATGCCTTTGGCCTCCACAGATCCCCCCTGCCACCACACACACATGCGTCTACTAACACACACATATACGTGTAATGTAAAAATAAATCTTTGGAGGTTGGAGAGATGGCTCAGGGGTTAAGAGCACTAAGTATTCTTATAGAGAACCCTGGTTCTTTTCCTAGCTCAGACATGTAACAAACACATACAGCTTCAGTTCTGGAGGCCTGACTTCTTCTGGCCTCACTGGGCCCTTGCATGCACATGGTACACATAAACTTATACAGGCACACAGACATATAAATAACTAAAAGATTTCAGCCATGTGCCACCATACCTAGCCACTTTTCTCTATTTTCTGCAAGAGCCACAGATTAGTGCTCTAACAAGAAATGCACTTATAATGCTGCTTCTCCCAGTCACTTTATATTATCAATTTTGAAAGTAATAAAAGCTCTAAATAAAGTTGAAAAAGAAACCAAAAACAAGGAAGAAATACCACCAACTGAATAATATGATAATTGTGGCTTATGAACCTTGAATTGACAAGGATCTTTTCTATTTTAAAACTTCAAATAAGCAAATATATATTTAAAATGCTTAGATATCCTAAAAGGTTTTTCTGCATCAGATGTAGACAATATCAGTAGCTAGTTTCTAGCCTTCAGTGAAAAATAACTTAAAATAGTACGCTGGTCTGGAAGAATTGAATATACAAGCAAAAGGCTGCTTGGGTTTTACCACTTTCTTCCAAAAGTACTGCACTTCAAATATACATGAAAAGCATTTTGATGTCTGTTAACCCTGCATGTTCTTTCCAGCAGCTCTTCTTCGGAGCAGAGCAAAGAACCTGATGTTCCTGTGTTCTTCCCAAATGCTTTGCTGGCTGAAAGTGTGAGCATGTGCTTACAGACTGCACCAACAGAGGGAGCCAGTAACAGCACTGAATCACCACGGGGAACAAAAGTTGAGGCTTATGGGCCATCAGATCACCAGAAAATTTACCAGGACTTGTTGGTAAGTAGACCACTTTGTCTTTCGTGAAGTGCTTATTTAATATAGGAAATACTAATTAAGCTTTCCCTAGATTTAAACTGAATAAGACCTTGAACTAGAATCATCTTTGACCACTAACAATTACAATATGTGATTGTTTAGATTTTTCATAAATTTTGATAATGTAAATTGTAAGCTTTCTAGTCATCAGGTACTTAGCAAAAACAAACATTTGTTCTTGAAATTTTGTCTCTAAAAAAGGAGAAAAAAACCCGTATACAAGTATACTAGATACTTTATGGTATTCGACAAAATGCCTTCCTTGTGGCATTTTCCCTAAATCTTAAGGTTGTGTTAAGAGGAAGCGGTTGACAAAGCTTGCTTTCTATTAGAGAACTCCCAGATCAGGTGGCTCACAACCACCTACATTCTACCTACAAAGGCACACACGTGCACATAAATAAATAATGAGCAAATGTTTTTAAAAAGGTCTTCAGAGTACTAGTGATTTTTAGATGCATTCTTTTTCTTTCCAAAGGGTCAAGTGAACCACCTACTAAATAATTCCTCCCAAGAAGCTGATCAACCACCTACCAAAGCAGTAGTTATCAACCATGACTGTACCAAAACCCAAAATACTCACCATTCAAGGAAAAAACAACACAATTCAGGACTAGTAGACAAAGACTGTGTACTCAGTGCAACTATTAAACAGCTAAGGAACCTAGGAGTGAAAATTGATTCTCCCACTAAAGTGAAGAAAAATGCACAGAAGGTGGATCATGCCAGGTAACTAGGTTTTGTTTTAGAAGATGGATAAATGTTGGGTACGTTGCAGCACTCCTAGAAAGTGTGTGCTTGCATCTCAGGTCTGCTGATTGGCCATTCATTGAGAGTCTGCTGTATGTGAAATGCAAGTATCTTACATTTTCCAGTCTTAGTGGGAGGAGGTTACATAGAAAAGATACCTGAGGGTGGTGGTTCTATTGATTTATTCTTTTATTGGTATCTTTCCAAGCTAAAGTTGCTAACAAAATACTGGAAAAGAGAAATGAGTTTTATTGCAGTGTCTGAACATTTCCTTAGAGGTGGTGGAGTGTCACACCAGTTCCTGGTAGCAGTGTGCAGCCAACCGTTTGAGCCTTCTGTTTAGATTCCTCTTTACCAAAGATGGCCTCAGCGTATATACACCTATACAAAGAGGATAAAACCTGGAAGTTATATTATTAAGCTAGTAAGTTTTCTGAAAATTGTTTTTGTATTAGAAAACTAACAAAACTTCCTAGTTTAAAAAGCAAGCAACATGAGACGATCTAAGATAAAGGACACGAGCTCCCCTTCCCTCAGACTCTTCAGTCTGTCACATTCATGTTTACTTTGTGTATTTCTTTCCTATTTTCCTAGAAATGTTACTTGAGTGGGTGCTGGGAACTGAACTGGATCCCTAGAAGAGCAGCAAATGCTCTTGACACTGAGCCATCTGCCCAGGCCCTTTCTAGTGCCTTTAATAGCTGCATTATATTCTGTTGTAGCCAGGCACAATTATACAGTATGTTGAGCCTTCATGCTCTCTGAACATTTATGTACTGTTTAAATCAGTGCTAAGTATATATCGTTCTGGAAGTATTTGTTCAAATTAAAGTTATAATAGGTGTTTTATCATTGCTTGCCAAATATTTATATTCATTTTATCATTTTAATCTTTACTGATAGTACAGGAGAATGAGGCTACACTTTTGAATATTTTCTCTTTTTAAAAAATACATTTATTTGTTCATGTGTGTGTGTGTGTGTGTGTGTGTGTGTGTGTGTGTTATATCAGGGAAAAATTTGGAGTCACTTCTTTTTTTCCACCATGTGGTCATTGAGCTCAGCAGCAAGTGCCTTCACCAACTGAGCCATCTCAGAAGCCCTGACATTTTTGTTATTTCTGTACTGAGAGACAGACTAAGACATCAGTGACCACATAGTGATTTCCTCAGTTTCAAGGGGTCCAGGGCTCTCCTCTAGACTCGGGGTACCAGGCACATATAGGATGTATGTGTGCATGCAGGCAAAACATTCATATATATATAATTAAATTTTTAAGGAAAAAAAGCACAAGAAAGAACTATATATACCTGTTTGGATTCATAATTTCCCCATGCTTTCCACGCAGAACCGTGTTTGTTTGAACAACTCATTGTATAGACCTGGTTCATAGTTCTCTTGCCTCAGCTTCTTATTACAGGCATGATTAAGACTCCCATTAGTGAGTCGATATTGGAAAATGTATTTTTTTTCTTTCTGTTTTTGTTTTCTGTTCTGTTTTATTTTGTGTTTGGGAGGGGATTGGGTGTTTTGGTTTGGTGTTTTGTTTCTTTGTTGTTTTGGGGGGTGTTTTTTTGGTTTGGCTTTGCTGTGCTTTTTAACAGGTTTTGTGTCGCCTAGATTGGTCTTAACTGATCATCCTGCCTTGGGGCTGGGATAGCAAGCACACCTAGCTTGGTAATTTGCTTCTTCATGATAGCCATCCTATGTCCATGCTGTCGTGTAAAACAGTGAAACTGGCAAGTCAGTAATCTGCATTCAGACTATGAATATGGGCTACCTCCTGGTTATAATGTATACTCTGTGTCTGAACCATGAGGACGCAAGTCTGGGCAGCCAGTTTAAAAGCCTCAGTAAGCTTAAAGCAGAAACTTTTGTTATTTTTGCAGAATGAAACTCTTGCTATTTTGAATAAGGTAAAAGCTGCCTTACTTTCCTGTGTCTTTCAGTGTTTTAGCATGCATCAGCCCAGAAGCAGTGATCTCTGGATTAAACTACATGTCATTTGGTAATGTTGGCATGAGCAGCTTAAGTCCCACTGGTGTGGATTTGAGCATGGAGGCAAATGCCATAGCTCTGAAATACTTAAATGAAAATCAGCTGTCACAACTGTCTCTTGCTCGATCAAACCAGAATAACTGTGACTCATCTTTCAGCCTTATACATATTAATTCAGACAGAAGCACAGTGGGGCTTAGCGTAGTTTCACCAAGCAACATGTCATTTGCAACCAAAAAATACATGAAGAGATACGGACTCTTACAAAGCAGTGACAATAGTGAGGATGAAGAGGAGCCGCCCAGCCATGCAGATAGCCAGAGCGACCATGTGTTGATCAGAAACCCAGCATGCAGACTGGCACAGTGTGGTCATGAGAAAGAGCCTTCTCGGAATGCCTGTGAAATAGCTAAGTGCTCTAACTGTGGCTCTGAGGACACGCACACAGATGTGCCAGTATTGAGAAACATCACAAATCAAGCCGTGCAGCCTAGAGCAACAGAGCACTTGAATGAGGACTTTGCTGTTTCATTAAAGAATCTTAAGCCAAACCTGGCAGTGAACCTCCGAACTGGAAAAGCAGAGTTTACTCGTCATCCTGAGAAAGAAAATGAAAGAGACATTGCAGTTTTTCCTGGAACCTCGCAGCCTCCTGAGACTGTAAAGCAAATGAATAGCATGAATTCTGTGGGCACCTTCTTAGATGTAAAGCGTCTCAGACAATTACCAAAGTTATTTTAACTCTTCATTTCTCTTGTGGTGTGAGGACTAGGTATGTACTGATGGCACTTAAGGAAGCCGGACCTTTGGGATATGTTTGTTTTTCAAGACAAGGTTTCTCTGTGTAGCCCTGGCTGACCTGGAACTCACTCCATACACCAGAGTGGCCTTGAACTCACAGAGATCTACCTACCTCTGCTTTCCAGGTGCTAAGTAGGATTAAAGGCTTGCATTATTGCCTGGCCATGACTTTTGGGATTTCTAATACCTGTTAGAGTCTTTTCCCTGTTAGTAGTTAATTAACATTGGTAGGGGATAGGGGGGTTGTTGACCCAGTTGTGAGTTGGCTGGTTAGTGGGAAGGCTGAGTTCATTCATCATCACTGAACCTAAAACAGAAGCAAAACAACTCTTAAGATCAGATACTGCAACCAATCAAGTTCCCTATACCTCAGGACCTTACATGCGCTAATGGACTCCATTACTGAGCCTAACCACTGAGCTACATCCTGAACTGTAGAATTTTAAAAGAAGGTCTCAAGTCAATCTGTAGCCTAGGCTGGCTTCACATTTTGAATTCTGCCTTCCTTATCTGGCTCAGGTATGCACTTTACCCTGTGTCTCCCAAAAGCAATTTTTAAAAATATAATCATAGTTTGTTTCCAAACTAAAATTACATTAGACACAATACTGAATAAATGACAGAACTTTTCGTTGCCTCGGGTTGTTATTTGGTGGGACGAGGCAGTGCTGGGGTTGAACCCAGGGACCTCACATGAAGTGCTTGAGCATTGAACTTTATACCTCAGTCGATGAGGTGTTATGTATACTTATTGATTCACATTTTTTGTGTGTGTGTAGATACATGAAATTACATCACATAGCTTCCACTAACCCAAGACATGTCCTCCCTCCATCCCTACCCTGATAGCCCATGGTCTTTTTACCAGAACCAGAATGTTTTTATCATTTTAAAAATGTTTCATAAGCAGAATTGTACTTTTAAAAACAAATTTTTATTTAGCATTCTACCTTTTGAAATTTACTGTCTTATTCCAAATAATATCCTGAGATCTATCCAAGTGTTGAGTGTGTCAGTAATTAATTATTTTCTTAATCTTCACTTCCATTCCCCCAAGTTGTTTCAAATTGTTGTTCTGAAGAAAAAAGAAAAAAAAATCCTCATTCACTTAAAAAGTGTAGGTTTCTGCTGAAATTAAAATGTGGTTGCCCTATATTAATGTTTGTCTCCTAACCGAAAGAAACCTAACTTCTGTTCTCTGAATGTTTTTCCTTGTTTATTTTGTTGAGGTAAGGTTTCTTTGTGTAGTCCTAGCTGTCCTGGACTTATCTCTGTAGAACAGGCTGACCTCAAATTCACAGAGATCCTCCTGCCTCTGCCTGGTTAATGCTGGGGTTAAAAGTGCATTGTCACCACTGCTCAGCTCTCTGGATGTTTTTCTAACTCAACTGTGGCTTCCTGAGATGATTTCTAGTAGAGAACTATTGTTGTTTATCAAGGCCATGGAGCCAGGGACCTGTGAGCAAAGCCTTCCCATATCGCTTCGGTTTCAAGTCAAAAGGGGGCCGGGAGTGTTTCCCTCTGCTTCCACGTGAGATTTCCAGGAAGTGGACGTCTCAGGGCCATGTAGACATGCATGCTTTTTAAATCCAGCCCTCCCAGTTTCACCCAAAAAAGTGAATGTGGGTGCCGTTTTTATTGCACTATCAAAACCAGAATATTAAGCCAGGTATGGTAACACATGCCTTTAATCCCAGCAGGCAAAGGCAGGCTGATCTCTAGGTTTTAAGCCAGCCTGATCTACATAACAAGTCCCAAGACAGTGAGTGCTACAAAGACAGACTTTGTCTTTAGAAGGAAGGAAGGAAGGAAGGAAGGAAGGAAGGAAGGAAGGAAGGAAGGAAGGAAGGAAGGAAGGAAGGAAGGAAGGGAATATTAATGGTTTAACCAAGACAGCCCCAGCAACTATATTACTCTTGATATGAATCCTCTAATTTTTAAGCTAAACAAGAAGCTGTTTGTCCAGACAATAAAGACTGCTCCAAAGCCTAGGGAGATGAGCAGACACTGCTTTGGACAAGGGGATTTAGCTCAGGGAACCAACAGTAGGAAAGAAAACAGAAAGGCTGCATTGAGAGTTAGCAACCACTGGGCTCCTTTGTCCCAGTACCCCAGACTTGACACTAGATAGGTAACTTAGAGGTTTTAGCTCCTCGATTTTGGAGATGAAGGGGTAACCCTGTGCAACATCCTATGCATGAAATGTTGGTACAGAAATAATATGTGAGACAGGTGGGATAGTGAACACATTGAATCTCAGCACCTGAGAGGCAGAGGCAGGTGGATCTCTTGAGTTTGAAGCTACCCTGGTCTACATAGTTCCAGAATAGCCAGAACCACTTACCCAACAGACCCTGTCTACAAAAAAAAAAAAAAAAACACAATGAAGAAGAGAGGGAAGAGGAAAGACAAGCAGAGGTATGGAAGTCCAGAGGGAGCCAAGGCTTTCTGTATGAACACTGGCATCCAGCCTCACCTTGAAAGATCCCAAAGGACTTCCCAGCTATAGATAAGGAAAGGGTTCCCTCTTTTTTATTTTAATAATTTTTAATATACTTCACACACACACAGTTACTTCTCCGGACAAAGACAGCTGGGAAGGAATGCTGGCTGAAAGGAGAACATTATGTTGTTTCCACCTTTGGCTTACACATTAAGAAAGAGAGCCCTACTAGTAGTTGGGAATATGGAGGCCTAGGTGATACCTCTTACATCCCCCACCTCCCCTCACTGGAGCCGTCTGGGTCATGGGGGAACATCCTCACAGGAAATCCTGCTTTCCCACTTCCTGGCCAGAGGCTGAACTCCAGGAAAAGGATGGATTTGGAGAGAGCTGTGTCCTGCCTCTTCGTGGGAGGTCTGGGACCAGGACAAGGGTGCTCCTTAAAAACAACTGGAAGGATGTCAGGCATCCAAAGAGTCGGAGTTATGGGATCTTCAAAAGCCACTCCATCTCCATTGTACACCCGAGGACCCAGCCACAGAGAGAAGGGACTTGGCCTGGGTCATCGTGCAGGTGCAAGGACTGAGACTGAACTCAGGGCAGCAGCCTCCACAGCATGGCGTCTGCCTCAGGGTCTTAGCAAGTTAGCAATCAAGTAATCAAACTCAGGTCGTCGGCTGAAGCCTGACATCCTGGAAACGGAATAAAGGCAACACACACACACAGACACACACACACACACACAGAGAGAGAGAGAGAGAGAGAGAGAGAGAGAGAGAGAGAGAGAGAGAGAGAGAGAATTCCAGACTTTGCTTATATCACTGACTTCCAAAACTTCGAGTTTTGGAGATGACTCATTACCTCATTACATCTTACAGACTCAGAGGCCTCACATGGAAGTGCTGTTTTTCCTTGGTTCCAACTCCACAGCCCTTTCTCTGATCCTCTTGTCCTCTTAAACCACCTTCCATGTGTACCCATGGCAAGGAGCACTCCCTACTGTATGACTCCCTTGTCCAGTGAAGAGCACTTGTAAAACAAGTCCTTTTCTGCCTTCTTTCTCTGGGCAGAAGGCTGAGGTAGGCATGAACTTAGGCTCCCTAAAGCCCATGCCTTACCTTATTAAGGTGGCAACAGGTCTTAGCTGAGGGTGGGAGTGTCACAGTTGAGTCACTCTTGATGAATGATTCCAGATTTCCCACCCTTGACTGAGGGATTGTCTTGCTTGCCCTGCCCTCACCAACACAAAGACTGATGGGAGTAAGCAGCTAGGTGACTGCATGGAAACCTGCATTTCCCCGCTGCACCAGATGGGGACACTACTCAGTAAGTGGCGGCAACCAAGGATCCTTTTCTCTTTCCTGGCCAGACGGAATGCCCTTTCAAACTCTGTTGTGGCTGGTTTTAGAGCCAAGACAACTAGATAGTTCCACTTCCTCCAAGCCCAGGTTCCAGCTGAATGTTCGCTCTCCGTCTCTCTCTGCAGCTCCATCAGCCTCCCTCTGATTTCTTCAGTACATGGTCTGGTATGCTGGATAAAGACAAGCCAGGGACATGACTGCATCTTTGGAGGGTCTTTGTGCCCACCACCATGCTAGGGATCACCAAGGGACACAGGGATTTCTGCTCTGCAGGGAGTCACAGGGCAACCTCACTTCTGCTCATCTTCGGTCCTAGAGAAATTGCTTTGTGCTTACCATCCCCTTCCTGCCCCCACCACCAATTCCCTCAAGGCCTGGGGAAACAAGATAATGATGGAATAGCCTAGGAGAAGCAAAGTGCCCACTCATACATCACAAATTCCCTTAAGCCTGTAGTAAGCAGAACCATAATGGTCCCCTGAGAAGATAGGCTTGGTCCTCTCATACTCCTGATAGCACAGAGCCCACGCTACCACTCGAAATGAACCAACAACCAGAAGCTGTGCTCACTGTGCAGATGAGGAAACAGTTTGCAGACAAGGTCAAAGCTTGCCCTCTGCCACTGGTGTCAAGATTGGGAGAAAGCTGGACTTTGTTTTTCTTTTGTCTTTTCATTTACACTGGCTCTATAACCCAGGCTGGCCTCAAATTCACATTTAGCTGAGGACAACCTTGAGCCGATCCCCCTGCTTTCACCTCCCTGGTGTTAGCATCAGAAGATGTTCAATCATTCTTCGTTTATGGGTTGCTGGAGATCAAACCCACAACTGAGTTCTTTTCCAACCCCAACCAGGGATTTCTTACCTTCCTATACACCATCTACAACAGAAAGGGAAGCTTTCATTTCTGATGTTCAGATGTCCAGGATAGTGTCTGGCACATACTAGGCCTGTAGTAAACGGAATACATGAATGACCAAAGCTGGGCTTGTCTGCTTCATCCAGGGCCACAGTCTTCACAAACCCACTTCGTACAACTTGAGCCACAGTCTCACTGATTTCTCATCATCTTCAAATGTACCTACTGCTGGGTCTTCCCACTTACTCCTGATCTTCCCCTCTCTGTCCTTATTACACTCCAAAGCAAAGGACACCAGTTTAAATCCCTGTCTGATGTACAGCCTCTCCTGGATTCCCAGTGCTTTCTAGCACCCTCTCTAACATACTAGACTGCACAATAATTCTTTGCTTCTGCTTCAGTTTCCTTCAAGGAAATGTCTCTGCACCTAAATACAGGGTCTGAATAGAGTAAGGCTCATAAACACATGCGCTCTCTGTGTGTCTCTCTCTGTCTCTCTCTGTCTCTCTGTCACACACACACACACACCACTTCTGTTCTTTAAATGCCCTAGACATGGTGCTTTTCCACCAAAAAAGTATCAGTTGGTCTTTTTAGCAACCCTGTGAATAGTGTTTTTAGAGATGAAGAAACTGAGGCACAGAGTAGTTAAGGAGAGTCTCTTCTAGCTCAGAGTGCCCTGTTGATCATTTATTTGTCCTCAACTATTAACGGGTCATGCCTTGGGGTGTAGGTTCAGGGGCAGGTTCCCAGGGCTACATAGAGATAGTTGTCTTCTGTCACAGCTTCTCCTGGTGACCCAAAGGTGCCTGGCAGAGTCCAGTCTGCCTAACGCCCATGGGTCTCCTTAAAGGTACTTTAAAAACCATATCCTTCCTTCTACATATCTTTTAATTTCCTGTTCCATCCCATGCAGCTAACAACTGTCTCAGTCTGTGAGGCACGTGAAGAGGGGATATGGATGCTTGCTCTCACAGGTGCCTCTGCATAAAGGATGGAGCCAGAGCAGAGGCTATGGAGAAAGGAAGCAGAGATGACAGATTAAAGACAGATGCAGTGACAAGGCCTTTATACAGGAAAGAGGAGCAGATTTAGAGTTTACCTGAGCCTAAGATAGAGACAGGAGAAATGAGAGGCAGAGTGAGCAAGATAAGAGATGAAAGGAATAGACCCCGGGGGTTCCTCCACTGCATCCTCATTACAGATAGGAAGACTGAAGGTCAGAGGAAGAAGTGGTCCTACTTCCTACGGATGTGTCCGTCACTCTTTCAAATACCATTGGGTCAGATCCTCCCTTCTCCAGCATTTCCTCTTGTCCTTGTGCACTAGGACTGAGCAACACAAGAGACACCCAGTGGAACTAGCCAACCAGGAAGAGAGAGAGAGGAGACAGTGTAGACAAAACAGATTGATGGGGAAGTTTTTCTGGACTAGGTAAGCTTGAAGAAGGGCAGAAAGAATGTAAGCAACTATATTAGAGCATGGTTTATGTGCAGTAAGATGTACCATTTCAGTATCCAGTTAACTGAGGTTTGACAAACACACTTTTATAGTCATCACAATCAATGTATAGAAATGTCTTTGATGGAATGTCCATTTGTGTCTCTTGTATCCACTCCACTATTGCTTCTTATCCTCTGAACTCAGCCATTGTAGATTCATTTTGCTTTTTCTATAGTTTCATGTAAATGTAGCTAGATACTATAGACACTGATAGCTTTCACTCTGCATGCATTGGAAGTTTTCTATGTTTTTACATATATCTGAAATTATTTTTATTGCTCAGCAGTATTTAGTTGCATGCCGGAACCAATATATGTACCCATCTGTTGATATGCTTTTGAATTATTCCCACTTTTTTTTTTTTTTTGAGACAGACTCTCACTATGTAGCTCTGGCTATCCTGTAACTCACAATATAGGCCAGGCCTGGTGTTGAACTCACAGAGATTCACCTGCTTCTGCCTCTCAAATGCTGGGATTAAAGGTGTACACCATTATACCCTGCTTTTTTTTTTTTTTTTTTTTTTGATGCTGTGAATAGGGCTTTATGTGCCTATGTTCCTGCGGATATGTTTTTACGTCTCTCAGTAAGTATGTGTTAACCATATGATTAAAGGAGCTACCAATGCATGCACTGTTCTCCAAGACAGCTGAGTTATGTCTGCATCCCCTTCCACGTATAAGAATCCCAGTTGACCTTCGTCCCTATCGACACTTGGTACTGTTGGTCTTTCACATTTTAGCCATATTGACAGACTTGTCAGGGTAGCTCATTGTCATGTAAATTTCTGTTTCTCTGGTGTAACTTACTTTTCATGAAAGTTTTGTTTTCTAAATTCATAGGGAATTTAAACCCAAACACATTACAATGATACTCAATGTTCAGCTGAAGATTTTAAAGTAATTCTTACACAGGAAGAAATGTCAGATAGCCAGCAAGAGTGGAGGGGACAATAGGCCATGTTGTTCTAGGTTACATAGCAGTTAAATGACCAAGAGTGAGCCTGCTTTCTCACCTCCAAAGTAGCATCACCTAGGCAGTATGGCAGGGACAGGTGGAGACAAGGGCAGACGAGGTACACACAAGAGATACTCAGTGCATACATGCACAGAGGCTGGAGGCATATCTACTGTCTTCATGTGCATCATGAACCTGGCTACTGTCCTGGTGACCATTAGCAACTATTTGCTAGAGAGATTTGGTGTTTGAGCATGTACTGTCCTCTAATAGCTTAAGCAAGTAAACCATCGACGGCGGAATGTTCTCTCCTATGGACAGACAAGCTTGGGAACATAAACTGGGGGCACAGCTTTGGTTCTCTGTATACTTCTAGAAGGTGCATAGATTGTGTAAGGAAGCTAGGCGTCTAGAAACACTGGAGAGTCCACTGCCTTCTCAGCTACTCATTCATTTTGCTCTGAGTTTTTTCCCCTTCCTTCCTTCCTTCCTTCCTTCCTTCCTTCCTTCCTTCCTTCCTTCCTTCCTTCCTTCCTTCCTTCTAACAAATGGTAGAGGATTGCTCTGGTTCTTAAGCTGTGTGCTAGAGACATCACCCTGGAGGCTGGTGAAACACTCTTAGCCTCACTTCCAGAGGAACCTAGGATCCTCTTCCAGAACTGACTTTTCTAAGGAGCACATGGAGACACCAACCCCTCCTTTGAAAGACATACATTAAAGCACAGCCCTTTCCATCTCTGCAAATGCTGATGACGAGGCTGGGATAAGAATGTGGAAATGATTTCATATGTAGGGCTCTAGGTTCAGCCTTGCAAACTGGAATGGCAGGGGGCTCTTCCCTAGTAAGGAACAAAGGCAAACACGGAGTAGAGTTATATGGAAATGAAACAGAGCAGATTATGACAACTCCTTAAATGGGCATATTTACCATCAATATTTTTTCTAAAACCCACTGTCAGACATGAACAATTTTTCACCTCCTCTTTAGAGAGGAGGAAAATGGAAGAGGCTATCTTATCAAAACCATTCAGCCCCACCAGTGAGAAAGCAGGAATAAAGAAGGCTCAGCCATACTAGCCAAAGATATTGCTCTGCTGTCCTGGTTGGGAATTCTGCCTCCACCCCTTACCAGTTGGGCATTCGCAGCAAGCAGCTTAGATGTCTGAGCTATCTGCTAAGTGGAAGTCCCGACCTCCCCTACCTCTTTGAGCTGTTGTAAAATGAACGGAATCGATATTATGAAGTGTTTAGTTCTGGCACGACACAAATTTGCTATAAACCCGTCTACCATCAGAGTGCTGGCAGACCTCCTCCATGGGTAGAAGCTCAGAGATGATACAGCACCTGAAAACATTGCAAGCCCTGGACTCTGGAGAGCGAACAACATAGGCCCTGGTAGTGGAGAAGTCTGTCCACTGCTCTTGCCTACCCGGGACCAGACTCCAGACTCACTCCCCGGTTCCTCACCTCCCCACCCCCGCACCACCCCCACCGAGGCGCTCCGAATTTCCTGCCCGACTGAGGCCCGCTCGGGGCGGGTGGAGGAGGGCTGGCATTTCCTGGCCGCCGCGTCACTGGCTCAGCGGTGCTCGGACAAAGCGCTGACCGACAGGCACCAGATGCTATTTCAGGCGGCGCCCGGCTTAGCGCGCAGTTTCCGTTTTTCCACCGTCGGAAACAGGGAACCAAGAGCTTGCAGATGTCACAAATCCCCCAGCCTCAGGCGGGGGTCCCGGGCCCAGGAGAGACAAGGCTCATGTGTTAGAAACAGGGTAGGGGCAGACACTGTCCCCGCACCTTCTATCCAACCCTACTCCTTATCCGTCTTTGGGAACACAGGAAAAGGCCATTTCACACCCAGGAAAAATGATCCAGCCATCATTGATCCAGACAAATGCATAACCTCCCCAAGCCCATAAACCTCTAGACATCTTCACCCCGATTTCCTCTCCTGAAGTAACCAATCTGCCTCAGACATCCAGAAATCCAAGATTTCCTGGATTTTTCGATTTACCTTACTCTGTAGTTCTTCCAAACTCAGTCTTGTATACCACGTGCAAAACATTTACTCCCACACCCTCTCTTCCATCTCCTGGAAGGACTAGCACAAGTTCTAACCTCTCTTCCCTGGTCTAGGCATTTCAACCCAACGGTTTTCTAAGCAAATCTGACCTCACATAGGACACCAAGCCCTTATGTAAACAAAGAAAGTGGTAAAAACAAAACCTTCAATTCCTCCAGCCACATTGTGCCAGTTTTCTGTTTCTTAACATTAACTTTCCCCCTTTTGGTCCAGGAGATCTGTCTTCCCGGGAAGCACACCCACATAGCTCACAGACAACACAGGAATACATGGCCTCTTTGTGCAGGGATTAGGAGGATGTCTAGTGACTTGTCCCTGAAGCACAGGGGGAACAGGTTCACTCCCACAGCCACACGCCTTTCACTTTTTCTAAACCAAGCAAAAGCAAGGGCTTTGTGGGTGGGGGTGGGGAGTCTTTTTCTCAGGTCACGGGTAGCCCTTTCACTAGAAGATTCCGTGGAAGATGCCTGTACACACAACTCAGCTGGACTTTCATCAAAGGTCCTAGGGGGAACAGACAGGTGTACTGAACTACATTCTATTTCCGGTATTGGTCCTGAAGTCTAGGAGGGGCAGAACTCAAACAGGAGCCACTCTTTGGAGTCAGCCTTTGACTGGATCTCAGTCTGTGACTGAGTCCAGAGCTACTGGAAGGTCAGTGCATTTTGGGGATGCACAGCGAGGCTATGGATCGGAAATTAGACAACAGAGCTTAGATGCTGGCTTTAGCTGTAAGTTTGGTCAAGTTACATCTCTCTGCTCTTTAATTTCCTTCAATGTCCTTAATGTCCCTTAATTTCTGTATGGCAACCAGACAAACGCATATGATATTTTATTAGCTCCCTACCACCCACTTTTAAGATATTATTTTTCTTGTATATGAAACTTTGTAATTTAAAAATATTTATTATTATTCATTAAGGCTTTTTGAGAAAGGGCTTCTCTTGGCTGTCCTGAAACTTCATATGTAAATTAGGCTAGCCCTGAACTCACAGAGATCTGCCTGCCTCGATGAGAGCCGGGATTAAAGGCATGTGTGCCTTTTATTCTTTAAGAATTTCATAAAATGTATTTGATCATATTCACCTCCCATTACTCCCCATCATCTCCCGTCCTAGTGTATTTAATAAAAAAAAAAAAAACCTACAGTGAGAGGCTAGAGAGATGGCTCAGTGGTTAAGAGTGTTGGCTACTCTTCTAGAGGACCTGGATTTGATTTCCTGTGTCTATACGTTGGATCACAAACTCCTGTTCCAGGGGAGCTAATGTGTTCTAGTCTCCGGACACAATACACAGACATGAATACAGGCAAAACCAGGGGCCACACCCTTAAAAAATTATTCACCTTCTCAAAAAGTGTTCAACTGTCAATAGCTCTTCAGTTAGTGGTGGAGGCTCATGAGCTCTCTTTGCTAGAATCTTGACTGGCTTGATCCTGAGCAGGCAACCACAGCTGTGAGTTATCAGTGCATTCATTGGTCCTGTTTTGACCAGAGGATAGTTTCACTCTGGTCCTCCTTAACTGACTCTTACTATCTTTTTCCCTCTGATTCAAGTTAGTCTCTCACTATGTAACAGCGGCTGGTGGCTGATCTGGAGCTCTGTATTGTAAACCAGGCTGTCCTTGAACTCATGGATATCTACCCCTTACTGCTTCCTAAACACTACCACAAACAACGTTATTCTTTGTTTTTATTTTTTGAGACATGGCCTCACTCATGTAGCCCAAACTGGCCAAGAATTTTAATATGTTTGCCCTCTTCTTCTGGGTGATAGGATTACAGCAGCCAGTTTCCACCATCGTAAAAAGAAAAACCCAGATACTCTTCAGCCCATTGGGTTCCTACAATAAGCTGTACCTATGGGCTTCAATGGCAAACTTCCTTCAAATCAGGCTTCTGTCCCTCACTAGAAGTTTAACATTGAGATACTTTGACACAGCCCTGCCATACACTTCCCGCCTCAGTTTCCTCACCTGTAAATTGGGAATAATAAAAGCACCAATGGGGAGAACTTAGATAAAGGAGGAGTATCGCTAAAGTACACTTTATTCAAAGGCATCATTATGATTTCCAATTGTATGATAATTTAAAAAAATAAAAGCACCATGAAACCAGGTGTGGTGGCACATGTCTTTAATCCCAGCACTCCAGAGGCAGAGACAGGTCAGTCTCTGAGTTCAAAGACAGCCTGATCTACAGAATGAGTTCCAGGACAGCCAAGACTAGACAAAGAAACCCCATCTCGGAAAACAAACCAGAACAAACAACAACAAAAACCAAAAAGAGAATGAAAAGAGACAATTAAGAATTTGCTAGGCTGGAGAGATGGCTCAGCAGTTAAGAGCACTGACTGCTCTTCCAGAGGTCCTGAGTTCAATTCCCACCAACCACATGGTGGCTCACAACCATCTGTAATGAGATCCGATGCCTTCTTCTGGTGTGTCTGAAGAGAGCAATACGTATAAAATAAGTAAATAAATAAATAAATCTTTAAAAAAAGAATTTGCTAATTTACACACTTGGTTAATTTTATTTTTGCAGTGGTGAGAATTGAATCCTTGGCCTTGCACAGAATAGGCACACCCTCAAACTCCGGTGTATCTCCTGTCCTTAGGGATGTTTAATGAAAACCAAACTGTAGAGTTAAGAGAAACAGTGTTACAGTACCAAGATTAAAGAGTGTGTTAAGGAATATGGGGGCTCAGCGGTGTGTGGGGGTGGGGGTGGGGAGGGGTTTCATAGGTTCTGCTTTCATCCTGAAACCAAGCCGAAGGGCCGTTTTCCATCTCTCTATTGATATCTGTTCTGTGCCCTCCCACACACACACACTTAGAGCTCCTTATCTTTGAGCGAGTCCAGTTTTAGAGCGGTCAGGGGCCAAGGCAGATGAGCGTCAGCGAGGAGCTGGGTGTTAGGATATGGGAATAAGAAAAACAGACACACTGGTTTTGGAGAAGACAGGAGAAAGGATGAAGAAGGGAGGGTCGGAAATGGTTCGGGAGACACGGTGGTCTTAAGAGGCTAGACAACGGCCAAAGCCGCTGAAGGAGCATCTGGAAGGCGGAGATCCGAGTGGGGTTGTTTGTAGGGAGCGGGAATCCCGAGAGGCCAGGGGTAGGGAATGGGCTGGACCCGCCGGGTCCCAGCGTACGCGCTCAGCCCTCTCCTCTACGCATTCCTGAGCCAGCCCAGCGCCGCCACCCGTCCCCGCTCCCTCCGGAGAAATTGCCAAATTAAAATGAATCATTTGGCCCATAATGGCCGAGGCGCTTATCGGGGGCGGGCGGGCCCGCGGCGGCGCCTTATCTCGGCGGCGCACACGGCCGGTGCTAACGAGGCCGCGGGCGGGAGCGGGATTAGAGCGCGCGGCGAGGCGCGGGCGGGGGCTGCCTAACATGGCCACGCGCGCCCCCAGGGTGCAAAACGTGAGCATCCCGGCCTTCTTCCCAGGGACAGGCGACAGCCGCCTCCAGTGGAATTGCCCGTCCTTCCCCATGCGCGCCACAACCTAGGTTCCCTCTCCCCAGTCTCTTCCCGGGGGGGCACTTTCCACGACGCCCCTCCACTGCCCCCCCTCCCGCCGGGGAGACTCTCTTCCTTCCTTCCCCTTTTCCCCTTGCGCAATAGACAGAAAAGCGCAAGGCGCTGGCGGCTTCCATTGCTTCTGGGCGGTGTGTGCGGGCGGCCGGGTTGAGAGTGCTTGCGTGAGCGGCAGGCTGCGGTGGCTACTCCCCGCGTGGGCTTTTGGCAATAGGTCGCGTGCGGGAGTGTGAAACCCTGCGCTGTTTGGGTGTGGAGATTCTGACTCCTCTGCGTTTTATTCGTTGTATGTAAATTGCCCCGTTTCTTTTCTCCACAAGGTCGGTCCCGTGTGTCGCGGCGAAAGTGTTAGGCTGGCTTCGTTATGTCGGGCGAGTGTGATCTCCACCCTGTGAGGTTGTGTGTTTGTGAGCGTTTGCTTGTCACTGATGTCTCTGTGTCATGTTGGACAGTATGCCGGTTTGCCTACGCCGGCTCCTGGGACAGAGCTGGCTTGTGTTCATCTGCTTCCCTCCTCTGGGACTGGACCATGTGTGGTCCTGTCCACCAAGAGTCCTGTGCCTGTGTGCCTGTGTCCTTTAGAGGTGCGTTTGCAAATCGCTGGGGGCGGGAGTGGGGGGAGGGCAAGCGAGAGATCGAGGCGCTGGTGGGGGCGTCCGCATGGGGGCGGGGAGCGGGATTTCACATTTTATTCCAAATTATGATGTATTCGGGAGCCAGTGTTGGCTCGGGTGGGTGGACAGAGCTCAGTGGGCGGCAGTTCTGTCCAGAGGCTCTCTGTGCCTTGGTGTTGCGGGGTCCCTTGGTGTGTGCGTGGGGGCTCTTCTAATCTGGAAGATGAACAGCGTTCGCTGAGGCCAGCGTCTTCCCGCCCGCAGCGCCGGGCCTGGATTCTCGCTGCGCCCGGGTTTCGCCTATTTCTGGTCAGTTTCGCGGGTGCGTCCGCGGCGGTTGGGAGAGAGGCCGGGAAGGACAATGGGCACACTTCCCAGGTCTGGTGCCAGGGGTGGGGATGGGGGTCCTCGGGATCGTCCCAGGAGACATTTTCTCAGTCCCTCCCCCATCCCGGTCGGGTCGGATCCAGGGTTAGCTGCCCTTGGAGTCCACTTACGTTGGAAAGACCGCTTCAGGGCCACCTTAGCTGGACAAGAAAGAATCGCGTTTTCCCCTTTTACTGCGATTGTTAATACCTTCGTCATCATCACCATCACCATCACCATTAATACCCGCTTTTAGTTAAAACAATCAAACAAAAAAGCTCACCAGCTCGACCCTTTAGCTTCTTTGGAGGGAGAACAAAGCAGTCCTGTATTATGCCCCTCCCTAGCTGTTTTTTTTCTAACTTGCCAGGTTTGTGGTAGGGAAAGAAAATGAAGAGATAGTCAGAATAGAGATTCACTCCATAAAACAAACATTAACCTCAGGTAACACCGGGAACGAGTGTTCCCTCCTTCTCTGAATTAGAAAGGAGAAAGAAAACCTCCTGCACTGAATTGAAACCCAGGGAGGTGGCAGTTCTGAGCTTCCACCAAAGCCGCAGCAGGGAGAAGGAAGCCTTCGCAATGAATCCAAGATTTCGATGTGCCATTGGATGGTGGACATCTCAGGCAAAACAAATTTTTAAAAAAAAAACTGAGGCGAAAAATAAAAGCAAACGAAATCCAGCTACCTTTCTTGGAAGCATCAGGTCTGCTTTCACCCGTCTTCCCTTTTGCTTTGTTTATCGCTGCAAAACAGTATAAGAGTTACTCTCACCTTCTGCCAATCAAAACCCCGAAAAATTGAAAATCTTTTTGCTAAGGTGGTGGAGGAAAAGGTGTAGAAATGCCTTCCTTTATATCTCTTCACCCATTAGAAAGAAAACAAGGGACCCAACTAAAACAGCTATAGCCCTTTCTCTTTCATCCATGCAGGGAAATAGGACCTTTGGAAGCGGGTTCTGCCTTCGTTCTGGGCAGGAACTTGATAGATGGGGTCATGAAGAGAATGGGACCAGAGCTCCCAGGTTCTGACCCAGTAACCAGGGCCTGAAGACTCTTGTTTTTTTTTCCATCCCGTCCTTTCCACCCGTGTCAGATAGGGAATTGCACCTTCGTGCTTTGGCGGCAACTGGAACCTGGGCTCAGGTTGTGGAGCCATCCGCATAGAGACGTCCATGCTTAGAAAACAAATTCAGCCATACTGAATTAGACAGATTCGTTAGAGGGTTCGAACATGTTCTGGGCAGCCTGCCGGGGGAGGCTGTTGTTGTTGGACTAAGTAGTTATTCCTGATTGGTCAGGTGTAGGGTTCATTCTTCTTCTTTTTTTAATCGGGATGTGTTTGGGGGAGGGGGCCCCCAAACACCTGCAAGTTGGAGGCGGAAGGCCGTTTGCTATTCTTTGGGATGGCGGGGCACACGAGGTAATTCCCAGCCATTGACCCCCCATTTTCTCTCTCGCCCTCCCTCTTTCTCTCCACCCCCATCTTTCCTGGAAACTCGCTTTGGGCGCGGCAGACCGCGCAGGACCTCACGGCAAGCTAAGTAACTGCTGGTCTCTCAGCGAGAGCGGGAAAAACACAGCTCCAGGGTCCTACCTCGACCCCTCTCCAGCGGAGGAGTGGAGGTCCTAACCAGCCGGGTCGGTCTCTCTAAATATGCCCCAGGTTAGTTGCGGCCTGGAGTCTTGGGGATGCGTGGGAGGGGGTAATGTTTGTCGAAACAACAGTATTCTGGGTTGTGGACTGGGGTGGAGAGGCTCGGAACTGAGAAGATTGTCGGGGGTGGGGGTGGAGGAACCAACCTATACTAAGAACCGGCGATCAGACTGCCACTAAGCTGCCTCAGGCCTCCAGCAGGGCCCTTTCCTTTTTCCGGCCTTGGATAAAACCCGCTGGTTGGATTATGTCCTCCAGGCCGCTCCCATGGTCCCGGTTCCGAGCACACTTCACAAGGCCGGTAACTTTATTGTGGCTGTATCCGGGTGGCGTGGGTTGTGCTTGGAGCTCAAGGCAGGAAAAACGGCCAAGGGCATCCCGCTAAGGCCTAAGGCCTAAGAAGCTGTGCTGGAACGCATCTCCACTCGAGTGGTGGCAGAGATAGTGTGTTGTTCACTGGCGGATTAGGTTTTGGTGCAGTCTTTGTGTTTCTCCACTGTGTTTTGCGCATATGAGTGTGGAGGGATGGGAGGCCAGCCAAGTCTAAGGCCGACGCTATTTCTTTTAAAAATAAGTAGATTAAAACAAAATATCTCCGAGCTATGATTTGGGGCATTAGGAGTTGCTGGAGAAGATGCAGTGCCACCCGGAAAGGAGCTTTCTGGTCCCCTTGTTCAGGCGAATATTGTCACTTGCTGGCTTCGGGGCTACTGGAAGGTGAAGATGAGGTTGAAGATGCAACCTGGGTCTCTGCAGCACAAAGAGCTGTCTGTAATGGTCAGTGCTCCAGTCTAGCCTGAGCCCCCTCCCTTTTCCATTCTCTCTTAATAAAAACAATTGCATAAAAGCTGTTAGTGTTAACCCTTAGGCTGCTGGGGATGATCCTGGTCTTAGGGGGTTTACCTGAAGTCCGGGAACTGAGCATGGAGAATTCTACTCGAATATTTCTAGCATCTGGAGGGTCAACTCATCTAGAATATGTGTCCCCTTTGGCCATTGGGAAGCTGCTTCCGTCATTGCAGCAGAATTAAGCAGGGAGTCAGAGGGAAGCTGGGGCTCAGTGCAGTGCATGTTTGTCACTTAGAAGCTGGGACTAAAGCACTGGTCATTGAAAGCACACAGATGGTAGGGGACAGCATCTCTGGCTTGTATATTTCACCAGGAGCTGGTTTGTTTCTGGTGCACTTCACTAGCAGGGAGGAAAGCCAGGATGGCTACTATACTTATGGTTCATTTCCGGTCGTTGTGACATTTTCTGTCTATAGACCTTTTGTCTCCATTCTAATTGTGAGTTCAATTTCAATGAAGCATCACAGACCCATATTGGCTTTGCAGCTTGTGTGTAACAAGTGTTGGGAGATTTGTTGTTTCCTGACTAGGCTAACCCAGAACAGCCAGTGTTGCCTGAATTGCAGTCCTAGGTCCCCATTTTGTGTCTGGCTATAGACCTGGGATTTGGAGAAGGCTGAAGAAGTTCCTTAAGACCTTAAGAGGAGGGAATCCGTTCCCCAGATAACTGTGGTCCAGAGCATTACAGTGGCCAAACGGGGTGCTGTATGTGTGCCCCGATGTCAATGATTAGATGGTCTCCTGTTTGGAACTGACTTGGACATTCTTGTATTTATTTTCTGTTTTAAAACACCCCAGTTTGGGCCAGTGAGCTGACTCAGTGGGTTAGGCTGTTGCTGTCAATCCTGGCAGCTTGAGTTTGATCCCCAGGACCCAGGTGAAAAGAAATCACTACTTCCTGAAAATTGTCCTCTAAGTTCTTCATTACTGGCTGTAGCATGTGTGCCCTCATACACAAATTAATAAATGGTAAAGTAATAAAAATTAAAACGCAACAAAATAATTTAAGTATCTCATCCTGGGAGCAGAAATCTGAGTTTGAACAATTTATAAAGCCTGCTAAGGTGGTTCTATATGTGTCTGTCTGTGTGTATATATGTACATACATATGCAAATGTATATATTGAGGAGATAGAATCATGTGTAGCCTAGGCTAACCTCAAATTCAGGATTCCTTAACCCCCTTCTCAGGGCTGCTGTTATAAGCATGTGCCACCACAGATGGTGAGTTCATTGTATTTTTATTTTTAAAATGAAAACAACTCACAAGTATCATCCAACTTTGGAATCTAACAGATTGTGTATCTGGCCTGTTGCTGAGTCGTCTGAGTAAAGCCAGGCGATGCAAAGTGGTGGGAAATGGAGTGGCTATGCTCATCTTGGGAATATGGTGGGAGTCTAGGAAGTTTCTGGGCTCCAGGGTCTATGTGAGACAGTAAAACAGTGCGATCCGAGTTCCCTGTATTGAGAATACCGAGGTGTATGGTGAGGGGAGGGGGCACTGGAATAATTCAAGGAAGGGCCTTCTTTATATTTTCTCCATCAGGAGGGAAGCCCAGAGTCTAGTGACTTCAGTACTTTCCAGTGTCTTAGTCAGGTTTCTTTTCCAGACCTAAGCTTACTTTTGAGTACAGCTGAGCAGAATGCGGTGGGGTGTGAAGGGTAGTAGGGCCAGAATCCAGGATCGGCTTCATCCCTTGACTTTGTTTCTCATGATAGGGTAGCTACTTGCAGAATACAACGATGGATTTGCTTAGTGTAGGCAACTTTCCTCTTGGCCGGGAGAATATTGTCAGAAAGTGACGGGTCCTTCTGGAATCTTTCTGACATCTGTAGCTGAACAAAGCACAGTTCTTGCAAGCTTCCACACCCTACTTCACCACTACAGTGTTTCTGGGTGTATATTTGCGGCGCATGTGTTTAGCAATAGATTGGGAGAGGTTCCTATAGCACTGGACAGATTCCCCGCCAAAACCAAAAGTGGGGCGGGAAGGACAAGCTTGCTCGGGGGATTTGTTCCCTCCCCTTCCCCTGTGGCCTAAGAAGGAGGGACTGGGTGATCTTTCTTTCTCTGTGCATTTCCTTCCTTCTTTTTCCCTTCGATTTTTGTTTCGCTGGCTGCATTCCTTTTCTTCCAATGTTTCTGCCATCTTTCTCCAGCTCTATTCCTACCTACCCTTGGACACTGTGCCTCCCGGGCTTGGCCCACCCTTTTGTCCCAATCTAGAGACGGGTGCTCCAGCCCCAGGCCTGCAGGCCCTTCACGCCAGCCGGGTTGGGGTGTGCGCCCACGTGGCGCTGAGTTTGTCCGCTTTTCAGGTTTCAGTGGGTGATCTCCTCTCTGCCCTGTTACAGGATGACGGAGCGGCCGCCGAGCGAGGCGGCACGCAGTGACCCGCAACTAGAGGGACAGGACGCGGCCGAGGCCCGCATGGCCCCCCCGCACCTAGTCCTGCTCAACGGCGTCGCCAAGGAGACGAGCCGCGCAGCCCCGGCTGAGCCCCCTGTCATCGAGCTAGGCTCGCGCAGCGGCGCTGGGGGCGGCCCCACCGGTGGGGGCGGTGCCGCGAGGGACTTAAAGGGCCGCGACTCGGTAGCAGCCGAAGCTCGCCATCGGGTGCCCACCACCGAGCTGTGCAGACCTCCCGGACCCGCCCCGGCGCCCGCGCCTGCCTCAGCTCCTGCAGAGCTGCCCGGAGACGGCCGCATGGTGCAGCTGAGCCCGCCCGCGCTGGCAGCCCCCGCCGGCCCCGGCCGAGCGCTGCTCTATAGCCTTAGCCAGCCGCTCGCCTCACTAGGCAGGTGAGCATCCCGGTCCCCTGCTGCGTTCTGGGTGCAGACGAGGATCGAGAGGAGGGGCGATGGCTTAAGACTCCCGGACGAGACCAGAGCCTAGAGTCCCCTCACTCCTCCCGCTAGTGTGAAAAGGAACCCCTGTGAGACAGACTGTCAGGAAGGACCGGTGGTACTTAGGGAGCGACAGTTGTGTCGAAACCGGGGGAGGGGGGTCGGGCTGGGGGGGCTGGTAGCCTGCACTTTCAAGGATGCAGGCATGTGAGTGGGTGTAAAAAGATGCGGAGATTGCTAACTACTGTTGGGTAGGAGGGATTCTTTGAATATGAGTTCTGGGCCAGTGTCTGAATACCCCTCTGCAGCAGAAGTGAGGTTCGCCACAAAGGGTGAATTCCTCTGGAAGCTGCAGCGGTGGGTGGACAGGCTGGAGAGAAGGTTCTGAAGGCAGCTCTTCTCAGCCTCTGCTAGGATGCGGTGAGCAACACTGTCATCCGCTCCTAGGCCTTCTATCCCTTATCTGCGTGGGTGGGTCCAGGCCGGTATAACTGGTGTGAGAATGTCGGTCTCTTTGCTGGGCCCCGGGGGTGAGGGAAGCTGAGAGGCCGGCAAAGTGTTGGACCGGCTTAGGAAAGAATTCTAGGACAACGGGATGGGAGAGCAGCAGGGGAGCGCTGTGAAGGGTTGGTGAGTAGGGGAGGGGGTTTCGATCTGTGATCAGAGAGTGATGGTGGGTGAGGTCTGTGGGAGGGGACCCTTTGTGGTGTGGGAGTCGCCCACTATCACTGCCATCACCATGCTGGCCTGTGTAAGAACTTGTCCCTGAACAAAGTCTACCAGGATTGAATGATTGTATCTGGGTGTGAGGGGATTGAATGATTGTATCTGGATGTGAGGGGAGCGTGTGTTTGTGTTTGTGTGTGTGTGTACTTGAGCAAAGGAATACGCCTCCCCGCCCCCCACATTTGTTCTGTTCCATATGTTTACCCTCTTCGCTTCTGTGAATACACGTATACTCAATTCAATCTGCATTTTAAGTGTGAAGGATCAGGGCACCTTAGCGGGAGGGGACTGGAGACATGCAGGGAGAATCCATCTAAGGAGCCTTTTGTATTTTACCTCATTGTGATCTACCTTCTCTTTCCACAGTGGGTTCTTCGGGGAACCGGATGCCTTCCCCATGTTCACCAACAACAACCGGGTGAAGAGGAGGCCCTCCCCATATGAGATGGAGATTACTGATGGTGAGTCTGCACCCATCCCTGGCCTGGTTAGAGCCATCTGTAGTGAAAAGCTCGGAGGCAGTGCGGGAAGGTGGGGGAGAGGGACCTCATAGAGTTGAAAATGCCAGCTTGGAACCCCAAACTGCCCGAACTCTTCACCATGGAGATGAATTAGGACTGGCAGGTAAGCCACACCTGTAGAGTCAGCCACATGTAGTTCCCACTCTAGGCTCGATCCCTGCATGTTGTCAAGGATCCAGGAAGGGGAGAATCACTTCATGCCCCCAGTGCCAATGCCTGACCCACAGAAAGTCCCTGAACTGCATCTTGAATCCACTTTGGAATTTCTGACTACACTTGTGCCCATTAAGAGTTTTTTCCCCCAGGTGTCACTATTATGAGAGCCCTCTGCCTCTCTTCCACAGTCTGGGCTAAGACCAAGCATGGCTTACAGTGCCATGGAATATATAACCAGGGGGAGTCAGCACTTTTGAGAACTCTCTGAATATTCTTTGCCTTGGATGAGTGGAAATTTAGAGCCCCACCTACTCCCCAAGTTGACTTGATGGTATCCGGGCGGGCGGGAGGGTGCTCTCTGCAGGCTGAGACGCTGGCCAAAGGTGGGGGATTCTCAGTGCTGCTGTCTGTCTGGGGCCTCAGTAAGAAGTGTGTTGAGGCTTGTAGAGAGCTGAAAACCAAGCCTATAGAGGGTGTATGTGTGGAACTTGAACTTCTAGAGAAGATTCTAGAGAGGAAGGGACAGGTTCTGACAACACAGAAGAGACACCAGGAACCACAACAACCCAGAATACAGACATATAGAACCAAGAGGAAGGGTGGTGGGTGCTTCTGGATAATAGTGAGTTCTCCAGTTCCTGGTAGGTTCTGTGGTAGGTGCTTCTCACTCCTCTTTTTCTGCCTGTCAGAAAGCTGTCAGGGAACAGTAAAGTTGTGTCCACCCAACACTGAGATCTTCACACAGTTCTGTGTGTCTCATCCACAGCTCGACTCCCCGCACCAACACATTACTAACAGTCATCAGTCACCCCAAGGATGTGAAGTAAGGTGGTGACAGCTACCGTTGCTCCCATTTGTTGGACACTTATTGCATGTATCGGATGACTTTTTTGTATCCTTGGTCTTTACGAAGTTCTCAACACAAACCCATGAGGTTAATTTTACTTCTATTTCACAGATGGAGAAATCGGATCTCAAAGAGGTTAAGCAGCCCCGCTCAAAGCCACAGAGCCAAGTCCTAGACCATAATTATAGGTCTTATGCTTTGGAATAAGTTCTGAATTCTTCCCTACCCTCTAGAGTCTATCTTGTCTGTCTCTCTTTGTGACAATGATTCTAATGACCCCTGTCCACTTCAGAGCTCTGATTAGCTCACAAACATTAGCCGTGATGCAGAGGACTGGTACTCCTATGTCACTGTTGAGAGACCCCCTCTTTAGAGGTCTGGGGACACCAGTTTGCTCTCTGTGTAGCAGCCCAGTGTAGTCTGCCCAGTAGATTTGTGATGTTTTCCCCATTCTGGATCTTACCTTTGCAGATCTTCAGGGAACTGTAGGGAGAGCAAGGGATGAAACATGGAGTGTGGGTATAGGCACACACAAATGAGAAAAGGGGACCATTAAGAATCACATGTCCAATTGGTCATGTAAGTCCCAGACTGAGCCATAAACTGACCAGTGAACTCCGATTCCTGCCTGTTCCTTCTCCCTCTCTTTACTTCCCAAGTTTCCAATCTGAACCCGGACTCAGAGGTTACTAGAAGAGGGTAAGCAGGATCCTCAGACTGAGCTAATTCTTCTGTATATCAAACTTCCTGAAGGTTGTCATGAGGCCTGTGGCTTTGTGGTGGCAGGGAGGCACTAACCTCTGCCCAGGGCTCGAGAACACCGGTAGAAGCTCTGGTGTCTCCCCTGGCTCTCAGAATTCCAGGTCATGCTTGGATACTCGGCTCAGAGCTTGGCACACATTAGGTGCTGTACACAAGTACATTGGTGTCGCCCACTGCCTGGCAGTCTCGATATCAGTGTGACAGTGATTATTTGGTCCAGAGGCAGTCCTTAGAATCCTTTTCTGAGGCCAGGCATGGCTGTGCATGGTTTTCTCTATTTTCTTTCCTGGGGTTGGGGGCCTAGAGATCTTTCCTTTCTCTTCTGCTCTCTACCCTCCTCTCCATTCTCCCTCTTGCCATCGTGAAAGGGCATTTAAGAAACATACTGCTTCTGTCACCCCTAGAACTGAATTTCCGTCCTTCTTACTGTAGGGTCCTATGAGATACGGACACTGTCTCTTCTCCTTTTATGCCCACCACTCTATTCAGGCTTCTTCCCTTCCTGTGTCTAGATGGCTAGACAACCTGAAGTGTTGCTTTTTAAATAAATGCTGTTGCTGAGAAGTCTTTGCCAGCTGCCTTAGCTAAGCATGGTAGTTTCATTACAGCTTTACTTGCCAGCCTGCTTTGGGTTGTATTTTTCATTTGTTTGTTCCTTGTTCATCATCTCCCATCTCCATTAAAATGTAGACTCCATGAGGGTAAAGACCTGGCCTGAGCCAGATACACCTTTAATCCCAGCACTCAGTGACAGGCAGAGTGCATTGTTCGAGGCCAGCCTGGTCTACAGAGAGAGTTCCAAGGCAGCCAGGGCTATAGAGACCCTGTCTTGAAAAACCAAAACCAAACCAAAACCAAAACCACACACACACACACACACACACACACACACACACACACACACAGAGAGAGAGAGAGAGAGAGAGAGAGAGAGAGAGAGAGAGAGAG
>NW_021604579.1:6258632-6259182 GCF_004785775.1 Grammomys surdaster | reverse complement strand
AGAGAGAGAGAGAGAGAGAGAGAGAGAGAGAGAGAGAGAGAGAGGAGATTACCTCTCTTGTTTTATTCCCTTACTTAACACCTACCGCATTGTTAGCAGAAAAACTGGTGAACAGATAGTAACACTGCCTCTTAATTAGCAAAGTCTGATGCAGAAGCTGTTATTGTAGGCACTTTACCTGTGTGATATATCAGCCAAAACCATCTGTGACCTGAATTACTAGTAATATTCCCGATGTGCAGATGAAGACGTTGAAGCAGTGAGTTCTGGTCAGCAATTGAACCCAGATAGTCTGGCTTTTTATGTCTAAGGCCTCTTGGCATAAATGATTGAGTGGAATACGGCTCTTGTCTAGCTGGGCATAGTGGAGTGTGCCTTTAATCCCAGCCCCAGCATGTGGGAGGCAGAGGCAGGTGGATCTTTGTGAGTTCCAGACTTGTCTAGTCTACATAGTGAGTTGCAGAACATCCAGGGCTACATAGTGAGACCCTGAACCCTACCTCAGAGAGAGAGAGAGAGAGAGAGAGAGAGAGAGAGAGAGAGAGAGAGA
>NW_021604579.1:6228732-6258622 GCF_004785775.1 Grammomys surdaster | reverse complement strand
AGAGAGAGAGAGAGAGAGAGAGAGAGAGAGAGAGAGAGAGAGAGAGACAGAGAGAGAGAGACAGAGAGAGAAGACATATTAAATGCTACACAGCCCACAGGAGGGGCCCAGCACTCTCAGACACATGTCATTTATGGAAGGTGATGGACAGGAAACGGGTAGAGTTGTAAGATTGGTAAGATAGGGCTGGCGGGAAATAGATCTCACAGTGATGCGTCAACTGGACTTCTGAGATGAGGAGTCCTTGCTTTTAGCTCCCTAGCTTCTCAGTAGAGGAGCCCTTTGGAGGTCTCTACCTGCCTCTAACCTAGGTCCTTCTATCCTCAGGTCCTCACACCAAAGTAGTGCGGCGCATCTTCACCAACAGCCGGGAGCGATGGCGGCAGCAGAATGTGAATGGGGCATTCGCTGAGCTCCGAAAGCTGATCCCCACCCACCCACCAGACAAGAAACTAAGCAAAAACGAGATACTCCGCCTCGCCATGAAGTACATCAATTTCCTGGCCAAGTTGCTCAATGACCAGGAGGAGGAAGGCACCCAACGTGCCAAGCCTGGCAAGGACCCCGTGGTGGGAGCTGGTGGGGGTGGGGCAGGGGGTGGCATACCCCCTGAAGACCTTCTACAGGACGTGCTTTCTCCCAACTCCAGCTGTGGCAGCTCTCTGGATGGGGCAGCCAGCCCGGACAGTTACACAGAGGAGCCAACACCCAAGCACACTCCCCGCAGCCTCCATCCTGCCCTGCTGCCGGCTGCTGATGGGGCTGGCCCCCGGTGATGCGTCTGGGGCTGCCCAGGGCCAGCAGGCAGGGGCCTAAAGGCCCCTGGGTTGCTGGGCTTCAGGGCAGGTGAGATGAGAAGCAGGTCAATGGATTTAATGAACTTCCCTTACGGTCTGAACTTTGGGAAGTCCCAACTGACCCTGGGCTGGCATTTCTGTTTCCTGCCTGGAAACAGAATAGGACAACAGAGTGAAGTAGTAGGTACTTTTTCTGAAGATGGCACGGTCTTCTCCCTTTCCCAAGCCCCAAGGTTTCCCCAATTATGAGGCTCAAGTGTCAGTGGTTTTGGTCTAGAGTTTGTGAGCCTTGTTTTGGACAAGATCTGGGGTTGTTGCCTGTTACCTGAGGCATCCGGTTGGCCTCTGCCTTGCCTTTCTCCCATCCCGAGCTGGCTGGGGTGGCTTTTGTGGCAGCTTCTGTTCAAATACAAAGGTACCCAAGAGCTGACCATTTCCTGAGCCCCATCTTCACCCAGGTCCATGTTGATCCATCCAGCTTGCCAGCTGCTGTGGAGAGTCAAGCCTCGAGGTGCCTTCTTCAGGGCCTGTTTGGAAAAGATGGCCAGTAAACAGACAGCCTGCTCTCAACTAGCTGGGGCAGAAAACCCAACAGCCCTTTTTGCTCCAGGGAATCAGAGCTCTGTTTTCTTCCCACTGAGACTTGCCTTCCTGTCCTGTGGCTGTGAAGACCACGTTGGCAGCCTTGAGCATGCTCTGTTGGGCTGTGTGCAGGCACAGAAAGGGAAAGTGACATTAGGGTGAGCAAAGCAAGAGTGTTGGAGGCACTGGGTTTCAACTCCTACACAGCACTGTTTGTGCGGGAGAGCGCATGACAGTGTGCTGGTGCGTGGCATGTTGGTGCTGGGGCTATGCAGCCCATAGGCTTTCCCAGGAGGCTTAAAGGAAGCTTCTCATTGCAAGATGTCTGTTGGCTGATGGTCTGAACTTCCAAATGGAGTACAAACTGTCCTGTAAATACTCTATTTGGGATTCTGCCTCACCAGTTGCTGGTGGCAACTCTAGACCATGACACAACCCAACATGTAGCCTGACGCTAAGGCCAGGAGTCCAGTCAGAGGCAAGGCCCTGGCTGAGACCTGAGCATGCATATTTGCTCAGCTTAACTTTAAGTACTCCTCCCCTCACACAACTGCAGGCCCTACGTGTGTGCATGGTAGGTTGGTTTAACAGGAAGTGGGTGTCCCCTCTAAAAGCTGTACATGAAATTTTTGTAAAGCAAATCCTTCTTCTCCATCTTTTAAAGACATATCCCTGCAAGTCATTTTGTAAAGTGGAGAATCCTTTTGTAGTATGGATAACTATCCTGTTGTTTCTCCCCTGTGTCAATCCAGGCGGGACCTGTTTGTCCTAAAGCTAGGCCTGCCTATAATGAAGTTCAAGCTCATGGAACAAAGTGCACAGAAGTCCTGTGTATCTGTAATTGTATTGGTGTCACTCAGCTCTCACTCTCTCCAGGCTTTGCCTTCGAGCTAGAGAGAAAATATCCAAAGGCCCCATCATGCAATGTACGAGCCCATCACTTTTCTGTTGGGGATTCAGCACAATGGCTTGTTCGCACCGTGATGGGGCCTGAGTACAGACTTAGGTGGTCAGAGATGGATTCTGCTCCCCTGCCCTTCCTAGTAAGTACTGAGGGCCCCCAGGTATAGGGACAGTACGGTCAGCTACTAAGGCACTGTGATTCTTTGTCTCCTGTCACATTCTGCTATCACACCTATTGCCATGAACATTAAGGTTGGTTTCTTCCCATTGCTTGGAGTTCAAAGAATCTGACCCATGAGAAAATGGAATGACTGTCCTGGGCTCTAAGGCTGTGTTTGCTTCTTAGTGGAATGATGACTTGGGAATGAAAAATGTGGATCTGTAGGTGGATTTTATGAGAGGGATCACACATTTGTTGGGAGCATAAGCTGCAGTTCCCTTTATCAGCTTTGCAGCTTCTCTGGGATACATACGCTAGGCAGTGGTGGGCCGCTCCGATAATAACATTGGAAGTTCACCGGGTCTGTAAAGACTGCTCTTGTGCACTGAGGGCACAGTGCAGGGGGAGAATAGCACACACAGGATTCTGTGTTCTATACCCAGCACAGACACAAAAGAAGCTTCATTTCCCTTCTTCCCTGATCGTGCCATGAGATTCCAGCCAGAGCTCAGGCCTGTGCAGTTGATGTTTGTGTTGTTTAGATTATAAAATATTTCCCACTGAGCTATCCAGATGCTCATTTCTCAAGACTATTCTTAATTTCTCCCTGATTCCAGGCAAGAGACAGGAGGGAGAGAGATTGGGAACATGGATAGTGCCTCCAGACTATGCTACAGTTTCTAAAGGGGCTGGGCAGGGGAGAGCCAGGGTTTTGGTCTTTGTAAGATCTAAGAAAGACCCAAATTCTGCTCTCACATCCCATATCTTTCTTCCTTTGCCTCTTCCTTGCCCTTGAAGAAAGCGCAGCATCCCAAGAACAATGTCTGTACAAAGGGGGAAAATGTAAGCATGAGAAAACATTAAAAAAAAACAGTGATAAATATAACTTCAGAGAGAATCCCACCCTTCAAGAATAATTCATGTTTATTTGTGGTGGCAAGTGACAAGATGGTACAACCTTTATCCTTTTCCAGAAACAAAAACAAAGGGCACAGCAACTGTAGTGAGCTGACAGCTATTTTGGCCTTTTGTGTGAGTCTAGCAGTACTTGGGATCACAGTGGTACATGACCCTCTGCCGAAGGCTTGCCTCAGCCCGTGTACATAGCACGTCATGTCTGTGGGCAAGCCCAGCACTTTCCGTCAGTGTTGTACTGTATGTGATGAATTGTGTTGGTCTCTGTGTTTTTCTGCAGAAGAGGAGTAACTACTCCGGGTACCTTGATACTTGTACAGCTTAGAGGCCAACACTGCGGGTGTGTGACTCTTTATTGAAAAAACAAAAACAAAACAAAACAAAATACCAGTGTGATGATGATAGTATGTGTATATATATAAGGTTATATGGGGAAGATTTCTAAATAAAAGTTTTACAAAGGGGCCTGGACTTTATACTTGGACTTTGCCCCCTAGAGCCTGAGAATGGGAACATTAAGGGGAAAGGCTGGCAGAGCTTGGCTCCAATGCTCTTGGGAAGTAGGATCTAGCTTCTAATCTCAGAGCAAGCCTGTAGTGTAGGGAGGAAGGAGGCTACCCTCTGGGGGAGGCCCCCTTTCCTCTCTTCTGCAAGGCTTCACAGGGCTTCAGTGTTCTGTCCTTGTGTTTGCAGCCCTAAACAGCCTGGCCCTCTCTGTGTTGGGCCAGCTTTCTCCTTATTGTTAGATCAGTTTCCTTGTTTGGAGCCATTGTTCCCAGTGAGGTCTCAGGTGGGCTGTTACCCACCATTGGTGTCTATGGATTTCCTGATGATTCAGTGGGGTTGCATCTTTTACACCTGGCCCTTTTTTTTTCTTTTTTAACGATTAAAAGAAAAATATTTTATGTATATAGGTGTTTTATATGTATAGGTGCAGTGCCCACAGAGGCCAGAAGAGGGAGTCAGAGTCCCTGGAACTGGCGTTGCAAACTGTTTTGAGTTGCCTTGTAGGTGCTGGAGTTTCATGAATGGAATTTGAGACAGAGACTGTTTGTCTTGGGGAGGCCATTACACATGGATGTTTGGTCTCTTGTGGCTTCTGTTTTCTCATTTAACAAGCATTTGTTGAGCACCCACTCTGGGCAGATACTGTTCTGCTGGTGAGGATTCAGCATTGAACGAAACAGACATGGATGCTCTCCACTGCAGCTTATGGTTCAGTAGGGCCATGTTGAATGCACAAACACACACAACTAGAGTTAAACAGTTAGAAAGCAGTTAGTACTAACCCACAGTGAGTTTCATTCAGGCCAGCCTGGTCTACATGAAACTCTCAAAAACCAAAGCCAAGAAGAGTGGTAAGGGACAAAAATGGACAGATCAACAGGGATAGTTCAAGGAAGGCCCTAGGGTGCCATCTTTTCCATTCAGGGTCAGATGATTCCTGGTGTCAGAGACAGTACTGTCCTAGGGACAGGATTGGGCCTTTCTGTCTACTTGTTACACAGGCTAAGAAGCCCTGAAAAGGCTTTTCTCTTTCTTCGTCTCTGGACCTCAGTATTCAACCCCAAATCTAGAGACATGGACTAGCTCTGATTCAACAATTGGCAATCCAATAGTCTCACTGGTGATTCCCATCCGGCCTGTCTCTAGTCTCAGCAGCGTTTTGTCCTGTTGGTGTCTATAGGGAGAGGGTAGGATTCAGTATGAGTGTCAATATCTGACCTAACTCAGATATGCCTCTCCCTGGCTCAGGGCAAGGATGGTAGGATTTGGCCTTGGAAGGGAGAAAAATGTATCTTAGGATTATAGACCTGAGGGACTACCATGATAGGAGAGAGAGAAAGAGGACAGAGAAGGAAGAATAGTGTGTGGGGTGGAGAAAGTGGCCAGCCATGTTCAGTACAACGGAGGGGCCATGCAAGGAAAGGCTGAGTTAATTGGTTTTAGCAATATTGAGACAGCTGGTGTCTGGAAAGCGCTACAGAGAGGAAGAGATAGAGGCAGCAACCTGAGGGCTTGGGGATGCCACTCCCCATCTTAGAAGGATTTTCCTCAGGAGAAACAAAGCTTTCCATGTAATGGGGACAAAGAGAGTCTGAGGATTCTGGCTGCTAAAAGGACAAACTGGCTCCTGGAGGTCATCAATGGGGACAGAGGCCCAGAGACAAAATGTCTTTCCAATCCCTGTATCTCATAGTGACAAGTAGGCAGGCTCACTCTTCCTGTTCCAAGACAATGTCCCTGAAGCTCAGAATCCCTGACTCCACGAGGAAAGAAAAGCGCCCTGAGTCCTGCTGATCTGCTCCCCTGTACCCCTTTATTTCTTACCACTCCGTTTGTGTGTGTGTGTTTGTGTGTGTGTGTGTGTTTCTGAGACAGGGTCTCATGTAGCCTAGGCTGGCCTCAAACCTACTAAGTAGCTGAGGATGACCTTGGACTTCTGACCTTCTTGCCTCTGGAATGCCGGGATTACAGGTATGTACTACATTACCAGGTTTATTCAGTGACAGGAGCTGAATCCAGGGCTTCCTGCATGTCAGAATGTCAGGCACTCACTCTACAACAGAACCACATCTTCTCCTCGCCCCTCACTCTTCTGTGCCTACTGTGCTGTGCTTCCCTTCCTTCCTTCTTCCCTTCCTTCCTCTTTCTTTCTTTCTTTCTTTCTTTCTTTCTTTCTTTCTTTCTTTCTTTCTTTCTGTTCTAGACTATTTTATTGTTTTATGACCTCCCAGATGTTGAATTCTGGGTTATTTTTCACAGAACAGCCTATCTTCCTCTCTGCCCACTCTCATTTGGTTGAATTGTCCCTGAAGTCCAGGAAGCTTTCCTGACTCCATGGGACTGGGTGCCTCCTTTGCATCCCCATGGGACCCCCTGTGTGCTGGCCCTTCCTGCCCTAACATTTGCTTATTTATTTGCTTCTGCACTGAAACAGAAACCCCCCAGAGCTGGAACCAAGTCTGATTAAGCCCCCTGCACAACACCTTAGGGTACAGGCATTCAGGTTCCTTCCCTACTGGCCATGAACAACTTTTCTACTCCTGAAGGCTCTCTTTTTTTCTCTCTGGGCCTCATGTCTGACAGCAGAAGAACCTGAAAGGCTGGTATGGAATGACAAAGACCAGGCGTGGGGGCTGCGAATCGACTCAACTGTCTGGCCTCCCCATGTTGGTTCCTACCTGCTTCCCTTTTTGTAAAACAAGTATGTGTTCCTCAGAAGCCATCACTGTGTCATTACCTCCCTGCCCCCAGCCCCCACATAACTCCCTGCCCATGTAAACCACGTTACCTGGTCACAGAGCTTAATTATCATGAGTCTGAGTAAAAGAGGGTGCATCTGGATCATCCAGGGGAGGACACGAAGTCCTGAGTTGGAAAGGGGTTGAGCAAGGTGAACCAGATGCAAATTTAGGACTACACCCAATGTTAGAGATCCAGACCCCTTAGGAAGGTCAGGAAAGAGAAGAGATGGCCAGTAGACAGCTAGAGTTCACAGAGAAGATGGCTCTACTTTCCTTATGGGCAAGATGGCTGCAGATTTAGGACCAGGACTGGAAATGATCTGTGTGGAGGTAGTAAAGAGCTTGCTGGCTGGAGGATAGGCTCCATGGATGGCTGTGAGGACACTGAGTAAGGACAGGCGTGATACAGTTGGTGAAAGGAGTCATGGGGGCCTAGTTGGAAGTGAGCAGAAAAGAGCAGTCAGGCTTTGAAAGAGCTTGGCCTGGGTCAGAATCACTCGGGGTTTAAGGCCTAGTATTGCTACTGGGTGTACTGGTGTGTGACTTTGGGTAAGTCACTATCATTCTGAGGTTTGGTTTCTTTATCTGTTAAACGGAGATGTTAACACTCATCTTCCACACTGTCATGGGACTTCAAGCAGGAAGTTTCATAAAAATGATCCTATAGAGAAATCTAAAAGAAAGCATTGTTTTTCCAAGAAACAGAACCAGGATGGTACTGTCCTAACAGAAGAGACAAGGAAAGGGCATATAGGTAAAGGAATATTAATCACCCCTCAGCAGCAGGACTTCTGTGAGCCTGTCTCATGTCAGGTAAGGCTGCGTAGCCAGCAAGGACCACCCATTTTGACTTCAGAGGCTCATGAGCAGAGCGGAAGTTGAAGCAGGAGAGAACTGGAGGCAAGAACTTTGGGAGGAGCTTAGTGGTGTGGGCAGCCTAGGTCTGACCCTAAGGATCCTAAGCAAGTCCCTGCTGAAATGAAGGGACTGAGGAGAAAGGCTGGGAGGTATCTGGGAGGAGATTTCACTTCCTCTCCTGAGCAGTACCTATTTTTCAGTGGTGGAACAGTCTGGTCCAGGAATGCTGGCTTCCTCCTGGACCCATACTCCTGCCCAGGCTCCCACCTCACTTTGCCTTCCAGCTCCTACTAAAGCTCTCCGCACTGGCTTACTCTGAGCCCTGCCCCTCCCCAGCTCCTGGGCTTTTCTCTCCACACAATAACAGGATGTGATCTTCGAAGAGAGGAAGTGGGGGAGGACTGCTGTGCTGATAGCAGGGAAGGAGGGGGGCTTCTGGCTCTCCCTCTCCAGCCCTCCTTTGCTCTCTAGGCCAGCCCCTGCAACAACTTTCCCCCTAAGCTCTACTCCAAGCTTCTGTCTGAGATAAGTAGGGATGAAGGATCTTCAGGCCCTTGTAGGACTCTTTGCCTATGGAGAGACGTGCCTTGGCCACACCTTCTGCACGACCTACCTTCTGGAGAGACTTGCTGGCCTAGCTTTAGATGCTGGGTTGTTTCCTGCCTGGAGCTGCTGGAGTCTAAGGGTGGGCAGATGGGTCATTCAGCAGGGCTCCATCTGTCCAGTGTCTTCCCAAGTCCACATGAGCATGATTCAGTGCAGTGGGTGATAGAATCGATCAAAAAGTCCTTGTCAAATGCTGGTTTGGCTTGGCTTTGTACAGTGTGTGGGCCAGACTGCAAAAATGGACAGTGAAATGCAGAAAGATAAGGAGCATTGAGTAGGAGCTAGGCTGACATATAACAGCCATTAAACACATATAGTGTTTGAAGGATGACTAATACACCAGGTAACTGAGGTTGTCATTTTGTTTAATTTGAATTAACTTAAATGCAAAGGGTCACATGTAGTCATTGGTTATTGGCCAGTAAAGCTTAGATCTTCATCCATTGGATTACTGGCCACTTGCTAGTTCTTTTGTTGAACCAGGTCGTGCTGGGTACACAGATCAGTCGGGTAGTTGAAGCTGTGCATTAAGGATTGTCCTAGACGACAACCAGAACACTGTGTCTCACTTAGTGGTCATGGAAGGTTTCCCAGAGAATGCTAGCTCTGGGAGGATAGGTGGGAGTTTATCAGGGATGCAGAGAGGAAGTTGGGTGGCCGTTGTGAAAGCAGGTGCAGCACTGGGAAGAATGGGATGTGCTTTGGAGATTGTAGTCTTTGCTGATGGGGTCAATGTGCATGGTTGGAAGTATTGGGCCAGAGAAGCCTTGGAATCTGGTCACCAGACATTTGAAGTTCTCTGAGAATAGTGGGAGCCATAGTGAGCATAGGGAGTAGGTAGGGGCTGGTCAGAACATGTTCTGGCCGTAGTGGAGAGCAGATGTGGACAGGGACATAAGTAAGGACTCAGGGAGACAGCATCCATAGCACAGGATGATGACCCGCTGGACTCAGACTGAGATGAGCTTTCTGTTATTGTTGAGACCTAAGTGTGATTGTGAGAAGCTGTGGTCGCAGGACTCTGGAACTTAGAACTGGGACCTAGAATCTCCTAGCACTAACCTCCCAGCAACTTATTATTATTATTAATTTAACTCTTATGAGAATATAGTACAGTAACATTATCCTTCCCTTCCTTTCTTTCCTCCAGCTCCTCTCTTGTATTCCCTCGTTATTCTTTTTTCAAATTCATGGCCTGTTTTTTCTTCACTATTAGATATATATGTATTATCACACACACACACATACACACACACACACACTCCTTCATACATGAATACAACCTGCTCAGTCTATACGATGTTAATTGTATGTCTATCTTCAGGGCTGACCAGCTGGTATTGGGAATCAGTTGGTGTGCTAGTTCCTGGGGAAGACTACCTCTCTTGCTCGCAGCATTCCTTAGTTGCCCTTTAGTTCTCTGTCTAGGGCTGAGGCCTTTTGAGCTTTCCTCCTTCCATGTTAGCATGTCTATTGGTGGAGAACTTGTTCAGGTCTTGTTAAAGCAGCCATATTGTTGAGACTTCATGAATACAGCTTCATGGACATTTCTAGGAGATGCAATCTCACAGCAAGCTTCTTGGCTTGTATGCTTTTTCTGCCTCCTCTTCTGCAATGATCCCTGAACCTTAGGTGCAGGAATTATGTTGTAGATGTGGCCTTTGCATCTGTGCTCTACAACTCAACATTTTGATAGAGTTTTTCTGTGGTGGTCTCCATCTGTTTCAAAGTGAAGTTTTCTAGATGGGGGGTGAGAACTAACTTATCTGTGGGCATAAGGGTAAATACTTAGAATGTAGTTAGGGGTTATTCTGGTTCAATAAAGTGGCTGTAGTAGGTTCTCCTCCAAGATTCGTGATTTCACTAGCCCTCAGTAGTTGGCTATGTTTCCAGTACCTGGCATGTACTTCTCGTTAAGTAGGCCTTAATTCCAATTAGGAAACTGTTGGTTCCTGCCAAAGTATGAGTGTCACTAGTATACCCTTAGGGTTATCCAGGGATGCTGGTAGTTGTGGTTCATCGCTGGACAGGACCAAACAGCTCTTTATTCCAATATACTTTCTCAATGCTGTTTATTTAAAAGCCATTCTGTAGACAAGCCTGTCCCCCATGGGACAGTGACACCAAGGTGTTAATGGGTCTGCATGTGCTGACTAGGAAGAATGGGTTTTGGCAGAGTGGAAATGGGGTGCCAGGTCCGAAGGTTGGGGAGCTCAGGAAGAGGACAAGAGTTCCTAGGGGTGCATCTCCTCCCAAGAACCCAGGACAGGGAAATGCACTTCCATTATACAGAGGTCAGAGAGGCCAAATGGTTCAGAGAGAAGCTACTGGGAGCCAGTCTCTCATCCCACAACAAATTAATCCATGGTGTTATGATTACCACAGAGAGTCCCCTGAGGGGAAGTCAGAGAGTGGCCCGTATAATTGGAGATATGTGTACAGGTTATTTCATGAGTTCCTTGATTTGGGGTAGACTCCGTATGTCTTCATTCAGTTTCCATTATGCAGATGGGAGTCTGACAATAATATCACCTCCCCTGCCAACCCCCTTGCCACCCTGTGACAAAGTCTTCTAAGACCCTTGCCCTTCTGAGATCTACCAGAGCTATGGGATCAGGCTAGAAAACCTTTTCCCACCCAATGTCTGTGACAACCTGGCCAGCTGAGCCCTGGCAGCTCAGGGTCCTCAGCCCTTCCCAGCTCATGGCTCACCCAGCTGCAGCCTGGGACCTTCGGTGCTCCTGGGTCCCAGGCTCTGGGAGATCTCAAGGGGCTGGGCCTTCTGCCCTCTGGCTGTTCCCACACAGGCTAAGGGAGGTTTGTTTCTCAGCGCTCCGCCCCTCTCTCTAGCAATCCCCAGTACGCCACCTATTCAAAGGGCTATCAGGCTTCTCCATCACTCTCACCCCCCAGTCTGTTACCCCTGAATAGGTGGGATCCAGATAGCTACAGGCACTCCCATCCCCAAGCCCCCAACCAATCTCTCCGAGGACCGTCTGAGACCTCACAGCTCTGACATGCTACCTGCGGTACCACGATGAGAACTGCGGTCCTTGCAAAGCAGCCAGTCCTATTGTCTACCAATGCCCTGAAGCTGCAGTCTCGGCTGGGCACCTAAACGCTAAGCCTGCCCTGGTGTGTGCTGCTGCGTTTGTACCCTGTCAGTCTAGACAGAGGTAACAGTTATAATCTTTGGTGTTTAGCTTCTGGAGGCAGGTGTCTCCTTTCAGGGACTGTATGCTTCTCCTGTCTCTTGGCTTTGGCTGCCGCTGTGACAATGCAAACAAGCCCTGTGCAGGCAGACAGGCAGGCAGGACCAGGCGGTAGCTGCCTGCCTTGCTTATTTGAGTGGGTGGGTGGATGGGTGGGTGGTGTTCGGCTGTCTATAGGCCCTTCAGGGTCCACATCTGCCGGGTTGGGGCTGTGCCAAAGGCGCTGGCCTGTCCAGTTGCCTGGCTGCATTGCGCTGGGCTGCAGGAAGCATTGAGCCTGCTGGCAGGCTCCCATGATGCTAATGAGGGCAGTCCTAGGCCAGGGGGAGGGGAGCCTTTGTCCTGCTCTTGTCTTTGCTGAAGAGTCCTCAGAGAGAGACAAGCGGCCCTCCACAGACCCAAGTACACATGATTAGCCTGCCATCACTCATATTGATGGCCCTCAGAGCTCTGGAGCATGGACAGAGATGGGGTTGGGGGAGAGAAACAAGGTGGTCCTGGGCAGTCCCTGCACTTTGCAGGCAGTGTACCTATAGAAACACCTCATGATCAACACAGAAACAACACTGGTCCATGAACTCCCTCAGCTTTCCTTTCCTTTCCCAGGCTGCACCTTTGCTGCACCAAAGGTAGTCTTTGAAGACTCCGTCCCTCAGCCAGTGCTAGGCCCTGGTTAAAGTATCTCTGATGATGTGTCCCCATGCTTCCTTCTGAACTCCCAGCATCTCTTAGGCCATATTCCTGGGTGACTGGCGTTAGCTCCTGTGTATGTCCTGCCACCCCTCTCTACTAACAGGGAACCCCTGTGGCTCAGGGCTGAGAGAGTATATTACTGATCTTCAGTGACCCCACCCTGCACAGAGTAGTGGTCCCACCCAGCAAGTGCTTAATAAACATCTGAAAACTCCCATCAGCTTCCAGGGAGGGTGCACAACAGATCAGTGCTTTAAGGATGTGTGACTGATGCAGGGGGTGAATGGTCGCATCATCTTCAAAGCAACCCTCTAAAGCTTGGGTCCCTAAGACACCCAAGCCCTGGGAGGAGAGAATTCAAACAGAACACAGACATGAATGGGAATGTGTGTGTGTGTACATATATATTATAATTTTTTTTGAGACTGGGTTTTATTGTGTAGCCCCAGCTGTTCTGTAACTCTCTCTGTAGACCAGGCTGCCCTGCAACACAGGGAGATCCACATGTCTCTGCCTCCTGAGTGCTGGGATTAAAGCTGTGTACTACCACCTGGCTTAGCATCTGAGACTTTTGCTACTAATAGATCACTTTGAGATGTTATTTATGATCCTTCCCATCTTGAAACTATCACCATCACTATTATTATAATTATTATCATCATTATTATTAGATAAAGAGAGAATCTTTCTATGTAGCCTAGGCTAGGCTCAAATTTGTGACTCTCCTGCTTTGGCTTTCTAAGTGTCGGGATCATAGGTGTGTACTACTATGTCCAGTTGCCATATCATAACATTTTAACATAGCTTAAGAGTTGTATTTCTGTTTAATTGGTTCCTATTATAATTCTGTTTTTTATTTTATATATTTAAGGCATTCATTTAAAAAGACTGTCCAAGAGGCCCATGTCGTGTGTGTGTGTGTGTGTGTGTGTGTGTGTGTGTGTGTGTGTGTATTCATTCCTGCATGAATTGGTTGGCTTTTTCACTAGTTCCATCTCTAGTAGCAAAGGGTCTGATGACTGTACTCAGTACCTGTGGCTCCTTCCTTAATTTGACTTGAGGATGGGACAGAGATAAGCATATGCTGGTATGATTGGAGGGGCTCCAGGTAGGGTTCGTTGCTCCAACACCATCCTTAAGCTTCAGCTTTTAAAATGTGGTTTATATTACTCAGCAATTCATATTAGCTACCACATGCCAGACCAGGGGTAGAGTAGTGAACAAGGCATTTTCCTGGTAGAAAAATGGAGAATAGTCATTTATAATAATGATAATAGTAACTTAATTATATGGTGGATTCCAAGTGAATACACGCCAAGGAGCACAAGAAGACTAGAAAAGGAAATGGATGGGTTTGTAGAGCTGACTTTGTGGAGCCTCAAAGCTCTATATTGGAGATCCTTGGCTATTAGATGGCCTTAGGGTCAAGACCCAAGGGAGATGAGAAGAACCCTATGGAGACATCTGGAAGAGAGTACCACAGGGAGAGCCCAGGTAGTACAAAGGGTCTGAGGTCCGAGTGGGTCTGCAGTGGACAGGAAGTGGCAGAAGGCAGGTGTGGCTAGAGTAAAGGAAAGGGGAACAGGAGACAGGTTAGAGAGCCATCCTGTAGAGCAGCCGCGCCATTCTGAAGACCAGGGGCTTCGTGGTTTGACTAGGATACGAGTAGGGTTTAACAAACATTTCTGTCTGCCGTTCTGAGACCAGACTAAATGGATCATAAGCAGGAACAAGGAGCCCAGGCAGTAGGAAGTCATAACAAGCTTGCAACAGGGAGTTAGAGCAAGCATAGAAAGTGAGGGATGGGGGCTGGTGGTTTGATGTGGAGTATTTCAGAGAGACACCAAAGGTGATCCCTGAGGTCTTTTAACCACAGGGAGGATGTCGGGGTGGGGAGCATGAATATAGGATAAAGAGAGAGGGGCCAGAGAGAAAGATGCATGTTTTTCATAGGTATGCTCCCAGAGACTCCTTCATCCAAACAGGTCACACTTCTTTCCGCCTCCCCCTAAAGTGTGACTGTGTGTTTGCTGAGAGATCAACCAATCCACTGATTAGCTGCACCCTCAGGTCAATCCATCGCCCCAAGGATCACTAGCTGGCATCACATGAGCCGGTGGGGAGATGCTTCAGACCTCAGCAGCACTGGAATTTCTCTTCATGTTTCCTGGCGGACTTTGCAAAGCATCAACCTCACAAGAGCAGAAGAATTGTTACATTCGTTAATTGAATGGTACCACAGGAGGCTCGTAACGCTTGCTGTTATCTTTTCTTAATCTTCCAGACTAGATGGTGAACACAACTCACATGCCTGCTGTAGGACATCTAGCAAGACTGAAACTTTTAAGATTAATTTTAATTTCAATATTGTAGTGTGGGTCTGTATGAATGTGTGCATATGAGTGCAGGTGTCTGTGGAGGCTTAAAGAGGATGTCAGGTCTCCTGGAGCTAGGGTGACAGGTGTTTGTGAGCCATCTAATGTGGGTGCCGGGAACTAAACTCAGGTCTTTCCAAAAGTAGTATGCACTTTTAATGACTGAGCAACCTTTCCAGCTGACCCCTTCTTTTTGGGACATAAGGTCTCACTCTGTAGTCCAGAAAAACATAGAATTCACCATGTGACCTGAACTTACAATGATCCTCCTGCCTCAGTCTTTCAAGTGCTGGATTATTGCATGTGCTGCTTTGCCCCTCTGGTGTGATGCAGTTTCACGGCTGTTCATCATAAGCTCGGTCTTGTTCCCTGTTGTATATCCAGTCCCCTAGTAGGCAGCAAGCATGTGGTGAGTGAACAAATGAAAGCACACTGGGGTGAACTCGGGCAAAGAGAGCAATACGTCAGTGCCGGGGAGAGGGGTGAAGGCCTGGCTCGTACAGAGGACTGACTGGGATTAATCCTATCTCTCCTAATTGACTGTGTGGCCTTGACTTAGAAACTTTCAGGGTCATATTTTTCCTAGCTGAAAAATGAGGAGCAGGATGATCCCTCAGGGTGAGACTGTGGCCAGGAGACACTAATTCTAGAAGTTTGTATCCTGGCTTGGTTCTTTGCTGGCCTGGAGCCCTGATGGGCAGCAGAACTATGCAGAGGCCACTGTGCAGAAGAGACTTGGCCTCAGGCCTCTGCTGGCAAGGAGGATCCCGGTTTTGGCCCCTCTATACTTTCTCGGCTGGGTGAGGAGGCAGAAGAAGGATTTGATTGATCTTCTCTTCTGGGGGGTCCTCCCCATAAATCTTCCTGGCCCACTGGGGTCTCCTAGGACTCAGGAGCAGCAGCCAGTGCATTCCCTGGCTCTGTGGGTTCCAAGCTAGTACCGTTTGCCTCTGTCAGCTCCTCACTCTGAGTCCACGTGTGAGGCCAAATGCTTGTCTGTCCTGATCATAGCCCCACTTTAAGTACTAGAAGGTCTCTGTCCAGGGAGTCACCAGTCTTTCTCCAAGTCTGACCTTGAGATCACATGGCATGGCCTTGAGCAGGCCTGCCCCGGGCTCCCAAAGAGTCAGGACTCCTTAACCCTATTGTACCATGGACTACTTGTGTGGTCCAGTGAAGCCCATAGCTTCATTCTTTTGTGTGGTGTGTGTTCTCTCCTCCTATCTTTATGTGGTGTGATGGTTTGTATATACTCGGCCCAGGGAGAGGCACTATTAGAAGGTGTGACCCTGTTGAAGTAGGTGTGGTCTTGTTGGAGTAGATCTGTCACTGTGGGCATGGGCTTTAAGACCCTCATCCTAGCTGCCTGGAAGTCAGTATTCTGCTAGCAGCCTTCAGATGAAGGTGTATAACTCTGAGTTCCTCCTGCACCATGTCTGCCTGGATGCCGCCATGCTCCTGCTTTGATGATAATGGACTGAACCTCTGAACCTGTAAAACAGCTCCAATTAAATGTTGTTCTTATAAGAATTGCCTTGTCATGGTGTCTGTTCAACCCTAACTAAGACACGTGGGTTCCAGGGATGGAGCTCAAGTCAGCAGTCTTGTACAGTGCACCACCTGAGGAGACATCTTGCTGGCTCCCTGAGGACTCTTTCTCACTGAAATGATTTTAGAAACATATAGTAAAATGTACAGCCCTGGTCATCAAGCCAATTGTAATAACACATGGTTAACAAAATATTAAAGGTATGTTTGTGATAAAGTAATTTAAGTGTGTCTTTACACAGTACTTGGCTGGATCTGTGGAGGCTTCATGACTTCTATGGTTACTTTATGACTGTATGAATAATATGTCCAAATACCCACAGCAGTTGTGGGGTGAAAGGGAAGCATCAGAGGGCTGTGCTTTACAATCTCTATTCATAATGGAAAGAACTTGAAAATTTCATTTACAGGTTAGTAAGAAACAGATGCACTATCCCCTGTCCAAGGCAGTGCTAACTGATGGGCAGCTGAGTGAGTGAAATTCTATGAACGAAGAGGGGCCTCCACATCTCCAAAAGCATCCCTCTGCAGGTACCCTTAAGGGTGACCTGATCTTTTGCCTTCCCTGGAATTCCTATTGGGATAGTTCTGCTCCCTCAATGATACACACTTTCCTAGCGTTGGACAGCTCCGAGGACTCTCACTTATGGAGATTCTGCAGACTCAGTCAGTGCCTGCCTCACGTTAGAGAAAGATAAAGGGGCCACCTGGAGCTAATCACTTTATCTGTCCACTCACTCTCGGACCTTCTGCTCTCTGCCAGACCAGGCATTGTATATTCTGAAACTTAATTTTATAAAATGTGTGTACGAGCGTGTGTGTGTGTGCGCGCGCGCATGCGTATGCATGTGTGGTCTATCCTTGGAGGTGGGTGATCAGTATTAAATGTACAAACACAGAAGTCAATATGGCATGGCGATTTGTGAGAATAGGGTGTGTAGAGTAGAGAAGACTTGAGGGGAAGGTGAGGTGAAGGAGGTGAAGGGAGAAAGGGACCTTTAAAGCAAGACCGGGAAGGTCACTTTTCTAGGAGAGACTTGAAGAGCGCACCCTAGGCAGAGGGCTATAATAGAGTAGAGCTCAGGCCCCAGAATTGGGGGCCTTGGGCCAGGTGAGGCCAAAGAGGAGAGCTGATTGTTTTGCACCTCAGGTTCCTGGGGAAGGAGTTTGAACATCATTTTAAGGACCAAGAGTAGCCCAAATAAGATACTCTCGGGCTGGAGAGATGGCTCAGAGATTAAGAGCACTGACTGCTCTTCTAGAGGTCCTGAATGCGATTCCCAGAAACCACATGGTGGCTCACAACCATCTGTAATGAGATCTGACGCCCCCTTCTGGTGTGTCTGAAGATAGCTACAGTGTACTCATGTGCATTAAATAAATATTAAAAAGAAAAAAGAAAAGACACCCTCTAGGAATTTGCAGGCTTGTAACAAAGATTAACAGGGAGGATATTACTAGAATATACATGTGAAGAGGGCTTTTACTTTTGTAGTGAACATCCACCTAGAGTGCTGGGGATGTAGCTCAGTGGTAGAGTGCTTGCTTAGCATGTAATAGGCCCTATAGATTTGTGTCTTAGTACCATAGGGGAAAAACAATATCAAAAACGAAAGAAACACCCTTCTTGCATATGTTACCCAGCTTTTTCTCAGCCTGAGATCTCTGTCTACATGGCCTTCCCCATCATAACTTTCTGTGCAGTTGACAGCCTGGCTAACTTCCCCTTGGCGTTACCAGCAGGAAGCCTTCCTTAAGTGACTCAGTCATCTTCTGGGTACAACATGCGACACCATTGACTGGTTATATGTCAGTGTTTATTTTCCCTCCCAGTAACTCACCGGTGATACAGGGTAGGGGCTTGGCAGCTGGAAAGAGGGAAGCTCTTTAGTCTTCAGTTGTTCAGAATGCCCCCTGCACCTCAGTCTGGGATTGGAGCCGCACAGTGCCACCTCCTGGCAGTAGGTAGAATGGCAGGCAATATGTTGTGTGGAGAGAGGGATGGATGGACGCAGGTTGGGGCACTCTTGAGTGAGGATAAACACACCAGTTCTAGGCTGGTGGAAGGTTTGTCTAGGGAACAGATGATTACAGATGAGAGCTGGGTAAGAAACAGAGAGAAGACCGACTGTGGATAGAACAGCTGGCTGAGATGAGGACCCAGGATCCAGTCGAGGTTTGGTGTGATCCATCCAAACTTCGGAATTCAGCCAGACAACAGGGGACCCCTTTGTTTATAAGGCTAGGGAGACTAGCCTTTTCCTAAGTAAAAACTTCCAGGGATCAGGGGCCTGGTCTAAAGCCAAGTGTCCACCCATCCCTCCTCCTCCCTGCTTTCCAGAACAACTTGTTTTTGCTTTAAAACCTGGGACTTTGACCTGGGAGCTGTTTTCTCCCTTTGGTCACCTTGTGTCCTTCCTGCTCATTCTCCTCCCTTACTGTGCTCAAAGTATACTTCTGGGAGTCTCTGCTTTTCTTTGGGGTTTTAGGGAAGTTGGGGATGCTTGGGGAAAAAGACTGTGGCTCCCGAGCTGGTGGCAGAGGCAGGGCTATTTCCAGGGGGCGTGAATTAGTGAGTGTGTACCATCAGAAAAGCCTCTCTGTATATGCTGGCCTGTTTAACACACACACACAGAGAGGCGGGGGGAGAGGGAGGGAGGGAGGGAGGGAGGGAGAGAGAGAGAGAGAGAGAGAGAGAGAGAGAGAGAGAGAGAGAGAGAGAGAATCCTAAGAAAGCCATGTGTCCTCCCTTGAGCCATTGCCACCTACCCAGTTGTCTAAGTCAGAAACCTAACCTGAGAGTTTCCAAGTGGGCAGCAGCCAGTCACTTGTCCAGAAACCACGCCCTGGTTTCTCTACCTCCCAAGCGCTGAGCAAAGGCTTCTCTAATGCAGTCCAGTCAGAGGCTGCATGTCTCCCAAGACTCCCTCTCCATCTTTGATGACCTTTCATTTTCTCAAATGGAGGTCTGACCTTGGTTTCCCGTACCCCGCTTAAAGTCGACTAGAAAGGCACGGTGGATATTTGCTACTTCCACCCCATTCCTTTCATTCCAGCCAGTGGTTCCCTGGCTGTTCATTAACATCCACCAAGCCTGCGCCTCTGTGCTCCTGAAGATTCTCAGCCCATGTTGAGAACAGGTTAGCCATGTAGAGTTAGACATGAAGAGTTTCCCTGTGACCTTGGGGAATGGTCACAGGCCCACTGCACATGCATGAAAGTAGGTGTGCATACATGCTCACAGAGAAAGCAGGCTCTCACCTGTCTTATTTTTGTTTTTCCGTTGGACAGAAACTAGGACCTGCAGGCCAATATGACTTGGGACAAGCAATGCAATGAAGGCCCTCACCAGTGTTGACTCAGCACCATCCACAATTCCTTGGCTGGTGTTTAGTGTCTCAGCCACCCATTCTTAGCTTCCTTATTTCTTAAGCCTGGTCAAGTCGGGGTGATACTGGCTTCTTCGGAACATGAACTTCGTCTTGTGTTGGATCTGGATCACAGGCTCCACATTCTGTATGTAGGGACAGACAGGCATGATTACTGTGCCCTGGGGCCTTCTAAAGGCATCTGAGTACCTGCCAAGAGCCAAGACAGCATGAGATGTCTTACCTGAGTATGCACTGGAAAGGGCTGAGTGCAATGTTCTTTTAGGAATCCATGCAAGCAACAGGGACTGTTAAAAAAATCCTCTCCCATCCTTTCCTTAGGAAAGGGGTCTAGCCTGCTGTCTCATCTCAACTTCTATATTTTGGGGTTAGCTGGGCAAGGAGCCCCACCATGGCCTTAAGACTCAGACTTCAGTAGGTACTTGGGCCATTTTTAGTGTCTAGAAGGTCAGGCAGATGCTATGTGTCCTACTGGGTGGGATGTGTGTTTCTGCAGGGTCTGGCCCTGTGGTGTCAATTTCCAGGGGACAGATGAACTTCTCATGGCTACTCCTGTCTGTAGATGGGTCCCCAGCATTTGGAAGAATCAGGGAATGAGCAGAACAAAGGAAGAATGCCAAGACACATGCATGCAGTAGGCATGCACACATACACGTAGAAGAAGCAGGCTCCGGGCTCCAACCTGCTTTGGACATTCCAGGGACCCACTGGTTGGGATGAAAGGAATGGGGTGGAATTAGCAAATATCCACCATGCCCCCTCCTTATCATTTTAAGCAGGGTGCAGAGCTCCATTTGAGAAAATGAAAAGGCCAAAGGAGGTGGGAGACTTCTCCTGTGATGAAGGAAGGTGGATCTGAAAGCAGATATTGAGACTTCTGACCAAGTCAAATCTTGTCTGAGGCCTGTCAGGTTATCAGGGATTTTGGGAACCAAGGGGGAATATTGAACTGGTCTATGAGGAAGGTCCCACAGGGCTGGGGACTGTGAAGTGAGCCTGTGTCTCAGGTGGGGTGGGGTCCCAGGGTTTGGCTTGGTGGGTCAGAAACAGGGGGGAGGAGAGCAGAAGGTAGAGAAAGCCGGCAGCTGAGCCTTCCCTGAGTCTTCTGCTCGCAGGTGTTTTCCTCTGGCTCTCTGAGCCAACCATTGCTCGTCTCAAGCCTACTGTCAGTCTTCTAAGAAGCCACACCCACTAGGCCCATTCAAGGCAGGGCTGAAAATGTGTCACACCTTTCCATGGAAGCCCAGCCCCACTTCCAGGAAAGGTGAGCTCAGGAGACTTCTGACACCGAGTGAGTGTTGGAGGAGACTGGGGCTTCCCCCTCACTTCCCCAGTTCCCCGGGTCCACCTCCTTAACTGGTTTCTAAGGGGGTACCTTAAATGCCAGTTTGTTGGGCTGGGCATCAGCCAGGCCTGGCAGCTCATTTCCAGGGGAGGAAGGGCAGTTTCTCTTCACCAGTCTGCCAGTCCTTCCTCCCCGCCCTCTCTCCACTTCTGCCTTACCCAATCCTGCCTCTCCTTTAGCTAGACTGCGCTCCAGCTGATCTCACACAAACACCCCAGACCTCCAGCAGCTCCAGGAGTCAAAACACCAGCAGTGGACCAAGGCCCTACATCTGCCTGCAGCCATGTTGGCCCTCAGTCTGCTCGTGCTGGGTCTGCTCACTGAAGTGGCACCTGCCAGCTGTCAACAAGGTAGCACAGGACAGGGGTACCTGGGCTGCAGGGAGGAGAGGGCTGGCTGGAAACAGTGACCGAGGTAGGATGGGGTGGTGGCCTTCGATACCGTGTTTGTAGAGGGGGAATACGCACTGGACCACAGTCCTCTGACTTAGGTTCTGTGATTGATTTGTTTCCTTCAGTGAGGGGTGAGACAGCAGGGAACACATTGGCTCCAGGGTTTAGGGGAGGAACAGGAATTGAGATCCAAACCTCACAGCAGGAACTGTCCCAGAGACAACTGGGTCCTGGGGCTAGAAACAGGCTGGGAATGGCCCCAAATGCTTGCTCTGGATAGGAGGGTGGGTGGGTGGGTGTGTTGGTGGTGGGGGGGTGAGATTAAAGGCATAAGCCACTGAACCGGATGACCTAAGTCCTCTTTCTCCCTTTCTCCAGAGTAGTCCTACTGTGGGTGTACTCTTCACCAAGCTCTTTCTGTCTTGCTGTGTGACCATGAGGAAATTCCTGCCCCACTCTGAGTCTTAGAGTTTTTTTGTTTTTTAAATTCATTCTCAGTAAGTCAGAGCTACTGTCAGGTTGGAGGTATAAAAGGGCTTTGTACCCAGTGGTCTGGTGTCCAGAGGTGGCTGGCGAAGTTGATATATATATATCTATTTGCTTCACTTCTGAGTCCCACGTCTTGGAGGCCCACTGAGAAACTAAGTACCACACAGATTGAGTAACTTATATGGGTTCATGAAGGAACCCGTCCAGGACCATTTTTCTTCTGCCTTTGACTCTGTCCCTTGCTCTATAAGCTCTCCCCAGAGCCACAAGAGGAGGACCAGAAGACTGTGGTCCCAGGTGTCTGTGAGGAGTTAGCTGTAAGAGCCACAGAAGAAGGAAAATGGGAGGGGACCTCCCAGGGTTGTTCCCAATGCCTGAGCATCATAGTCCAGAAAAAGTAATGGCCTGAGCCCAAGTTTCTTGGACAGAGTGGGAAGGGACATATTCAAACACTGACCCTTGCAGAGCAACCATGTGCATCTTCTACTGGGGGTTGCTAACCTGGAGCTGCCATGGCTACAGCCCAGCGTTCCATTTCCCTTTCTTTCACCAACACTTGTCACACTTAGAGACAGCACTAAGGACAGTCAGGTCATTACTGCAGCAGAAAAGCATCATGCTGGACTCCAAGAAGGACTTTGGGGTGGGAATGAGGCAAACTGAGGTCTTTTGATGCACAGCCTCTCACAGCATAGGAAGGCTCTAGTCATACAGCCTTGTTTAAAGTCAGGACTTCCCCCCCACCAAAGTCTCCTGTTGTTCTCTCTTTCCTCCTGAGACTCTTAGCTGCTGGGTATCTTGCCTTCGGAGAGTGAGATCTTCAGTCTAATGGGGAAAATAGTTTTCCTTGGGGCTTCCAGGGGCCTGAGGAGAACTCCTGGGAAGTTTTAAGGGTTGGAGTTGACATCAAGGGTGAAAAAAATAGAAGGGGTACATGGCTAGACCTTAACCTGGCCGCTGACCTTTGTGCCCTGCCCACCCTGTTGGAAAGGATAAAGGGGCTCTGAGCTAAAATCCAACATCTTAACTCTCTTACCTCTCCACAGCCCAGCTGAGCAGTCAGCACTGAAGCAGCTCTGACTAGACTTCACCCCTCCTAATCCTTCCTGAGAAGCTTTGTGTTCTAGAACTGGATCTTCCAGATGCCAGCCTTGTCCTGGCAGCTCTGGGCCAGCAGGAGGGAGGAGGGGCCACTCCCAGCTGACAGGGAGGCTTAGGCCACTCCCAGCTGACTGACAGGGAGGCCTAGGCCAGCCATTGGAACTGCCCTTTGGTCTCTGTTTTCTTACACTTCCTAGGGGGGCCCTGCATGTGACTGTTGTGGGCGTGTGCAAGGAGGAGGCTCTGGGAGCCTGAACTTCAGAGAAAACTCTGAGGCATGTCCTCTTTTTGGTTGCTCAGGTTTTCTTCAAACTTCAGTAGGCTCTGAGCCCCATCCTTCCCTCATACTTAGAAGAGTGGACAGGCCTAGATCTATTCTGTCGACTCAGATGTCTCCCTGGGCCCTACAGAGTGCCCAGACTGTTCTGTGCCTGCAGCTCTTTTTCCTTTTCCAGGTCTAGGGAAGCTTCAGCCCTGGATGCAAGGCCTCATTGCTGTCGCTGTGTTCTTGGTCCTTGTTGCAATCGTCTTCGCTGTCAACCACTTCTGGTGCCAGGAGGAGCCGTACGTGCCACGTGAAGGCCCTGGGCTGGGCAGCCCCTAGTGGTCAGGGTAACCCTCAAACCTTTGCTTTTACCTTAGTAGAAGATGACCCCAGAATCTCTCACTAAAGTCTTGTCGCTGTGAGAAAGGGAAGCCAGGGCTCAAGTACCCAGGAAGAGTTGATGACAGAGTCAGCTTGGAGCCTTTCTGGTTCCCAGGCTTGAACTCTATTGGCCAGCCTCACGGTTCTCTCACCTCCTTCTGCACCCTGCCTCCAGCATGAACTTGGGAGAAAAGTCTCTCCTAGGCATCTCAATTTTTTTTTCCATTACTATCCATGGAGTTGGGATGGGAGCCTGGCCTCCCTCCCAACTGAAACAGAAGGCCCCGTCCTTTTGGAGGGTCAGCTACATATGATGCAGAGGGCTTCACAGGCACACAGACTGGATAAGCAGTTCAAGTCAAATGCAGCTGAAGGAAAGAGAGTACAGGACACTGTCTGAGGTGGTATGGGGGCTGAGAGGGGGTTAGTTAGTATGACTTTATTGACTGGACAGTCACTCCAAAACCTGACATACAAGAAGTCAGTCAGAGAATAGGGTACTGCAGGAAAATACACTTGAGTCCTAAGTTTGGGGCCTGGCACCAAGACCAGTCTCCAGGAATGAATGCATCGAGATCAAGAGCCCCACTGGGTGAAGCTACATCTGCCTTAGGGGATCTTTTCTCAGATGTCATTAAGGTAGCCTGGCATCCAGGGGTCTAGCAACCTTGCATAGCATTTGGAGTATGTACAAGAAGCTTAGGGATGGAGATGGATGGAGAGTCCCAGTGTGTGGCTGGTGAGGTCAGTAGGACCTGGGTCTGGCGATACCAATGACCTAGACTGGAGGCCTTATGTCAGTGCAGCTGAAATCAGTGGATGAGATGACGTTAACAGAGTTAAGTTCTTCTAGCTGTTCTGTGTGCATGCACGGTACGTGAAACAAGCAAGCTTAGAGCGTATGAAGCTGGACAGACTTGGACAGGACAGAGGCAGTTTGGAAAAGGGAGGGGTCTAAGAGCTGTTTGGGAGGGAGCCTGGGAGTTGATGGAGAGAGGCAGTAGGGAGCACTGAGGAAGGACAGGGTTGACTCTAGAAGACTCCCTAAGTCAGAGGACACTGAGACCAAGCTGAATTGACTTGGGTGGGACATGTCTGGTGTGACATGCCTGTGGGATGCCTGAGGACAGCTGAGTAGGTATAAGGGACCCAGAAAAAAGCTCTTTCAGGGATGGGAAGGCGGGCAAATGCACTGTTAGCTCTGTCTCTCCCTTCAGTGGCCACCAACCACGCCTAATTTGGGATGTACTCTGAGTCCTGCTGGGTCTATGATGGGGCTGAAGGGGAGTGCGTGGAGTGAGTGGAAAGAGACCTGGGACTTAGGACAACCATCTTACAAATACCTGTGTTCCCCATTTTTCTTGTGGATCAGGTTAGAGGGTTGTGAGGCCTGAGGAGGAGGCTAAAGTTGGTGTCTACAGGGCCTGGGGGGCAGAGGTGCTTTCTGAGCTGGGGTACTCTCTGCTTGCACCTTGAGAACCAGGTCCCAGAACAGAATGTTCCTGGATGGGTTGGAGTGGACACTCATTGGTGAGCCCTGCTGATAGTCTTCTTCCCCAGGGAGCCTGGGAGCACGGTGATGATCATTGGAAACAAGGCAGATGGGGTCCTGGTGGGAATGGACGGCAGATACTCCTCAATGGCATCTGGTTTTAGGTGAGGTGCTACTGGGAGAGTTAGGAAAGGCGGGGAAGCCAAGCGGATGGGCTGATGAAGAAAAGGACTAGTAAAGTGAAAAGGACTCTGTGAGGACTACAGTGCTTAACGGGAAGACAAAGAGAGAAGGCTTAGTCAGGAAAGTAGTAGGTGTCATGGGGAGAAGAGGTTCAATGCTGAAAAGGGGAGTCAGTGAATCTGTGAAAAAAGAGTTCTCTGGAGGCTCAATGAGAAATCAGGGGATTTGGGTGGGTATATTTCTAAGGAACCTCTAGTCCAGGCACACAGGTCCAGATATGTTCAGGGGAAGGCCTCTCTTCTCCCTGCCCGGCTCAGATGCTAATTCTGGATAGAAAGCTGGTGCAGGATGGTGAAGGCAGGCTGGCGGTGGTGGTGGTGGTGGTGGTGGTGGTCTTTGTGCTGCGGGAGGAGGAAATGGAAGCGGGAAGCCAATGATCCAGTAAGCCTTACGTCCATTTTCAGGTCCAGCGAGCACAAGAATGCTTTCGAGAATGTTCTGGAGGAAGAGGGCAGGGTCCGCAGCACACCCATGTGACAAGCTCCTCTATGGCCCCAGTTCCCAGGTTACAGGGGATATACAGTTGATGCCCACAGTCTCATCCAGCCACTGCTCTACAGGAATCTACTGACACAAGCTGACCCTCTCACCTCTCTTGAATCACAGCCATCTCGGGCTAGGTCTCAGACCAAGCTGAGCACAGCATGTGCTGTGGCCCTGGGGTCTCCTGGGGTCTTCTACTCATTTCTGAGGAGCCTTGTAAAGAGATGCCCGGTTCATTTCCTCCCCTCCTCGTTCCTCCTGCACCTATGGAAGTGGCTCTTATTTCTGTGAAATAAAGACTTTTTATACTTCTGGGATGGAGACTCTGACCCAGCTTCCAGCCACTAAGCGAGAGGCTTTATGGGCCCATTTCTTTTCAATTATGATAACTACCTTCTAGGATCCATTGCCATGGTGAACTCACAGATTATCCAGAAGCCATGGCCCCATAAGGGAGCTAGGGACTTAGGGACCCAGTTGGAGAGGCTGAGGCTGTGTCAAGGTAGGAATAAGAGAGAGCTTGTCTCCTCTGGTGTCTGAGTACTTATGGAGAACTCCCTATGGGTGTGGACATTCCTGGGAGAGTTGAATTTATCCCTGCCTGTTGGTGGCTCTTGTCTCTTCAAACTAAACCCTTCCTTGGCCTAAGCAGGCAAAAGATCTTCCCAGGAGAGGAAGACCCTGATGCGAGCTGGGTATCCAGACATCCCTATCCCTGGTGCATTTCAAAATATCTCCCTTGTGCAGAGGGCAGGACAAGGCCAGGAAAAGCCTAGGAGCTTTTACACTGCCCTTGTTCAAGGCTGGGCCCTTCTGCAAGAACACCCCAGCCCCCAGCTCTTCAGGGATCTTCTGGATTTCTCCTATACAACACTCCCCCCACTCTGCTCAGCTCCCTCCCCTTCCAAGGACTCCAGAGTGGTGTATTATCACATGGTGAGAAAGAAAGCTGGGGCTGAGACAGAGGAAGCCCAGATTTGTGTTCTTAGTCTCCTGTCAGCTTACTGTGTGACCCTGGGAGAGCTCCGTGATCCTGTGTGGAGGATTTGGTTAGTCTCTGGCAGAGCTAGAATAGAACCCAGTCCTCACCAGTATGACTCTCAGCCCTGGGTGAGATGGGAGTCAGGGAACATGGTCTGGCAGAAGAGAGAAGACAGACACAAGTACCTGCCTGACCCAGCTCCTCTGCTGTGTCTGGGTGTCCCACTGAGCAGCATTTGTTCTGTAGTAAAAACTCCAAACAGACTTATTTCCAGATCCAGAGGCCTGTGTGGAGAGGATGGCCAGAGCCCCCTTGTTTCCAGATGTTTTCTCTGCCACCTGTCTCACCATTTCACAGCATCCTTGCTTCAGGCTCACGGGAAATTACTTTGTGGTCTAAGGCTTGCCTGAATGTCTCAAGGAGTACCCACAAGTCATCTCCCCGGGGTTTAGGAGCTGGCCTGCAGCAGAGGTAGCGTTCTGGGCAGAAAATGACAAGTAGTGCTTCTGTTCTAGGTTTCCCTGCCTTACTGTGTGATCTTTGCAAGTCTTTCCCTCTCTGGTCTTTAGCTTTATGGACATTGATTGTTGCTCCTGTATTTTTTTTTTAAAATTTATTTTTATTTTTTATGTAACTCATGCCATCTCACCCATTTCTGCCAGTTTGAAGTGTGAGCACTATTCATTCTTTTTCCTCTTTCCTTATCCTTATGAAATCATTCCTTGATTAAAATAGAAAGCAAAGGCAGGGGCCAGCCAGCTCAGCTTTTTTCTCACTGAGGGAGAAAAAGAAGATAGTCGAGGCTAGGTCTTGGCTAAGGCGCAAATACTCCCTTTCTTTGGTCCAGTCAGACCTGTTCTCTTGCAGGTGACCACATTCCTTCCCACCTCTGCTCCCAGTTTGTTCCTGGGAAGAGCAGGTGGGTTCAAGTCAGCCTCCCTCTTACCTCCAGTTTGCCAGGGCCAGGACAGAACCACCTGTAAGGTGTTATCAGGAGAGACCTGCTTCCTCCGAAGCTAATCCGGTCATCCCAGCAACTGCAGAGATGCCCTGCCAGGCTCTTAGAGCCTTGGTGCTTGCCTCTGCAGGGGCTAGACCGATACTGACCTACAGCGCTCCTCCCCCACTCACATTCCCCTCCTGACCAGGGGCTGGGAGTAAGGAGTGCCCGCCCCAGAACCGCCAAGACCCTTATCGCCAGCTCCCACCTGCCGGACTGGTCGGATCAGGAGGACAGGAGGTTGGGCCAGGGCCAGGCCGCTGCTTAATGACCCTCGTGGGGCCTAATCTCTGACTGTCAGCCGCATGGTGGCTCGGGGTGGCTCCTGGAGAAAACTGATAACGCACCAGCTGGGCCCCCCACCATCTACTGGGCCGCATCAAGGGTCCCTAGGGGCGGCCTCTGGGGGCCTGGGGCGGGGCTGGAGGCGAGCCCCCCCACCCCCGCTGGGGAGGGGACTAGGAGCTTCTGAGTGACCAGGGGTGGGGCCGCACGGATTCACACCCCTGTTCACGCCTCATTCTTCGCTTTCAACATAAGACCTCTAGGCCTTCCAGTTTCTCTTTGTCTCTTTCTTAGCCTCTTAGGATTTGTTTTTTGTCCTCTGTATACAGCCCAGTCTCCCGCTGCTCCCTCTCCACCCAAGCTTGATTCCCGCTGCCGGCTTCCTTTCTTTTCTCTTCTGCTTCTAGCCAATTCTTCCCAGTTTTCCTTACCTCCAAGTTTCCCTAAGGTTTATACTTGGCTTGCAAGTCTTATGCACCGTCTGGAACCTTTCACTTCCTTGTGTCACCTCATCTCCGGCTGGTCCCTACCACTGGCTCCGTGCCAGTGCACACTGGTCTGTAACAAGTGAACTCTCCTGCTGTTCGGGACAGACTAGCTCATTTTCTGATTCCTGGGATAGCACCTTCTTTTTTCTATCCCACCCCAAACGTGTGGATTTCACAGGGTGACATAGGTCACACATATGTCAGGCAGGAAAGGAAACATCCACCCAGATTGACAAGGTGGAGGGAGTTTGAAGCACTTCGGACTTCAGTTAGTCTTGAAGGGGAACTTACCGACTGCAGTTGGTTTTGATAAAGGCTGTGGAGTTCTATCTACCCCGTGGTCCTGATGTGGCATGGAATGGCAGGTGAAGGAGATGAGTTTCAAGGTCACCTCCTTCATACGCAGAGTAATGCGCAAGAAATATCGTATGCTTCAAGGACTATTATATCACTTCAGGCAACTCTTAGGTAGAGCTTCCTTCCCCAGCCCAGGGAAAAGAGGCGTGTGAGGCTAAGTCACATGCTTCCTAGTCCTCCTAGACCAGCCTAAAAACAAGCACAGGGATGGAGACATCAGCACTTTCCTTGGGGCCCAGGCACTAGGCACCTGTTTCCTGGCAGGCCTGGCCATGGGTCGGGGGTCTGAGCTCCACAGTTTGCCCAGCTCGGGATCCCTACACTTCCAGACCATCCAGTCTCTGCTCAATGAAATGTACTGTAATAGCATCCTTGGAGGCACCCTGGGAGGAAGCCAGGGCAGCTGATGTGTTACCATTGCGCCTAAGACTTTCCAGGAAGCAAGACACTGGGTATGTGTCTCTTCCTCCCGGGTTCCTTCCACACCAGCCTCCGGGCAGCTCCAGCCTGGTGCTTTCTCTGTACACATCCTACCTGCTTCAGTGCACCACTGGGCTACCTCTCTACGTCTGGCTCCAGCTCCAGCTCTAGGGAGCAGGAAGAGAACCACTCTTTCTACATCACTGGTACTGTGACAAGGGTGGACAGGGTCAAGGGCAGCAGGAGGAAGGTGAAAAGATGCGAAGGAAGGGGACTAAATTTCAAAAGCCTGTCCACCTGTGTGTCTATATTTTTCCACCTGTATGGCTGTGGATGTATTTGTACGCGCAGACCCCTCCCCAGACAGGGTTGAAGATCAGTGACGGTCATCCGATACTCAGTTTTGGAACCGGCAGCTCTGCTGCCATCTGGTGGCTTTACACTCCGTGGGAAAGGCTAACCAGCGGAGGGTTTTTTTTTTTTTTTTTTTTTTTTTTTTTTAAATTTATTGAACAACAAAAAAGTACGATCTCGTTCTGAAGTGCAGCCTTGAACTTGGTGTGGTCCTCCTCAGCCTCCAGAGTGCTGGGATTACAAGTGTGAGCCTCCCTGCCTAGCTTCAGTGGAGCTTTTGAGTTTCTGGTCAGGATCTCCTTACATGCCCAGACTCAGACCTTATCTGCCAGAGTCTTAGGCACCTCTCAGTTGTGCCTATGATTATTGCATCTCCTGCTTTTCCTGTGGGTGGCATCCTCTGTTTGCTGGGGGCATGAGAGAGGTGGGGCAAGGAAGGGAAAGAGGGAGGGGCAGGGAGAGAAGGAGAGAGGAAAGGAGAGAGAGAGAGAGAGAGAGAGAGAGAGAGAGAGAGAGAGAGAGAGAGA
>NW_021604579.1:6177032-6228722 GCF_004785775.1 Grammomys surdaster | reverse complement strand
AGAGAGAGAGAGAGAGAGAGAGAGAGAGAGAGAGAGAGAGAGAGAGAATATATATATCACAGCTTTATAGCTTCAATCCCAGGCAAGCTGAAACATGTTGGATAAAACATGTTGGAACCAGGACAGGGCACAGAGAGGTCCCTGGCTCCTGCACTCACCAGCCCTGCACCCCCGAGCTTGTGTCACTTAGATGGAGAGATCTCTTTATCCAGTTTTCACAGGCATCATGAAGGCCAGTGGAAGAGGATGACGGATATAGGAGGATTGTGTGTGCAATGAAGCTCCATTTACAAACATAGGATGCTTAGTAGCCAGCAGAGGGACATGGACAGGGCCAGTACTGGAGAGGAGACTGGAAATGTAGTTTTGGTCTGAGCCAGATGTCCTGCTTTATTAGGTTGTGTGCTCCCTGAGTTGGTAAGAACCCAGGCTAGGGCTGGATTCATGGCTCGATGTAAGGAGCCGCCATTAGAAGATGGCGCCTGTTTCCTGTCTCTGAGGTGGAAAACAGCTGCATTCAGGGTTGTAAACACCTGCTGTGAGCATGCGTATCTTTCAGACACGTCTCCTCACCCTCCCGAGCAGTATGTAAATGAAGTTCTGCAAGAAGCACCAATTAGACACTCATACACAGTTGTGATAACTATTTAAGCAGCACCCAGTTCAGGCTTCGGAGTCTTTCGCTTTACAATCAATGGTGTGTTCCCCAATAAAGTGCGTGAGGAAGGATCCTGTTGGCGAGGCGACAGCTCAGAGGCTAAGAGCAATAGCTAAGTGCTGTTGCTCTTCCAGAGAACCAGAGTTCAGTTCCCAGCACCTACATCAGGCAGCTCACAACTACCTGTATCTCCAGCTCCAGGGAGCCAGTGTCCTCTTTTAATCTTGGAGGACAGACACACACACACACACACACACACACACACACACAAAACAAGAGAGCCTGAACTTGTAGTAGTACTTGAAGAATCCCTAGAATTGAAATGAGGCAGTAAATGTTGTCTAACAGAGCTGGTGTGAATAGTAAAGGAAACACGACTGTGAGGTATCCACTAGAGGAGATTGCTTGGATATGGGTCTAAGCCAATATAAAGTCTTTATTAACTGACTGGCATCCACACAGGATCCCAGTATAGCCCAAACCTTCCTGGGGTGAGCTTTTAAGCCTGAAAACCATGTCCTGAATTGACATGCACCTGGCCTACAGCACATGCCTGGCCTCCAGACCTTTGTTATCAGTAGAAAAACAACCATATATACTAAGTCTTCACTGCCTGTTTAGTTTTACGTTTTATTTAGTTTAACCATCCCAAATAAAGGAAATATTTGATTTATTCTTTTTAGTATGACTTGGCAACATATTTCTTGTGTTTCTCATTGGCTGTTTTTTGTTAAAAGAATCTTTATTTTGTTTTCATACTTGTTTTACAGTTTATGTACTTTGGAGTGCATTATAGTTACTTAGAATTTGTAACTTGAACGACTTCACCAAAATGAGTACCTTTTGGTAATTTGTAATAACTTCTTCCAAATGTTAACACTTTCCCTGGTAATTGTATTACATATGTGAAGATAAAAGGAATAATCTTCTGTATTCTGCCAATCATAATTTAAATAATAAATCATCAACTTTAAAAAAGTCATTATATTGCCATGTTCCTTTAGCAGTACTAGTGTCTAGCTTTCACCTAGGTCCATGGCCTGTCTTAGATTCTGGGACACTCAAGCAGTACCAGGCCTGGGATCCATCTTATGGAGTCTTAAACCCAACCAGCTAGTGGTTGATCACTCCCACAACTTTTGGTGGCACACACCTTTGATCCCAGCTTTCAGGAGGCAGAGGTAGGGAGAGTTCTGAGTTTGAGCCTGATCCACATAATAAGATAATAAGTTACATGTTAGCCAGGGCTACATCGTACATAGTGAGACCATGTCAAAAAAAGAAAGAAAGAAAAGAAGCAAGCAAGCAAGCAAGCAAGCAAGAAAGAAAGAAAGACTGTATATGAAACCCAGAATAGCACCCAGCACTCGGTGCACAGCATGTTAATTATTTTAAAATTAATCCATCATTATATAATGAACTGAATTAGATACAATACCTAGTCAGATTTTTAGAATCACAGCCTAGTTGATGAATATGACATCATGTAAGGGGCAGTACCTGTCCAGGGTCACATGTGGAGATGGATAAGAGGCAGGCTAGAGGGCCTCACGACCCCCAGCCACAACTGATGGGCATGTACCATGCAGGACCCAGCTACTTTCCAGAACCACACCTCCAGGGCTGTGAACATTCTAGAGCTGGTTCTGCAAAGTCATTCTACAGCACTGAGGCCAGCACAGGTATATAGTGGACTCCATCAATAAATAACCAGACCTTTGGATTATTCCAGCAGTAGGCTGGGTAGTACAGGATGAGGATGGTGAAGCTGGGGCTGGCACCAGGGAAAAGGAGCACAGAGCACCAGAGAGAGGGAAGGAGAGGGATGGGGAGGACTAGAGAAGGTATGTCAGATCCCTTGGGCTAGACAACTAGAGCAAGAGTATGAGAAGGGACTGTCCTCGAATCCAAACTTAGAGATGGGGAAGGCTCTGGCTCTTTTTGACATAGCATTTCAGAGCTACTGTGTATATGTAGGGCACTTTCTGACTGTCAGCTAGATATCCACAGGATGGCTCATTTTTAGAGGAAAAAAAAATCCACAGCCAGCTAGGGACATTGAACTTTGGTGTTTTGACTTTAAATTCATTCTTTACTTTCCTCCAGAGATGGGCTCCCTGTAGAGTGCGCAGGTGAAGTGGAAGCTTGAAGAAAGACACTTGCTACTGCAGAGCATGTGTTCCCTTCGGGATGGCACATCTGGGAGGATGGCTGGACTCCCTTTAATAAGGCAAGAAGGCTCTAACTCTCACTTGTGGTTTCCACCTCGCCTCCATTACTTTCACTCCGTCTATTCAGAGCATTCCTTGAGACCGCTCTCATCAAGGGCATTTTGGTCCTACCCTTGTGCTACAAGATACAATGGTCCTAGAGTCTCCTGTATTCAGAGAAATAAGACAGCAGCCATTTTCTTCTATGCACCTAATCCTGATTACTTGCCTTGGCTACTCAGTGTCAGTGCAGGTTAGTGGATTACCTCTACACATGAGGGCGGGGTGCTGTTGTTTGGTCAAGATGACCAATTTAGAGCCCCAGGAGACAGAGATCATGTTTGTAACATTCAAATGCCCAACACAGTCCTGTTAGTTTCTCGAATGATTGACATGGGAACTCTACCTATTTCATTCGTTTACAGCAAGTATCAACTTCAAATGAGCACCTCCAGCCTCATCCCCTCATTTATGATGCCACAGGCACCTTAGGTCCTCAGTGGAATTCTTGATCTTCCCTAGCAGAGACCTAGTTCTGTTAAGGTACACCCAATCACCAGACCTGAGACGGGGGCCACTCCAGCCCTGCCCCAACTCCATCATGTCTTACTTTCTGACATGCTCCCTTCTACCCCATAGCTTCCCTGATCCAGAAGATGATTTGCTTAGATGTTTGCAGCAATCTCTTTCTTTTTATCTTTTTCTGTACTCTCAGGCCTCTGCCATGCTCTAGTCAGAGGGATCTTTCAACATGAAGGTTCAGCCAGGATCCAGTTCTTTGTCTACAGGGTGACCTTTGAACACTTCAAGACATGAGTAGCCCGATGTCTCTTCTGGGCTTGGGTTTGGACCCAACCTTTCCTGGGCACATTTCATCTGTCAATTTGGTGTTCAGGTGATGCTAATCAAGTTATTGACTAAGATATTCAGTACAAAAATGTGCAAATTAGAACTAAATAATATCCATTCTATGAGGTTGTGGCAATCATTAAAGAGTTATCCTGACTTCAGAAAGCCTACAGTCAATGCATACTGACAGTTAACAACTGCCCCTCCAGTTTTCGCTTAGCTGTCTTGTCAGCAATGCCTATAGTGGCCACTAGATGGCCACACTGTGATTCAGCCTTCTTCCTTGGCCGCTGCTTCTCTCCCACTGAAATATTGAGACTTTTCCAACCTCCCTTCCCCTAACATGTTCTTTCATGCCTCAGTGCCTGTGCTGACCATGCTTAGGATTTCTGGCTTTTCTTTCATTGGTCTCACCACTTCCAGGATAGCTCTCTGACATCTCTTTTCGTACCACACTCATCAGATGGGCCAAGCTCTGGTCTGTGAACTCCTGGAGGGCCAAGCACCCACTGAAATGTGGGCACAGTGCCTGCATAGTGGAAGTGCTCCACATTTGTTGAGTAAATACCTGTGTGTTGCTTCATCTGTGTGTCTAGCCTAAGCTAGACATTTACATTGGCTGTGTGAGAGTGAACAAGTCTTTCCAAATTTCAGTTATCTCTAAATGAACATTAAAATGAAGGTACTCCTCACATTTGCTGTGGCAGTCTGGTGTCAAGCTATAGTGTGAGAATTACCATTCTGTAGATCCAGGGTCATCATGTATAGATATAGCACCTGCCTGCCAACCATTGGCCATCCCTGTTACATGGCACATTTGGTAGTATCAGAGTTTGTTTACTTCTTTCTAGGACCCTTTTAAAATGGAGGGTTGGGAGAGCCTAGGCTTAGTCTGGAGACCATCTGGATCAGCTAAGCTTGGAGGCTCCCATGCCAGGAAAGCACATTCAAAGCTCGCACTTCCTTGAAGGGCACCTGATCACTGTGCTCTTTTATTCTCTCCAAGTCTTCAGTGCTTTGTCCAGGGTAGAACTGAGGGATAGCTTCTGGCTCCTCCCATAGATCTCTCTGCTCTGACATTGTCTCTGTCAGTATGATCTTCCTATAGTTATACAGCAGTGTCCCAGAGCATTATGGGTGTTATTAGGGCCAATTCCCAGGAATAGAGCTACCCCATCAGAGAATCTGAGTTCTTCTGAGGTTTTTCCAAAGTCTATGCTTTCTTTCTTTTTCTAAGGGATTGAATCCATTGACATTTGATGGTTAAGCAGTGGGAACAGTCTATGTATGGGATTCCAGTTTGCTTTGAGGGCAAATACTTTCCAAAAGCTGTTTACAAAAGAGGCACCCTCTTTGCCAGGGACTTCTTTTGGTACTACTCCCCGACGCAGCACTGCTTGATGTGCCTTCGACAGCAGAGGGGACAGTTTACATGGCTCTCACAAAACTAATGGAGAACCAGAAATTTCCACTCTACTGGGTCTTAAAGAAAGTCTGGGGTCTGGGAAGAGTGCCCATTGGTGGAATCACAGGGAGGTTTGAGGAAAGCCCTGGCTGGGACTTCTAGTACTATGTTGAATAAAAGTGTTGAAGTAACATGTCTTGTTCCTGATGTAAGGAGAAAGTCATCAGTTTTCAGGATAGAGGCTGATATTTCCTGTGGATTTTTAAAAAGGCATAGGCTTTGGTTTAAGTGAGGTATTTCCTTCTGATCCCAGTTTATAGAGTGTTGTTTTTATTTTATTTTTTTATTATTTATTTATTTTATGTATATGAATACACTGTAGCTGTCTTCAGACACACCAGAAGAGGGCATTGGATCCCACTACCGATGGTTGTGAGCCACCATGTGGTTGCTGGGAATTGAACTCAGGACCTCTGGAAGAGCAGTCAGTGCTCTTAACCTCTGAGCCATCTCTCCAGCCCCTAGAGTGTTGTTTTTAAACTAGAAAAAAAATGCTGTATTTTACTAAAAGCTTTTTCTGTATCAGTTGGGATGGTCATGTGATTTCACATCTTTATTCTGTTAACGTGAATTCCACTGACCAGTTTCTTTTTTAGATGTTGAATCATTATTGCATTTTAGAAATAAATCCCACTTGTTCATGGTGACATGCAGTACCTTTTCTATTAAATTATTAATTGCAAATATTGGGTCTTCCAGAGTTAGTGTTGCCCTTGTGGAAAGGTTTTGTTCATTATTAACATCTGTCTGTGCTCTTCAGGAAACTATGGTTCTCCCTCTCCTTCTCCCTCTCCCTCTCCCTCTCCCTCTCCCTCTCCCTCTCCCTCTCCCTCTCCCTCTCCCTCTCCCTCTCCCTCTCCCTCTCCCCCTCCCCTTTCCTCTTCGCCTCCCCCTCCCCCCTCTATCCCCTTTTGCACAGCTCTGGCTATTCTGGAACTCAAAGATCTGCCTGCTACTGATCTGCCTCCTCAGGGATAGGACTAAAGGCGTGAGCTACTGTTGGGTTGGTGTGTGTGTGTGTGGGTCCCGTGTCTGTCTCGCCAAGGGGCTAGGATACTTGGGGAAGACAGAGGTGAAGGAAATTTGACTGTGCTCTCCCCACACTGGCACTGGGTTGGCCTTGGGCTATGTGAAGCCACAGGGTCCTGCTCCAGGGGTGTATGAGTCCAGTCTAAGGTCCCACAGGGAGCCAGAGCTAGCTAGTCTGGTGCTCAGCCTCTTGAGTCTCCAAGCACTGCTGGGGGGAGACACGGAAAAGCCGAGAATGAAGTAGGGGCATATGGGCTGGACTGGCCCATGGCCAAAAGGGGAGGAAGGGGGAGAAGCTCCCATGGGAATGAGAGTCTCGCTTGATTATGGCTGCTCGCTTGGCTTGCTTGGATTGGTGGTCGCTGTGGCTGGGAATGCAGAGAGGTCTTTTACAGGAGATTAGACAGGGGCTCTGTAGACAAAGGCCAGCTCCACTGTTCCCCATGGTGGATCCTGAAGAAGAGAAACAGTCCATGGTCTAAAGATGTTTATTGTCATAGCGGAAAGTAGATGAGAAACTGTACCCCCATTTTCTTACTTAGGGTAGACCTGAGGTTAATTTTCTTTCTTAGGGTAGACCTCTCCTCCTTCAGGGAGGAGAGAGTCTGGGAGGGAATGCTTAATTGACTACTCCCTCTGGCCTTTAGGTACCTCATTAATATGGAGATCTGTCTTGAGGCTGTGGTCACATCTTCTACCTGTGAAGGGGCTAGAGGTCATTGCCCTACATGACTAAAGGACACAAATCTATGGAGAGCTGTGTCCTCTATCAGGAGCTTGGAGTCTGGGAGTGTGGAGAAATGCCTGTCGTCCCTTACAGGGGACTCTGTGGGGTCTTGGGTGGTTTCCAGCCAGTGCTTGACTAGAAACCAGGCTGCCTTTCATAGTCCTACAATCTATCATGCCTGACTTGGGAATTCTTAACGGTATTTGACAATCTTTGGTTGGTGTTCATTCATTCACATTACACTGCCAAGTGGTAGTGTACAGGGTAAATATGGAATCAACTTGTGGCTACAGTTAGTGATGCTGTGTAGTTAGGGTTGGTTAGATAGAGATCTGGATTCCACAAACACATGTTACAAATATGAAGCAAGAAAAAGGATGTCCTCTAAGTGTCATTGCATCACCTGCTTTGGCATCGGATATGCATCTCAGAGCACTGTTCCAGCAGAGGCCTTTGAGTTGGTGGACAGCATAGTCATAGAACAATGAGAAACAAGGGAAGAAGGAAGGCAGCATAGTCAATGTTCTTATGAGACGTTTCGTCTTTTTGTTTTCAGTGCTGAGGACTGAACCCAGGGCCTTGTGCTAGTTAGGCAGCCACTCTACCCACTGACCCACAGGGCTAGCCCTCTTAATAGAAAATATTTTCGAAAAGATTGACAGAGAAACTTTACTGCTCCACTTATAAGGGGGAATATACACACTATATTCTATAATAATGGCAAAGGGACTTTGAAAACCAACTGTGTATTATGTAGAAATTATAAGAAATTATATGTAAGCTGGACGGTGATGGCACACGCCTTTAATCCCAGCATTTGGGAGGCAGAGGCAGGCGGATTTCTGAGTTTGAGGTCTACAGAGTGAGTTCCAGGACAGCCAGGGCTATACAGAGAAACCCTGTCTCGAAAAACCAAAAAAAAAAAAAAAAAAAAAAAGAAAGAAAGAAAGAAAGAAAGAAAGAAATTATATGTAATTGATTACATTTAAAAAATTCTACTAGGAGGTAAAAGTTATGTGTTTGTGTTCTGAGATTATTTTGAGACAGATGTGCCTAAGGGTGAGTGACTTACTTCTACCCCCAAACTAATGGGTTCATTACTAATTATGGCTGTTTTCCACTAAAGTTGAGAAGGACTTTCAGTGAGGTCTAGGTATGGGCTCTTGGGTTGGCTAGTGCCGTTAAACCATAGACAAACACTGTTTCTGTGGTTCTGTGCACAAGATTCCAAGAGGAGGAGCCATGATTTCTTTAGATTTGCTAAAAGATGAATGCTTTAAAGAAGATAAAGAGTAAATGATGACATGATCTGCGGCTTGGTGGGGCATGCTAAACCACATGGCACAACCAAGACCAGTGCTTAAGAGACTGAGCATCAGTTGTTGCTTGTGCGTTATCTCCAGGTTGGGTGGGGGTGGAGAGCAATGGGAACGAGTCATGGTGTTTTGTTCAGGCCTCCGTGGCTCCTTTAAGATGTCTGTTCCCTTATGCCAGTCCTGGTGTGGGAGTGGCTGTTTGGGTATGGAAGTCATCCCATTCTTTTCTGGAGTTTATTTTAACATTAAAGTTTTGACACGTAGTTTAATATTTATAAAGCTTTGAAGCTTAGAGCTCTTGATTATCTAGAGAGATATAAAGGAAAGCATTGTTTGTGTAGGCTACCATAACAGTAAGGTCTTAATAGGACAATTTAATAGTCTTGCACACTGAAGCATTGAGGAGGGAGATGGCCTAGAGCTAGTGGGGCGCTTTGTTCTATGTATTGTCTGCATTGTTCTGTCATCTTCAACACATAACTTTCAGGAGGTAATATAAGTTAGTGGCTCTAGTTTCTGTCACCACATCTGTCTTCAAATAAGGAAATAAACAGGAAGTAGACTGCACACACCTTTCCTTTCGATGATATTAGCCTGAGATAAACTACATTACTTCTTTTCATAGTTCTGCCTAATATTTGAAAGTATGATATATCTCACTGAAAGATCAGGCTGGGGAGGTGGCTTAGTTGATAAAGTGCTTGCTGCTGAGTTTGGATCTGTAACATCCATGTGAAAAGCTAGGCACTGCAGTTTGTACACAGGACAAACCCTGGGTCTAGCTGAATGGGCAAGCTCCAAGTTCAGTGAGAGACCCTGTCTCTAAAAATAAGGTGAAGAGTGGTTGAAAAAGATTCTCAGTTTATGATTTGATTTAAAAAAATAAATAAAAATAAATTTAAAAAAAGAATAAAAAAGAAAAAAAAGAAAAAAAGAAAAAAAAGACAAAAAAGGATTCTCAGTGTTGGTCTTTGGCCTACGCATACACATGCATGTGCATGTGCACACACACGCAGAGAAGGAAAAGGGACACACACATACACACACATGAGAGACAGAGAGAGAGACAGAGAGACAGAGAGACAGAGATAGAGACACACAGAGGGAGAAAGACAGAGAGAAAGGCAGACAGACAGACACACACACACGTGAATGTGCACGGGCAAACACACACACACACACACACACACACCGAGAAAGAGACCGAGAGAGAGAGAGAGAGAGAGAGAGAGAGAGAGAGAGAGACAAAGACAGATACAGAGATGATAGACAGAGACAGAGAGAGACAGAGAGACAGAGAGGCAGAGAGACAAAGAGAGGGAGAAAGACAAGAGAAAGAAAGACAGAAAGACACACACACACAGAGAGAGGGAGAGACAGAGAGAGAGAGGGAGACAGAGAAAGAGAGACCAAGAGACAAAGATGGATACACAGATGATAACAGAGACAGAGAATATACTCTGTAGCTGGCAGCTATGTGCCCAGCTAAGAATTCTATTTATGTAGGAGTGGACAAAGGATGTGGGAGGGATGCTGAGTCACCTCTGCTAGAAACAGATTGTAATGTAAGCATCACTGTGGCGCATCCTTTAAAACTGAAACGGTATCTGGGGCAATGCTGATCACATGCTATCACAGCTTGTAGAACTCAGTAATCAAGAACCACTCAACTTTCCACCAGGCCACAGGTTAGCTTGTAAAGGAAGTCTCTGGGATCTTCACCGCTGCGGTTATGGAGTAACTCAGGCACTCAGGCCATAGTTGCTGTAATTAGTGAAGCCCCTGTTTAGTTTTACTTGGTTAAGTACCAATTTCACAGTGAAGCAAGGGGATCTCCCCAGGTATCCATAGCTCTGGGCTTCTGCAGCTTTGCTTGTGGGCACAGAGGAGACAACAGGAAAGCAAGAGCATGTTACAGTTGTGTGAATCTGCCAGCTGCATCTGTAGGGAGATTTGGTATCATTATATTTGAGGCTACATTTCTTTATCTCTTCATATACTATTAGTAAGATATATGGCTTTTATTAATCTGGAGACGGTAGATTTTCTGTCTGATGAAGGGAATTTTTGTCTCCACATGTCATCCCTCTTTGTACTAGGCTGCCATGTTTGTTAGCACCTTTGGCTGATTTTCCCCATAATTCCCCATAATTAAAATGTCCAGAAAATGGACTGACAGAGAGGAGGCTGATTCTCTGAAGTCTTCCTGTAATTGGACAGGATGACGGTGGTCAGTTTCTCAACTCTTGGGTTCTGCCTCTTTATTCACACTTCCAGTCAATCCACAAGTTCTCTTTACTCTCCTAAATGCCATCAAAGTCACCTTCGTGTTCATTTCCCCTAAAGTCGACCGCCATCATTCTTGGCAAGCACCATCTACTTTTTTTCTTCTAATCCAGGGGAGAACATGAACACAGTCCCAACTACAAGTCAAGTTTTCCACATTTGGGAAGTCTCAGGGGTTAGCAATGGATGAGCCTTGTCCTGGGAAAACCACCTTCTCTTTTCTGCCAGCTAAGTATCCAGCATCTATTCTAATCTGTGACCTAGCATTCTGATTGTGTCCCTTTCTTCTGGTTTCTCCTTTTGTCCCCTTCTATCCTATCATCATTTGTTCATTATCCATGCAACAGATGCAACACACACACAGACGCTCTCTCCTCTGACAGAAACACACACACACACACACACACACACACACACACACACCTCTTTCTCTGTAGTTCAGGCTGGTTTTGAACTTATGACTCTTTTGCTTTAGCCTCTCAAGTGCTGGGGTTATAGGTATGCATCACTATGCCCAGAAAAACTTTCTTAAAGTGCAGTTCACTCTAGTTCTATCTCTGGTTGAAAGCCCTTTAAAGGACTTCCTCTGTACTTAAAAATTAATCTAATTTCTGATTAGGCTCCAATGAGTGATGCACTTATAAATCACTAAGTGGTTCACATTTAGGCTTCATAAGAGTAGTTAGCACCAGAAATGTAAGTATGCTATTTTTGTATATAGACTTTCTTATTTAAGATTCAAAACCAAGAAACCATAAAGGAAAGTGTGCATACAATCTTACATCATTAAAATTAAAGTATCTCATATTTAAAATAACCATGCCTTCAAATTAATAAGAGTAAAGAAATCTGAAATATTACAAAGAAAAGTTTTAAGAAAGAATTACTATCCATAATAAATGAAGAATATATGGATAACTAAGAAAAACCATCATACAAATCCAAAGATAGATAGTGTTGTCTCCATAAAGATAGGAACTAGATAGGTAGCTCATAGGTAAAATCTTGAGTTCGATCCCCAGAGCCTGTGTGGAAACAATGAGGCATGGGGGAGGGGTGGCACATGCTTGTAATCCCAGAGCTGGAGAGGTAAAGTCAGGCAGGTCATGAGACTCAGTAGCCATCTAGCCTAACCTACTGGGTGAGCTTTGGGCCAGTAAAAGATCCTGTCTAAAAAAGCATGGCAGATGAAACCTGAAAAATGATACCCGAGACTTACCTCTGGCTTCTATATGCATGTGCACACATGTGAATACACACCCGGATACACATGTGTACCTGAATACACACACACAAACACACACACACACACACACACACACACACACACACACACAGAGACACACAGAGAGAGAGAGACAGAGAGAGAGACAGAGACAGAGGCAGAGAGACAGAGAGACACAGAGAGAGAGAGATGAGCAGAGAAAAGGTCAATAAATGCATTTAAGAATTATGACTAATTTAATTATCCAATAATAGAAATGTTTTAAAATAAATCATATAACACTCACATATCACAATCTTGTAATAATGGTTAGGGTGAATTTTTTTATTAAGTGAGAAAAAGCAAGAACAATACAAATATGATCACATGTCTAAGAACACACACAATCATTATTTATGAAATATGCAGGGAAGAGTCAGGAAGAATGCAAATCAATTCTGCTTTTAGGGAAAGCAGTAGGCTCTGTCAGGGCAGTGGATCAGGTGAGGTTGGGTTTTATGTACACCTCCTAGTTTTGGAAATGGTTTTCATTCAGCATAAATTCTGTTACTTGTATAATTCCAAAAACAATTAAAAAACAGAAAATAACATAGATGTCACGTAGTGATAGGTGTATGCCTAGGTTTTCCAAAGCCTACTTTAATAAAGATTCTTAATGGTTCAACCTCCCTTATACCCCACTGACCAAAGGTGGGGGAGGAAGATCATTAATAAGACAAGGAGGACGTGGACCTACTTAGAAATAGTTCCGTGAGGTGATTCCAATCTTCACTGTCAGCAGTCCAGTCCACTAGCAAATGACCACACAAAAAGCAGCAGCAGCTTGATCCAGAAGAAACTGGCAGGAGTCCACTGAAGTGACAAGAAGCAGCTGAACACCACCAGAAGCTTTTTGGTGAGTTTCTCTCTATGGAGTCAGGACAAGTGAAGATCAGTGAAGAAAGCAAGGTGAACCAATGCCAGAACGCTGTCCATTGTCTGTTGGGTTATACTTATACTCTCTTCAAACATCATGTATCCGCTCAAGCATCTCCTTCAGCAGAACATCACATGCCTTTCCCACAAGACAGCTTCCAGAAAAACACAATGTGTCTGTCCTCAGCAAAACATCCTCTCATGTGTCTGCATCAGCAAAAACAACCTCTCTTAAGATAGCTTCCAGAAAAACATCACATGGCATAACTGCCTCTCCAGTGAACTCAGAAATTCCCACTTCAGATAAGCTTGATAATAACCATTAGAAAATAATTTAACAATCTCCCCAAGTTATACATATCCAGGGTGACATGTGTTACCTGAAAATATCTTTGGCTAATGTACAGCTGTAGAAATGCCCCAACCCACAGTCCTGCAACTCTTCCACCAGTCTTAGATTCTTCTCCATTTGCCTGGACCATTGGCTACAAAACAAACTTAACAACAAACAGAAATTTAGTCATTTCCCCTAGTATCTAACATTTAGAGAGTTTCTTCAGGTGTAAATAGATTCCATGCTTGGGTCTGAGGACAGTGTGGTTGGAGAAGCCTGGAGGTCTGGTGAGGTCTGGGGCTACTTGGAAGCGGAGCAGAATCAAAGCGATGGCCACCTTTAGCTCTAGCATGGCAAGCTGCTGCCCGATGCAGTTCCTGTAGACACCGAAGGAGAGAAAGAGATAAGTTTCTAGAATAATAAGTCTGGAATCCACAGCTCCTTAACAGTTTCCTCTGATTGAAACGTTCTCTGCAGTAGGAAGGGAAGGGACTTATGAAACTCCAGAGGTGAACAGACTTCAGGCTGTGACTTGGGAGATTCATGAGGCCCCTTCCCAGAGTTCTAGAAGCAGTAAAGAGCTGCTGGGAAGGAGACTGACCAGCTGTGCTACCCAGAATCCTCTCAGACTTGTTCAGATGCCTGCAAGTTGTGCAGAGAGCTCCAGGGTGACAGCTTTTGTGAACAATCACTTGTGCTGGCTTGGGCTGTTGGGTGATGCAGCTTGTGGTGGTTGGAACAGAAATGCCCCCAATAGGCTCTTATGTTTGAATATTTGGCCCACTGTTGATAGAACAGTATGGGAAGGATTAGAAGGTGTGTCTTGTTGAAGGATGTGTGCCTCTGGGAGATGGGCCTCACCATTCCCAGTTAGTCTCTCTCTCTCTCTCTCTCTCTCTCTCTCTCTCTCTCTCTCCTTCCCTCCCTCCCTCCCTCTCTCCCTCCCTCTCTCCCTCCCCCCTCCCCCCAAGCTTGTAGATCAGACATTAGCTCTCAGCTGCTACTGCTCCAGTATCACACCTGCATTCCTGCTGCCTTGCTCCTGTTCATGACAGTCATGGATTCACCTTCTGACTCTGTAAGCCCCCACTAAACTCCTTGTATAAGTTGTCTTGGCCATGGCGTCTCAGCAAACTAGATTCTAATACTTTATTTACTTTGGTCTGTTGGGGGTAATCTTTCTGGGGTGAGTAGATATGTTTGTGTTACTTCTTCCTGGAAAAAAAGTCTCTTATACCATACAACAGTAAAGCAGAGTTTTCCACACCAAATATCATTGAAACTGTTGGACTTTATGTTTATAGCTTTCCCTGCAAGAATTTGGACTTGGAGGTTCTGATATGATGTCCTCCCTAGAGTAGGTGGCAGTTGGAGTCACGCACAACATATTTCTCCTGTAAGGGGAGGTGACATTGAGCCTGTGAGCAATATTTATACTGCAGGATTGCTTCCTGAGGCTTGACTCACATGGGCTGTGACAGAAAGAGGCAGTTTTTTGTGAAGAGATGGGTTCTGGGAAGGAATTTATGAAGCTGAAGGGCTGATAGGCATAAGTAAGCTTTTTGTGCAAATTTTCCACAGCTTTAAGTTCACCTTACCTTGGACCACTGGAGAATGGTAGGAAGGCACAGGGATGTCTCTGATCAGAATTCTCCTTAGTGAATCTCAAGGGGTCAAAGACCTGAAACGAGAAGACACCCCTGTCTTGCCAACAGCACATTTTAAAGGTACTACTTACTGCTGATCAACAAAAACACACACCACAGAAGCAATTTAAAACATTCTGCTGCCCACATGCTAAGAAGACAACATTACGTTTTGTTTTGTTTTTGTTTTTTTTTCCTCAGAGAGGGTTTATCTGTGTAGCCCTGGCTGTCCTGGAACTTGATCTGTAGATCAGACTGGCTTCAAACTCACAGAAATCCATCTGCCTCTGCCTCCCAAGTGCTGGGATTAAAGTCATGTACCACTACCCTGTGGCTTTTTTTGGGACAACATTAATTTTAATAATAGATTTCATTGAACAAACGCTTATCATGTACTCAACATATTAGGGAAATATCTCACTTTTGAGAGATGCACACATCTCTCTTTTTCAAGAATATTTCGCTTTGAGAGAAGACAGAGTTGTCTTCAAACTCTGCGTTGTGATTCCAATTAGCCAACTTGCTCAGTGGTCACATGAATAATGACTCTATAGTCTTGGAGGGCGTGTCTGGCTCTTGCTCAACTTGTCTGCTAGCCAGTCTAAGAGTTCACACACTTAGAAGCCAAACCCAAATGAGACGTAATGGTCCAGCTTCCTAGTCTACAGAGTACATCTAAAGCCCCAACAGTTTACACAGAACACTAATACTTGTGTTTTGAATTTCAAGAATATTAAATCAAGTCAGGCTTGCTACACATCTCCTTGCCTGTCCCTGTCCTCCTTTCTCTTTTTCTGAGCCTGTTCTGGCCCCAAGGCAGCTGGCTCTTGTAGTTTCCAACTGGATTTTGATAATACAAAGCATTGGTGGGGATCTGAAGACTGGCTGAAGAGAGTTTGGGATGTTGACTGTTCATCGGCTCCTTCCTGCTGACAGTCTTAAGTTGGCAATATCTCTACCACATAGGCTTATCTGATGTTTCCTCTTTAGCTGCTAACTCTTTCCCCCCCAGGTTCTGTAACCCTTCCTTCTGGGGCTTATCAGGTCTAGATAAAGATAAATGGTTCTGAAAGCTATCCATTCTCATTTGCTTTCCCTGAACTCTGCCCATAGCATCACAAATATATATATATATTTACATATATTTACGGAGTGTTGGAGCTGAGCACCAGGATCTTGATTGCTTCATACAATAGAAGAGACACTCTGCTGACCAGCCACAGCCCTGCAGATATCATCCCCTCCACCCCCCCCCATCACAGGGGTTTGGAAGAGCTTGTCGGGTGAGGGAGTGAGACAGAGACAGTGACAGTTGGGAGCAGATTGTGGGGCTAAGGTCTTTCAGATCGCAGTAAAGATAAAGAATATGAGGTGAGGACGGGATCGTTAGCAGGGGAGTTTTACACATTTCTAACTTTTATGTTTGTTTGCCTAGTGTTATTTACTTTCACGGTACAGCCATTTGCATGATTAGCTGTGGACCCATGACTCACTCAGCATCACTCTCTGAAACATATCCACAGAAGACAATCTTACCTTTGGGTCTTTCCAGACAGCAGGGTTGTGGTGGAGACCCCAGATACTAAGAACCACAGTCATTCCTGAGGCAGAAGGGAAACAGAGCAAAGGCTGCTGTAGTGTGCTCTCTGTCAAGACTTTTTTTTTTCCAGGAGAAAAGAGCTAGCTAGCTCCTGCTGAGCTGTGTGCCAATGCTCCACCAGGGAAAGACAAGGTGGAGATGGGCTTGGGTTTAAACTTCAGTTTTCAAAGCAGTTATTTATTTAATTCATAATGTTATCCTAGGAAGCTGTCCGTGTCCCACCAAAACACTAAACTGTGCTTACGTTTTCTGCTTTGTTTGGAAATTGCTTAATTATTTGTTAACAGCTAGACAGTACTTCATAGAGACAGTTCTGTTATTCTACCAGTGACGAGTTTCTCTTGGCACTGTTCATTTGTAAAAGGTGGAGACTTGGGACAAATATTGATATGGTTGGTCATTTTCTTATCCAAAATAGTTCTGGTTTTGTCAACAAGATTACAGAGGTTGAAGGGTTGGCCTCAGTTCTCCTGAAGACTTGTTGATACTAAAGCACAGTGAAAGAATGTCTCAAGAGATCCTACTGCCACTTACATGCCCTGCCCAGACATGTGTACATGGCTTAGGAAGTACAAGGTCCCTATGAGTTTTAGCTTTGCTTCATGTCTGATAACCTTTTGTGCATATATGGGATCCCCAATGGGTTTTTGGAGAGATTAAAAATATTGTACAAGTGCTTGTAAACTGTAGAGTACTGACCACATGTCTGTTCAGATTACACTCCAAGGGGAAAATGAGAAGTATTATTCCCTTCTAAGGTTGATATGGTGATAAAGACTCTCCTTCTTACATTAATATAGTGACGCTCATGTCCTATGGATCTCATACTCAACCTCACAAATAATGTCATAGAGATAATGTCCCATAATGGATGAAATCCTTGGTTGGGGTTCTTAAAGTGAGGTTGAAACCTAACAGCTCTCCAGTTGGTTATATGGCTTAGGAAGGTCACTGAAGCTCATACATGATTGAGGAATTATCCTCTGAACTTTCAGTAGCTGCCTAATTCCAACCCACAGGTTCCCCAATGCTCTAAATCCTGCAAATCATCATCACTGCGAACTTCATAATCTCATGCTTAGGAGAAGACCTGCAGGCAGCGAGTGTCCATCTGGGAGGGTAAGGGGCTTGCTAAGTTCCCTGGAGATGGATGGGACGGGAGGAATCAAGCGCAGTGTCTCCTTGATGCACATTGTGGTGTATGGCATCTCATCCAGCTGTTCCCTGTGAGGACAAAGGAGGAAGGAAGTGACTTAGACTTCAAATCCACTTTGTATTGGTTGTTCTCTATTTGAGTTATTTCCCTGGTAGGCATTACTGCTGGGGTAAAGTGATTTTTGTCTACGTTTATATAGTACAATGTTAAAGTGTAGTCTTTCCTGTTTCCATGTCAACTGAAGTCCCAAAGGTGATAGACACACAGATATCAGATGCCTAACAGCAAGATTTCTGAAAAGCAGTGTTATAACCCTTAGCTCTTCATGTAAAGCAAGAATGTACAAGGAACAGCTAAAGACTGAAGAAGAGGCTAAAGAAGTTTAAGAGAGAAAAAATCATTTAAAGAGAATTGTTGAAATGTTGAAGCACCTTGGAAAATGGGATGGGGTGTTACTCATCTTAAGCAAAGGAGACTTACTTTGGGTCACTTAGAGGATTTGACATGTGCTTCCTGGAGTTTGGGGAGAACAGAATGAATGACAAGTGACTCAGAGCAGATAGACTGGCAGGGGTGAGTAGCAGAAACAAGGTAGAGATTCACAGGACGTCCGGTGGATCGGTGAACTGACGGGAGGAGGGAGAGCTGCAGACCAGCTAGTGAAACACTGTGTCCAGAGTTCCCCTGACCCATGAGTCACCTCTAGAAAGTTCCAGGAAAAGAGTCTCAATATGCCTGTAGATGTAACAGTTGAGAGAAAGGAGGAACACAAAGTATTTGCCAAACCTTTGGCATGACCATGGTAGTTCCTGCTGCTTTCCCTTTTATACTGGATTTGATCATTTCTGACGGGCTCAGGACATCAGGGTAGGGAGAAGCTGGTCAATAAGATAAGCCAACAATAAACCCTTCTCACTCTACTGGCTTCTTGGATGAAGGTGGGATGGAGGGAGAGGCTCCAAGTGGATGGACCTGTGGATGATGATTTGAGATGCCCTGGACTAGACAGGTTAGTCACTGGCATGGGAGTGGCTTGTGATGTACGGAGACAGGGCTCTATGAGACTCTTCATCTATGAGATGAAAAGAACTCTCCCCACAGAGTAAGTCTGAAGTGAGAGCAGGAAAGACGAAAGGGTCTGTTTGCATACTAGCAAGTCAAATGAGATCAAGAAATGGCTGCACACATTTGGTCATTTTGCCTAATCTCATTCCTAACTCTTTTTCTGACAAATTACTTTTGGTATTGGCCTTGTAAAAATGTAAAATTTAAGTTCGATATTCTTTCCCCATCAAGGCCAGGGAATAAAAGAGTAATTGTGTCTACTCTGGACTTAACATAATTAAGAAAAACAAATTTGCCCATATTGATGTAAAAGCAAAAAAGAATTTTGGTTGTTGTTTTGAGACAGGGTCTCATGTAGTCCTCAATGACCTGGAACTCTCTGAATAGACCAGTCTGGCCCTGAACTTACATATACCTTACTGAGAAAAGAATTTTAAGCCAACATAGAAGTGGCCTGACAAGGAGCCAAAGAGAGAAATTGCTTAAGATTTTCTGAAGGCCACATGTAAATTTCATTAGTGAAAACAGTAGGTATGTTATAGAGTATTTTTTAAAAAAATGTGTTCTGAGACTGGAGATGGCTCATCAGTTAAGAGTGTTTCCTGTTCTTGCCTGGAGATGGCTCATCAGTTAAGAGTGCTTGTTGTTCTTGTCAAAGACTTGCATTCAGTTTTTAGCACCCATGCCAGATGGCTTACAACCACATCAGCTGCAGAGGATCTGACACCCTCTTTTGGACTCTATGGTACCTGCACTCATGTGTGTAAACCTTCACATTCACATAATTATAGAAGAATAAATCTTTGAACATGTGTTTTTTTCTTGTTGTTTTTATTTTGTTTTTGCAGTATTTCCCTTTCTTTCCTTAAAAGACAGAATAGTTAACAGATCATCTGGACTTTTTTTCTCCCCAGCCTGGCCAGGATCAATGGCTGTTTTTAAATTTAAACCAATCAAGGCTAAGAAGAGTCAACACTAAGTTTCTTTCTTTTTCTTTTCTGTTTTTTCTTTTCCTCTTTTGTTTTTTGAGACAGGGTCTCACTGTGTAGCTCTGGCTATCCTGGCACTCACTATGTAGCTCTGGCTATCCTGGCACTCACTATGTAGCTCTGACTATCCTGGCACTCACTATGTAGCTCTGGCTACCCTGGCACTCACTGTGTAGCTCTGCTATCCTGGCACTCACTATGTAGGCTATAGTGGTCTCATATTCACAAAGATCTGCCTACCTTGCTGGGATTAAAGGCAAGCAGCACTGTACCCAGGTTTATTTGTTTCTTAAGTCGTTACAACAGACTAGATCAAGCATTGAATTCAGGCTGGAAACATACATACCAGTCTTCCAAGTTTAGTGAATAAATAAAAACAGACTAGTCAGTGAGATGATGGGACAGGAGGCCCCATCACTTGGACCCCCCTCTCCCCAGCAACACTAATTTCACAAACCAAAGTGCCTTTGTGTGAGACAATGCTTGATCTGGCGAACTACTGTGAAGCTGTAGTAATAAAAAACAAATGGAACAGGTGGAGAGCCTGGAATTCCACATCTATACCTGCACCCGCACCCGCACCTGTTCCTACACATGTACTTATGGACAATGAATCTTCAGCAAAGGTACTAAGACCACACAATTGGGAAAATATTCAGTTTGGTGACTGAAGCTGAGAAAGCTAGATATACACATCAAGCATACAGTGAGATTCTTATCCTATGCACAAAACCCAATTCAGAATTGAATAAAGATTTAAAAATACTATCTGATTGTAAAACTACTAGAGAAACCAATGGCTGAGAGATGCTTGTTGACATGGGTCATTCCAAAGATATTCTGAGTTTTTCTCTTCAAAACATAAGCAGCAAAACTGAAAAAGGAGATGAGTTTACATTAAGTGAAAAAATTCCTTATTATGACAAAGAAAATAACAAAGTGATGACCTATAAAATGGGGAAAACATTTGCAAATTACACATATGATAAGGAATTAATATTCAAAATATATAAAGATCTCAATAGCTCAAGAAAACATGTAAACTGATTAAAATACATGCAAAGAAACTATGTAGGCAATTTCTCAAAAAGTGACCTACAAACACTTGACAGACATGTGACAAAAACTCTCAACATCCCAAATCATTAGAGAAATAAAATTTAAAGCTATCAGTGAGATATCACTTCACACATGTTAGAGAGAAGAGAGATAAATGTTCGTGAGGATTCGGAGGAAATAAGATCTGTGCACACTGTCAGTGTTAACATGGACCAACACAAGCAAATGGAAGGCAGCATTAAGTGCCTAAAAATTTACAAAAAGAAGTGACACATGATCCAGGAATTTCCTTCATCAGTATATATTCAGAGGCAATACTGTATCAGCCAAAGCTCTATTCACAACAGTCCAGATAGCTATCAGCCTGAGGGTCATCATCAGAGGAGTGAATAAAGAAATGTGGTACACACACAACACAGTGCTGTGTGCCAGTGAAAAGAGAGTCAGCACATGGATGGACCTTGGGGACATTATGCAAAGCAACATGAGCCAGACATAGACAGACACTTCCGAGAACCCAGTTACCCGCGGCTGTAAAGGAGTTGAGTCTTAGAAGAAGAGAGTAGGGTAGCGTCGATCAGGATTGTGACCGATAAGAGGCACAGAATTACAGTTAGATATGGAGGAGCTACATTGTTGTAATTGTACTTAATCATTTGTTGTATATTTAAAAATTGCTCAATGACTATATTTTAAATGTTTTCACCACAAAAATAGTTGCAGAGTTAATGGACATGCCTGTTGGTTTAGTTATTTCAAAATGCAAAAATGGGTCAAAATAGCATATTGTAAACTATAAATTTATATATACAAACAAACACACACACACACTTTTCAATCAGTACAAAGCCATTACTTAACATTGTATTTTGTGCTATATAGATGGCTTTGTGTGTGCATGCACATGTGCATGTGTGTGTATATGTGGTGTGTATGCCATGGCACACATGTGAAGTTTGGAGGCAACTTTGTGGAGTGAGTTCTTTCTCTCTGGATTCCAAGGATTAGATTCTGAACAGGCTTCTGTGGCTGAGCCATCTTGCTGGTCCTCTGCCTCTGGCTTTTTTTTTTTTTTAATGTGTATACTGGGGATCAAACTCAGGTCCTTATGTTTGTGCTTCAAGTGTTTTAGTGGCTGAGCCATCTTACCAGATGAAGGAGATTCTTCTCTCCTTAGATGAAGCTTTGAATTTACGGTAGAAAATGACTCTTGGTTCTTTACTTTTAACATGGAATTTCGTTTACCTTTAGAACTTGAAGTTTTGTTTTCTGAGCTAATCTTCGCTTGTGAAATGTGGCTCAGTGGTCTTTGGCATGCTTATCTTCTGTACCTTTGACTAGGGTAGTGGCAATGACTTATCAGGGATACATTGTTTCTTTCAAATAGCATGTCTGAGGAATATGTCCATTATCTAAAGTTTATTAGCAGCAAAATATGTTAATTCTGGTGAAGTAGAGTTGAAACTTTCTCCTAGTTTATTCTCCTAGACGTGTTGATCCTTAAGGGTCTCCCATCCTTGGCCAGGGTAGGAATCTGTCTTCTAAATCTGGTAGTCAGCAAATATCTCTGTCATTGCCCTTACCATGAGTACTTGAATTTACAGTACGATGCCCTCTCTCTTGCCTTATCGACTACAGATCACTGAGGACAAGGTCTGTACCAAACCTTAGTCATTATTTTAGTGTCTCCATTTTTAAAATGTCCTCAGTCTACCTTTTCTCTTCTCTGCCTCAAAACAGGGTTTCTCTGTGTAACAGCTCTGGCTGTCTTAGAATTTGCTTTGTAGACTAGGCTGACCTCTAATTCACAGAGATCCCCCTGCCTCTACTTCCCAAGTGCTGGGATTAAAGCATGTGCCACCTTACCTGGCAGTCTAAGTTTTCTAAAACTCAATAACTAAGTGTACTATTTAATATTGTGTTCAAAGTCTGCCCTCTCCTGAAGTATGACACTAGTGACCAGGTGGTGGGCTAGCATATCTACAGCCATCTTAATGTCTACTTCTCCAGCTTTCTCAGCACAGGAGTTTATGCGGAGCCTTGTCTTTGAAGCTCCAAATGCAAGCCTGAGGTCAGTTCCTCACTTCACATGTGCCAGAGCTTGAGTGAAAGAAACAAACGCAACATTGTATAGAAAAAAAATAGTGATGGATGACTTCTGGATAGTGAACTTCGTTTGCAAAAGATAGGGTTAACTCAGGTCACTCTTTAGAAAGAAGAGACAAGTGGCCTGTTTCCTCTACTTTGACATACCCATACCTTGGGACACTGTGGTCATTAAAGTATCAGAATAAGAAATAAGCAAAATCCCAAGAAGAGAGCTAGGGTGACATGACATACTCAGGGCTGTGGATCTTACCAGGTGATAGAAGACCCGTCTCCCAGGATGCTCCTGATCTCTGTCCGGCATTTGTCTTGATGCTCAGGGTTGAGAGCCAGGCAATAAAGGAGCCAGGAGATGCTAGCTGCAGAGGCGTCATGTCCTGCCCACATGAAAGTGTTCACCTCAGACCGAAGGTCAGCATCTGAGAAGGCTCTTTCATCTTCAGCCTACAACATCCAGCAAAGATTGCTGGATGAAACATGCATCACAGATATTTGGAGACACCATCAAAATGATAGTTTCACAGAAGGCTATAGTTTCAAATAAAGGCTTCGGTTTTAGTTTACCAACTACGTATACGAATCCTATTTTGCTCATAGCACAAAGGAGAACTAATGTTACAAAAGAAAAGCTTTTCGTAAGCACTTGGAAAGTTTCTTCACTCTTCCAGGTATTATCTAAATCCTCAACATTTTCTTTTAAAGTGCTTGTCCATGCTTCCAATTTTTCTGTGAATCTCTAAATTCAAGGTATTGCATAACCTCTAAATAAAGACAACCAGGTAAGTTAGTATTCACCGACTCCTAGCAGGACTCAGTCCACTGAGAACCAATTGCTCACAGCAGTCTATTGCTAGGATTTAACCAAAGAGGTTTATTCTGTCTTCCTGTCCTGATTCCATTCATCCACCCTCCCACACAGTTGGTAGCTGTTTGAGCTGGTCTAGTCTTTTGGTGCATTTACCTGGGCAGAAAAAACAATATCCAGAAAATTTTGAGACATATGAGTGTCATCCTGTTTTACTCGATTCTTGAGGATTTTCTTTCTGTCCTGGATCATCTTTTCTGCATAGAGTAACAGGTCTTCATTACCAAAGGGGACAGCTAAGTCAACCAAAGTCAAATACATTATAATGCAACACAGTGTCCACACAAAGTGTCACATCTGTGTTCAGAGTCCAGAGTGGGTACATCTAAATACATTAAACTTGTATGAGTGGTTTACTTTCCATCAATAGACAACCCTTTACAAAAGTTTCAAATGGAAGAGACCAAAAATTAGTTTCTACCAGTAGACAAGCAAGATGATTACAAACTTAGATGCAAGTGGCCAGTTTTCTCCCCAGTCTTAAATCTTGTTTTCATAGAAATTATCCAATGAGATCAATTACCCAACATACACAACTAAAGGGGTTAAAAGCAAGTAAGCAAACAGACAGACAAAAACAAAACATGGGACAGACAGAACATGTACAACCACGTTTCACAAAATTACTTTGTTTTCTGTCTTAATTGGGGTCAATTTTGCTATTTGAATTTACCATACAATATACATCTTATGTGAATTTAGATGGAAGTAAGTAAGATAGTATGCCTTGATTTTCAAAAACATTTTCTACACAGCATGGCTTTAGCTTCTCATCCATGTTCATGGAGGCAAAGCTTTTTGAACTCAGCAAACTCAGAAAAAGATATGAAAGAAGGAGAGAGAGAGTAGCTGGAAGAGGGGATTCAGCAAGAGAGGGATGGGAACAAGAGAAAATAATGTGGGAATGAAGATAATCAAAATCGTATACATGTATGAAATTGTGAACTAACTTACTGTTGGGGGCTGGACCAATATAGCTCAGTGGTTAGAGCATTGGCTACTTTTCTAGAGGACTCAGGTTTGAGTCCTAACACTCACTTGGCAAAACTCCAGGCTGGCCTCGAACTTACAGGAACCACCTGCCTCAGCCTCCTGACTGCTGGGATAAAGGAGATGTACCACTCCACCATATCCAGCTTTTGTGTGTCTTTTGAATACATACTTACATCTACTCGTTCCTACATGCCTATGGCATGTATGCATTTTAGCTTGTGATTATTACTTAATTTACTGCACAAGAAAGCCACATGTAATGTACATTTTGCAAACTTAAATGCTCCATATATATATATATATATATATATATATATATATATTACTAATATATATATATTAGTAATAATTGCATACAATAAAATTGCATAATACATGCATAATGAGGGAGCACACTTATCTTAAAGAACAGAAGTTGCAATTATTTGAGCAGTGATCATATAAAAGCTCCGTTAAGAACTAGAGTTCTTTTCTTGCTTACCATGAAACCTATCCTTCTACACATATGATGGACATGGTGGTGCATGGATTTGGGCTACCCACACCCAAGACATGCCTGTGTTTTTACCTGTGCATTGATGTATCACTTTGCCTAACTCCTGGAAGCAGTGGCCCTTAGGACTGAGTTTGAAAATTATGTCATGATGATGCCAGAAATTGTACAAGCGAGAAGATATGATTTCACCAAGTTCAAATGTTGCCTTCACATAAGACTCATAGGTGCTGGAAGAAAACCATGGAGCCATGGGTTAATGATTGACTCAGACCACAGAGAACTTGTTTACTGTCCCATCACTGACCCGTTTATCTGGCAGTTGGTTTCCTGGCCAAAAGCACATTTCATTATGATGTCCAGGGCCATCAAGTTGATGTGTTCAAAAACCTCGATGGTTGTTTCCTGAGTGGTCCACGTCTTCTCCAATTTATCCTGCCAGAGGAGGCCAAGATCAATATCATCACCATCATCAAATGGCCTTTACTTGACTGCTTTTCCCCTTATTGTCTCAGGGACAAAACCCTGACCTGACAGGAACTGAAGGCCAGGAGTAAATCGCCCATGTGTTTATTCTGGGCATGAGGAAAGGAAGCACACACTAGGCCAGTAAGAAAGAGCGTGACACGCACTTCATGTCTGGCAAATGGTCTTTCAACAACTGTCTCAGTTCTGCAACAAATGGTACAGAGTTGCACACACCATCTAAGTAAGACTGCAACATGTGGGGTTTCTCGGGGCTCCCTCCATCTTGCTAGATACCCTATCACACCTCGCAAACATCACACCCACACCACACGTCCAGTAAACTCAGAACGCTTTTCAAAATCATCTTAGATTCAGCTATGGACAACACCAGTAGACCTGCTAACATGGAAGGGGACGTCTGAGGCCCCAGTTTTAGATGAGGAACTACAGGCAAGTAATGGCTGATGGGACCAGGCAAAAAGTCTCCCCTAGGAATGAGCCCCTAAATGGTTATTCAATACCAAATGGTCAGTTCTGAAAACACATACATACTAGCAACACTAAATGGATGTATTTGTATTTATTTATATATACATGTAACTGTAATTATTAAAGAAAAAGATCATAGATTTGAGAGGGAACAAGGGATGATAACACGAAAGGAGTTGATGGGAGAAGGAAGAGAGGATGCAATAATTATATTTAACTCAAAAATTGCAAATAAAAACAATAACACATATTTCTGATTCTTTTTTCTTTTCTTTTTTTTTCATTTTTCATATTTCTGATTCAAACATTAGGAATAGGAAGAGTTCTGGGAAAGGAGTTGCTGAAGGGAGCTGGCTCTTACTTCCTCACAGAAAGAGGCCTATTCACACAGCCTGAACTGTGTTGTCTGACTGCTAACCTGCCCAAAGTGCCCATCCTCCAGTTATAAATGCGTTTATCACAACAAACACTTTTTGTATAAAAATACAAATGAATGGAAATGTTTAAATTTAGTTTAACCTATGTTGTGGAGCACCTACAGGTGTCAGCCTAGGTGCTGAATGCTGAGTACCTACAGGTGTCAGCCTAGGTGCTGAATGCTGAGTACCTACAGGTGTCAGCCTAGGTGCTGAATGCTGAGTACCTACCGGTGACAAATTAGGTACTGAATGGTTGGAGACTGAATACAAAGCAGAATTTGAAAGTCTTTCACTGAAGTGTCTACTATTTGGTCAGATGGCTTATAGCTAAAGGGGTTAGCCTTTTTAAAGAATCAGTTTTTTTAATGAGTATATATTAGTTGTACCTATTAATAGAATTCAGTGTGATACTTCAACTCAGGCATTTGAGGAGAGCTGACGAGTCCATGTGCTAGGTTTGGAAGAAAGGAACTTGTGGTGCTCTGGAACCATTCGGCAGAAGGAGGAAGTATGTGATCAGGGAAACGTGGGCTTGAGAAATGCATAGGGCAGAAACAAGGGGATGAAGTGGTCACTGGCAGAGCTGAACTGTTCCAGGCACTGAGCAGAGCTGAAGAAGACGCTATCCCCCACCTAGCTCCCTGTCCCCATCCTCTTTCTTTGAACCTGGTGTTCTCCCAGTCTCTGCCTTGAGAACTCCTTCCTACTGATGTCCCACTCCATTCCTGCAGAAGTTTGTCCCAGCCCCAAGCCTGTAACAACTGTTTCTTGGGAACAGAATATGGGCTTGCATTTAAGGAAGGAAATTTGGCTTTGTGGTATTTGAAGTGTATGAAGAAGCTATTAGTTGTCTACTTTTAACATTAAAAAAGTGAAGCCTCTATGTCAATAGAGCTTTTGATAAAACTCATCTCTAAACCAGAAAGCCACGCATGAGGGGTGGCCCTCGAAGGCCCCTTTGGAAGGTACCACTCACCTAAAGATCCCCACTACCTATGAGAGGCACTTGCCCTTTCCTCAGTCCTTTGCTCATATCACTCTGCCTAGGGGCTTCTTGTTCTGCAAATCAGCTTATATTTGTGGTAAATCTGAAATTTGAAGCCAGTTAGCTGCACGTAGTTTCCTTACCTGTCTTCCACAGTACCTGCTATCTGAGTCTTACTACCACATAGTGTTAGACTCTAAGACAGAGGACCCTCTCTTGTATTTTAATCACCTGAAGAAGTCAGGAAAGGCTTACATAGACATCACGACTCAGTGGGTACTTGCATTATGATTAGTTTCTAGAAATTAGCTTTGATTTTTCTCGATCCACTATATGAACGTCTAACCTAGTGTCTCACTTACCAGCATCACGTTCACAGAGTGGGCCGTCGTGTCCACACACGGTTTCAGGATGTCCTGATGGAATGCAGGAGTTAGGAGGCAGCGGTGTTGAAACCACCTGGGCCCATCTAAATTCAGGAGTCCTCTTCCTTGAGGAAGAAAACGAACATAACCTCATGCACTTTATTAGGTGAGGGGAGATGAGGAACACAGACAGCCTAATACCACTGGCTCAGGAGCAGACATGAAGTAGTAGTGAAAAACAAGAAGCTGACAGATGAGGACGGTCAGCTCTGATGCTCACACAAGGGTTAACGTGTTTAACGCTGTGAGAAAGTGTTCCAAAGCCTTAAAGGCCCTGAGGCCTGATGAGCCTTAGTTCCACAGTGATGGAATGTGGCATTTTGCATTGCGTATTCAATGAAGGCACACACACAAGGCATTTAACCTCAAGGTAAGACTTTTAGGTTTGAATAACATAATTTACACTTTTTAATTAACATTTTTTCATACAATGTATTTTGATCATAATTTTTGGCCTCCCCAAACTTCTCCCAGGTCCTTCCTCTCTGCCTACTCAACTTTATGGTTTTTTTCTCCTTTCTCTCAAAAAAGAAAAACATCAAAAACCAAAAAACCAAAATCAAAATGGACAAAGTAGAGGAATTAAATAAGATGAAACCAAACCAAATCAAAGTGCACAATAAACCACGGAGTCTGTTTTATGATGGCCACCTACTCTTGGGAGTGGACCCTGCCCTGAAATGTGATTAAGTCACACAGTAACACTCCACTGGAGAACACCGATTTTCCCTCTTTCAGTATTAATTGCAAATGATTTCTAGGTTAGTGTGGGACTTTGTGGTCATTTCTCACTCTCAGTGCTGGGATTTTGTGAATGACATCCCTTTCTGAGTGCTTACAAAATGCCAGGTTCATGGCATTTGGTTTGGTGACATTTGGTTTGGTGCTCTTAGAACGCCAGCTGTTGTATAAGGTGCTGGGAATGCGGCGTTCACCTCTCAGCAGCCGCAGCACTGACTCTCATGATCATTTCAAAGATGAGAAAAATGAGTCTGAGAGAGATTAAATTTCTTCCCTAAGCTCATGCTCAAGTAGTCTATTGGCACGAAAAGCAGCTTGTGAGTCTACGGGGCTCTGAATCCAAAGCCTATACTCTTTCACTTAATTCCTTCCTGGTCTAAAATAAATATCAATGGCATGAAGAAAGCAGCTTAATTTATCTGATTGCAGGATGAAGCCAAACTGCCTGTCAGAGAAAAATTTTACTGAGAGGTATATAAAAATAAGAGAACTCTGAAAAGAAAGGAAAAATATAAGGGCACATGAGAGAAGATAAGATTAAATCCTCCCTTAGTGGAGCTAAGACTGAAGAGTTCATGTGTTTCCTTGAAAATGGGACTTGAAGGAGAGAAACAGGCAAGGACGCTTTCTGTGACATTTTGCTGGGTTGACCTTTGACACTGGATTGACCTTAACTGTCTCCTAGATGGCTCTCCTCATAGATCTTACTCTTTAGAAATGTTGTGTGTTCATGTGTTCATGTGTCATCCACTGTTTTGTTTTGTTTTGGTTGTTGTTGTTAAATTGAGATAGAGTCTCTCACTAGCTTGGAATTTACCAATAGGTTAGGTTGGCTGTCCAGCCCAGAAACCTGCCTATTCTTGTTTTCCCAGGATTATAAGTCCCTGTTTTTTTGTTTGTTTGTTTGTTTTGTTTTTGTTTTTGTTTTTTTGGTTTTTTTTTTAATGTGGGTAATGGGGATTGAATTTGTGTCTCCAGATTCCAATTTTAAACTTTAAAAATAATATTTTTAGATGGGAATACAAAACACTGGCTTGCATCATGGAATTTTCATATTTACATGTCATTACACTCGGTGTTTACTTGGTGTTTACTCCCCCTCTGCCTCTACCCCCCACTTCCCTTGTGTCCCCTGCCTTCTCTGGATTGTTCTCTTCCTTCTCCCACATGGTCCCCCACTCTGACTCATGTCACATGTACTTGATGTCCCTTTCTTGATGCTTTTGAGTTCAGATATGAGTCTCTTTGGAATGCTCTGCTATGGAAGAGTGACTTGGAGTGAGAATGGGTGGCACATACATACCAATGCACGGAGTCATGAGCTGCTGCAGATACTGGGTCTTTGGGTCTGCAGAACCAAGAAGAGGAGAGCGCATTAGGGAAAACACTCATGACTAGTTCAAGTTGGGGAAGGCTCTCTTCCTTTGCCTGCACTCAGTGCAGAGAGTGGGCAAGAGGGAATCCCAGCTCACTTTCTATAGCCTTAGAGGCTGGGAAAACCCAAGTCTTGACTCAGTTCTGAGAAGAACGAGTTCCAGGACCTAAGCTCATGTTCTCCCTGGTTGCTATTCCCTTCAACAGTGCTGGCTCACTAGGGCATGGACAAGTTTTCAGAATGGGTGTTAGGATGTGTGTGCTTGTTGGAAAACACCAGATAGTGAAGTACAAAGGCCTCTTGATATGCTTGCAATTAATGGAAATAGCAGAGCTCAAAATGGCCATATTATGAAATCATTATTTCATATTATTATTATGTATTATTTTATATATTATATATTTGTTATATATTATATATGTTATTATGTATTATTAGTATTATGAAATCATTTGAATAGGAATTCTGTAAATGGATAGAGTGGATGGATGGAGGGAGTGGCCTCTCCTCTGCAAAGGAAGAGAACAATTTGAACCATAACCAAGAGTCTGGGCTGGTAAGTGAACGCTCCATCACCTTAGCTTCTGTTCAGACCCACAGAGGTAGGGTTCTGATTTCCTCTGGAGACTTAAGCTCATAATGCAGTGTGAATCAGTGTTGTTGACTCAAAAGTCCCCAAAGCAAGGAGACAAAGGAAGCCTCTGGCCATGCTGCTGGGGCAGCTGGGATTTATGGGGCCCTGAAGCCAAAACTAGACAAGGAACTGGGAGGTACATGGGACTTCCCCTTGCCAGGGAAGATCTGTCTCTTGTCCATACTTGCTCAGACTGTCTTCCAGCCCCACAGCTAATCATTGCTTTAGACTGGGCCTGTGCGTCATGTGGATCTCCTAGCAGGATTAGGACTCAGATTTTCATCTCATTCCTTACCTGTTCTGCTCAGAAATATCTTTGCATAGTCTGGATCATAGATGTAGAAAAATGCCTGGAAGGGCCCTATCCAGCAGGGGAAGGCACAAGGGTACTTTTTGACAATCTCATCAAGAGTCTCCATATTATCCTCCTGAAGAAACTACAGTAAAAAAGTACAGGAGATCAGAGAGTCAGTGGGGCTGGCATTGAGTTGGCTTGTTTTACAGACACATAGGGTGAGTTCATGGCCCACACTGGGCTGCACAGCAGAGAGACCTGACTCCTTTATGTAGGGAGTTGAAAGTCTTTCTCTAAGATCTCTAAGCTTGGGGATAATGTCCTAAACAAGGCTAGTGTATTTGGTTTTTCAGTTTAAACACATGTTCCACCATTGGACCAAATCCTTGCCATGTGACACATCCTGTGAGCTTTGTCCAGCAGAGGGTGAGATGATGAAATCCCCCCTTCTCTCTCTCTCTCTCTCTCTCTCTCTCTCTCTCTCTCTCTCTCTCTCTCACACACACACACACACACACACACACACACACACACACACAAACAAACAAACACACCCACCGAGGACATCACAGGCCTAGAGGAGGGGTAGAGCTGCCTGGCTGCAGAGTTTGTTTTCTTATGCTGGAAGCTACCAGCTTTCTGTTGGTCAAATGAACATGACCACTGTTCCTTCTCCCTTTTCTGTTCTCTGACTGCTAATTAGTGATTCTTTCTCATGACATTAACAACAAACACTTCTCTCTACAAACCTGGCAACTCCTACAAAAACATCCAGTTCTTTCCCTGCAATAGCAGAGAGGACTTTGAAACAAACACATAGATAAAACTCTTAGCTTCCAGAATCTATCTTATTTCTTTTGTGAAGATAGGATCTCATATTGTAGCTCAGGCTGGTCTTGAAATCACACCAAATCCTGCCTCAGGATCCTGAGTGCAGGGTTATAGAAGTGAGCTATCTATCATACATGGTCATCTACCTGCATTTATAATGCAAAGTACAAATAACACTGCTAGAGAGGGACTTTTGTTTCTCTCTCTTTTCTTTCATATATATATATATATATATATATATACATATATATACACATATATATACATATATATACATATACATGCATATATATACATATATACATCATATTGCTATGTGATATGTATACATGTGTATATGCATGTTTGAATACATACCTGTGTATGGAGGTGCACATACATATGTTTGCATATTCATGAATAGGCCTGAGGTTGATGTTGGGACACAATCATTCCTCTTCAATCTTTAGTTTTTTAAAGATTTATTTGTATGCATACTAGTTTTGTCTGCATGTATGTATGTGTAGCACATGCATGCCTGGTGCCTGCAGAATCAATAGATGATTGTGAGCCACGATACAGGGGCTGGGAATTGAACCTGAGTCCTCTGCAAGAGCAACAAATGCTTTAAATTGTGGAGTTACCTCTCCATCTCCTTCATTCTTATACTCTGATGGAGGGTCTCTAAACAAAACCCAGAGCCTTAAACAAAACCTAACTGGCATTTATATAGGTTCTGAGCATCTGAACTGTGGTTCTCTTGCTTTCAAAGCAAGAACTTTACTCACTGTGCCATCTCTCTCACCCATACCTTTCAGGTACAAGATTGCTAGTGGCTTAAGTACTCCCTGTAAATTACTGAAAATAAGATTTTCTTGCATCTACTTATGGTGTATGCTTGTATGGTTGCGATTCCTAAACACATTTGAACACAGTCATGGATATCTCCACCTTGGAGGAGATCTAAGGCTGTTGAAATTCTTCCTTGTGTGACTTCACACCATGTGCTGTGGTATTATTCTAATCCTCAGAAGAGGCAGAAAATAGCCATCCAGATCTTGTGTTATCAGTCAACTACTCTCATCCATGAACTTGTCTCTGGACCTAAACCTAGGCCTACTAAAAGGTCAAGATCTTAAAGACCTAGGTCCTGAAATGATGCTGCTCTTCCCACCATCAAGTCATCATGACGTTTTCTAACAGTGTAAACACTTATTAACTCACAAGCAGAGAGCATTTATGGAGGGCCTATAATGTACCAGATAATGAATAGTCAGAAGCAGCTTAAGGGAGGATTAATTTTGGCTCACAGCTTCAGGGGATACAGCTCATCATAGCAAGGAAGGTATGACATTATGTCTCACTGTTTGTCAGCAGGAGCTTATGGATTGTTCAAATCATGGAAAGCCAGTGAACAGAGACAACAGGACTGGGAGCAGGCTTGGGCTATAAGCCTCAAAGGTTCTCCTCCAATGACTTATGTCTGCCAGCCAACCTCTCTAAACTGCCACTGGCTGGGTAGTAGGTGTTTAGACATGTGAGCATATGTAGATATTTTAGATCTAGACCACAACATGAAGCTCAGGCAAGTTCTTGTTGACTCTGGAGTGGTCATGATGGAACTTAACATCTGTGGGGCTGTGGAATCCTGGGTGGTCAGCCACGCCCCCAGAACCCAGAGACCTAACATACAGCCCTTGCTAGGTCACGTAAGGCACGGGTCTCTGCCTCAAGATTTACATATTACCTAAAAGCCCTGCCCGCTTCCAATATAAGCAAACCCCTTCTGACATTTTTTGGGAGAGCTCGCCAGCATCCAAACTCATCGTTATGTCAATAAATCTCCACGTGTCTCTTGAAATCCTGGACTCATTGTGTAAGTCAAAGTCCGCGCAGGGGGGGTCAGGGGGGAGAGAAGCCTTTTCCGCCCTCCCTTGTGCTCTCTGTACTCTAGCGGGCCGGGGGACACTTTCTCCTGACAACAACGGCCCATGCACCGCCTTTGCGGGGCCCCTGGCCCCCGCCCTGTCTCACGTGCCCGGCGTCCGTGAGCCGCCCCCCCACCCGCTGCTGAGCCCCAGCTCGCGCCCAGGCGCGAGCTTTGACCAGCAAACATCTTAATTCACTAAGTGACATATGTCAAGTCCTGTGTGAGAGGAACAAAAATGGTGTTAGAACTCATGGAATGCAGCCCACTGGTTGGCACAATCATGATGGATGTGCCTTAGAGAGGCAGAGCCCCGAGAACTACGTATCCTGAGGACTTCATGCTGGTGTGGAGCATGCCTCTGCTTGTTGTACTCAGAAGCTTGACATCCTTCCTAGTCTATGTGATGTGTGAAGATTCTAAGGGGATTTCTAGCTCCCCACTGGACAGTATCATTGGCAATCACAATAATAGTGCTTAATCTTTCTTAGACATTGCTGCTGGAAGAATTTAATAATTCAATCACTATGCTAGGAAAGAACACACACACACATATTTAGCAATGACCACTGTACTTAGAAAGAATTTGGAAAATTAAATTGTTAGTGAAGTTAGGTTAAGATGTTTTTGCTAGTGGCTCTGATGTAGAAAATCTTAGGGAGCAATGTGAAGTTCAGAAAGGCACACTCTTAATAGTTAAGCTAGGGAATTTTTAAGGTCAAGAACAAGAACAATGGCAACTGTACCTCTTTTGCTAAAGCTGGGCTGTTGGCCAAGATAATGATTGATTTATTGTATGAATTTTTGACCTCAGCTTCCTGATATGATTTAATAAAAAATTGTTAATGAGTAGATACGTACCCTGAGGATTTAGAGTAGACACGACTGATTGTTTTTTACATAAAAGTTTAGATTTGTGATTTTTTTAAAAAAAATTGTAAGATTATTTTTTAAGGTAAACAATAAAATAATTGATCCTTTCTTTGTAACTACAAATTGCAGCCTGCCAGTAAGAAAAACTGACTGAGAAAATTACCTTGCTTGTTTATACTTTCTCAATCTATAATAGGTTGCTTAGTTGTGAATGTATGTGGGTTCTTGGGAAGAGTTTTCTTTTAACATGTACTACGTAATGTTTTTCATGTAAGGTATTGGAGAAACAATTTTTTAAAAAATAATCATTCACTAAAAGAAAAATAGAATGTAGTCACGTTGTAATTTCTATACAGCTTGAAAGAGTTTTCTGGTGCATACAAGCTGCGGGAGAATAAAAAGCTGTTGCAGTTTGCTTGTTGGAGCTTGTTGAAGTTTGCTTCATCTGTCCAGTGTGTGTGCGTGTGCATGTGTGTGTGTGTGTGTGATTCTTTCCCCTCTTTTTTCCTTTCTTCTTTTATTTAATGGCCTTTTCTGCCCCCCCGCAGGAGTTTTTCCCACCAGCCTCTTCCTGCCTCCAAAGGAATTCTTTGTTGGCCCCCTAGGGAGCGTCCTTGCCCTCAACTCTATCCCCTGCCTCAGTTTACCCTGGACGTCAAAGCTGGTCTTTGACAAATATGTTTTCAGTTTTTTCACTCATTAAACAAGTTTATCTCTCCAACAAGTCAATAATATGTTATACTGTATGTAAATAAACTAACGTTTCCAACCAAAAAGACAAACATTGCCAGAATGCACAAAAAACTATATATGTATTGACAGAAGATAATTTCTAAAAGGCCCTACATGCCTGGGAAACTCTGACATACTCATATTACCAAGGAAAGCTAGTGTAACTTCACCAGTGTGAGGTATGGCAGGCTTTAAGGCAAAGATTCTCACATAATAAAAGGGATATTTCACAATAACAAGAGTAGTCTGTTAGGAAGACAGCTAAACATTTGTGTGCACGCTAGATAATAACTTGAGAACTGATAAGGCAAGAACAGATGATAGAGTAAAGCCCAAAGACATCCACAGCCAAAGCCGCAAGTCTGGTTATAGCACTAGGCAGTCTCCACAGGCCAGTCTGCAATGAGACAATCACAGAAATCAAGGGTACTTCCAACGTTTGCAGCAATTCAACTTGTGACTTCTTGCAGACTTTACTGAGAAAAAGCAGAATGGAGATAAGTTATTTCTTTGCCTTTTGTGAGAATCACCTCTTTAATACTTCATTCTCAGTAGTTGGTAGGGTAGAGCTGTGAGATAATTTTCAGATTTTTTCCAGCCTTCAGTGGAGAACTTCTTAATTAAATTCTGGAAAGCGTGGGGTTGAAAATTAACTCTAATGAGATACAGAGTAAACAGAAGTTGAGGACTGAGAAGGTTAGGAAGAGTGAGTTAGGTGTGAAGGAGAGACAGGTTGAAGGAAGTGCTGGTGGAATCTCAGGTCTCTCTTCAATCAGCATAGACTTCAGTTGCCTAAAGGGACTTAATGAGAAGAGTTTGCTCTCTACACAAACCAAGCCAGAGAAACTTGGAGGTTAGAAGAAACTAGGCACTGTGGAAGTTAAGAGTGAGACATTGAACCACAATAAGGACCTAGGTAAAGGCTGTCTAACAAATCAGATGTCCTAGCTCTTCACCTCCTTACTCCAGAATGCCAAGTCACCAGGCATCCTCCTACGGAGCAGAAAGGACAGTTCTTCTGTAACTGTAACTGTAAAAGGATGATAGATACTGATGGTTCTGCTCCTCCCACAGTGACTTTTACACATTACTCTTTAGGAACGTTCTCTCTGAGTGCAAAAGACTTCCAAACCTCTGTAGCGTCTCATAGGATAAGAAAATACAGCCTCAAATCCCATGACATTTGAGGACAGCCCCTATCATGGAAAACACAAAGCTAAATGCACTGTGGTAGCCACCAACAAGATGGCCTCTAAGATCCCATCTCTGTGCTGTCCTCTCTCACAGTGTACCGGGATTTGTTGATGTGACCAATTACTCACAGCAGAAGTGGTGGCAGATAAGTTCCAGCTAGGTTTTAAAAGATTGCTGCCTCTTTCTTGACTTTTCCATCTTAACCTCTCTCCTCTTGTCCTGGGGAAAGGAAGCTGCCTTGTTGACAGTAGGAGGGCTAACTTTTCTCTTGTTTGGAATAGAAGGTGTTCAAGGATGTGGGGATTTTGATGATAAAACCAAGAAACAACCAGGTATCCTGGGACAAATGGGCACTGTACTATAAGTAGCCCTATGGAAAGAACCAGTACAGGGAAGCAAGGCTGCCAAAACCCATCAAGAACCATGTGAGTGAATTTGGAGGTGGGTTCTGTCTATCCAGTCGTTTAGACAGTTTCAGCCCTTGTCATTTCCATACAACCTTGTTAGAGACCTGGAGTTAGTGTCACCCAGCACTTGGAAGTCATTACTGAATCCCCAGCCCTTATACAAACTGCATGAAATAAAAATTGTTGTTTTAAGCTGCTAAATTTGAGAGAAACTTGTTAAAGATAACAATATACAAATAGGAAGGAAACAAAAGTATGCAGGGGTTAGAAAATTACAGAAAACTACAATACATCAGGGAAGATATGACATAGAATATGAATGTGCTCTGTGTTCTTCCACTCTGCCTCTGGACTTGATTTCATGAATGGCTCTGGTCAATCAATGTGAGTACAGCAAATGTGGCTGAGAGGTTTACAAACTGCTTGCAAGGCCAGATTTGCTCACTTGCTATCCTGGAACCTTGACACCAGGTAAGCGGGGTCAAGCTATCCAGCTATCCAGCTGAAAGATAATACAGCAGGCAGAAGAGACCAAGGAGTTTAGAATAACGGCCAGCCTTTATCTAACCTGCTGTGAACTGTGGCACATTAGTCAGCCTAGCCAAAGTTACTTAGAAAAATTTTGACATTGCTCAGCTCAAATGGCCAACCCAAACAATACTGAGCTTAAGAAATAGCTATTGGGAGGGGGGCTACATCCTGTGACCAGGCAGGATCCCAGGTGACAATAGGGACACCAACCCATCCACAAAACTTTTGACCCAAAACTTATCCTGTCTACAACAGATGCAGGGATTGGGGATGGAGCAGAATCTGAGGGAATGACCAACCATAAACTAGCCCAACTTGAGACCTATCCCATGGGCAAGCACCAATCCTTAACACTATTAATGATACTCTGTTATGCTTGCAGACAGGAGTTTAGCATAGCCGTCTTCTGAGAGGTGTCATCCATCAACTGACTCACACAGGTGCAGACACCCACAGCCAAACAGTGAATAGAACTTGGGGACTCTTATGGAAGAATAGGAGGAAGTATTGCAGTCCCAAGGGGATAGGAACTCCATAGGAAGACCAACAGAATCAACTAACCTGTACCCTTGGGGCTCTTAAAGTCTGAACCACCAACCAAAGAACATACCCGGGCAGGACCTAGGCCTCCCTGCACATATGTATCAGATGTGCAGCTTGGCCTTCATATGGGTCCTGGAGTGGGGGCTATCCCAAACACTGTTGCCTGCATGTGGGATATGTTCTCCTAGCCAGGCTGCCATGTCTGACCCCAGTGGGAGAGGAAGTGCCTAGCCTCACAGAGACTTGAAGTGCCAGGGTGGGGGTGGGAGATACCCAGAGGGGCCCCATCCACTCAGAGGAGGAGGGGAAAGGGAATAGGGGAAAGATTGTGGGAGGGGGTGATCAGGAGGGGGGCAATGAGCTGGATGTAAAATGAATAAGTAAAAAGTAAATAAAAATACCTTAATAATAATAATAATAATAATAATAATAGAAATGGCTATTGTTGCTGGGAGGTAGTGGTGCATGCCTTTAACCCCATCACTTGGGAGGCAGAGGCAGGTGGATCTCTGATTTGAGGCCAACCTGGCTTACATATTGAGCTCTGGGGCAGCCAGGGCTACACAAAGAAACCTTGTTGTATGTGTGTGGTGGGGGAGGGGAAGAAATGGCTATTGTCAAAGTGTGATGTGTTTATGTAATATAAGGTAATTGGTGGAAGAACAAATGGAGGATAAGACAGAACTCATGGAAACTAAAATTGTGACAGCCAGATTAAAAACATATTTTTTCAGATGTCTCAATAGTTAAAAGCATTTACTATTAACACAGGGGACCTGGATTTGGTTCCCAGAATCCACATGGCAGTTCCCAGCCATCCATAACTAGCTCCAGAAGATCTGATGTCCTCTTTTGACCTCTGTGGGTACCAGGCACATACATGATGTGTATACACACATCCATGCAAAAACACTCATACACTTGAAATAAATAAATCTAAAAAATTCAATGATACATCTGCTGGGTATATGCCCAAAATAAATAATTACTATTTCATTAAGACATCTGACTTCTATATTCACTATGGCATATATTTCTAATTTATAATGGCTGACTTAGGAATCAGCCTAAGTGTATATTACTGGATGAATGAAGGCAGAAAATGCTGTCGCTAAGCGTGGTGGCTCATGCCTGTGATCTCAGCACTTGGGAGGCAGAGATAGAAGGATCACTGCAAGTTTGAAGACAGCCTGGGCTACATAGTGAGTTCCAGGACAGCCTGGGCTATAGTGATTGTCCACATCAAACCTGAAATCCAAACTCCCAAACAATCAACATATATAAACAAAGAAAAGAGAGAGACAAAAAAAGAAAGACAAGACAAGAAAGCGTGGTTTATGTGCATCTGAGTGTACTTGAAGGAACCCTGAGTCAGCAGACGGCACATGGGTATGGTAGGTACATGGCAGAGACATAGTCTAGGAAACCGAGGAGCAAAAAACCCAGTGCAAGCTTTCCAGCCCACCCATTCCTGGAGAATTTGTGCAGGCTCTTCACAGAAGCGGTTCTTCCCCCATCCCCGGCCCCCGGCCCCCGGGGGATCCTAGGAGGAGGCACATCATCCTTCCCAACGCAGGATTTTCATTTTCTCTTAGTGCTCAAGTCTGTACCTTACTTAGGCCACTCAGGGAAAAGACTCACTTTCTTTTTGTAGACCTAGGACTTATCACACACAGCTGCTATTCCCAATGGGTTAATAGAATTTATCGGTCTGGGTAGGGAGTGGATTTGAAAAGCAGGAGACATGGAGCAAGTGATGTTCGATCTCCTTGCACTCAGCAAACCTTCCTCATCCAGAATCCGCAGAGCAATGGGGTGTGGCCACTCCCGCCTCTACAGGAAGCTTTAAAAAGACAATTATATTTTCTTTCCTTGTCTGAATGGACCAAGGGGGCCAATTATTGCGTTCACTTTTGCACATTTTCTACAACTAATAAGGATGAGTTAGAGCAAATACTGAGTTTTAAACAATACACGTAAAAGACATACCAAGATAACTGAAGACTGAGCTGACACCTAGTGTTCTTTTACAATATTCAGGCTTCCCAAATAACCCCGTCTCTAGCAACCCTTCCCTTGGTGGGTGGGGATGAGAGAGTCCCTAGTTTTGCAGAGGAGCTGAGAAGCACCCCACCCTCTCCCACCCCAGGGCTGGGAGTCCTAGAATAGCTCAGAACGGCATAGGAGGGATGGAAGCAGCGGCTAGGTTGTGGGCTTCCTCTGCAGCATCCTGCGGCTCCCCTCCCTCCATCTACCTTCTGGTGTCCCAGGAGCCAGTGGGCAGGAGGCCCCGGGAAGGGGCGCAGGTCGCGCAGCAGCCGCTGTCTCCGCAGGTAGAGCTTCATGGCCTGCATCAGTACCAGCGCCAGGCAGAACACCAAAGCTAGGTGCAAGGGCCGCGCCCAGCGAGTCTCCAGCCAGGAGGCCTCCATGACTCCGAGTTCGTTATCCTGCGGGCAATGGGTGGGTGGAGGATATGGTGGCGGTGGTGGGAAGCTCGTAGCTTTCTCCAGCCCGGAGCTGGCGTGAATCACCCAGCCCCCTCCTCCATTGAGCCCTGGAGTAACTGAGGTGGGGGGAGGGGCAGCTCCTGCCTGGGAAGAAGATGCTGGTCCTTCGGGATTTCCAACCCGCGCTAACCATTCACTGGTGCATGCTTGTTTTCAGGCAGACTTCTTGTACCTTCCCGGGGTGTCTTATTTTAAGTCTGACAGTTTCCAATCGCAGAAGATCTGAATTTAGACTTTGAAATAATGCTCAGGCTGATGTAATTATTTCTCTTCCTTGTCACGAACAAAAATAAACTGCTACGCGAAATGACCTGCTTTCCCACTCTGGAAATCTATGAGCACCCACAGGAACTAGGTGGGAGCCGAGGAGGCTATGGCTGTTATACATGTGCAGTGTGGCCTGCCAAACTGTGCTTGTGAATGTTTTGCCCTTGTTCCTCATCCGATTTCTAGCGTACACCAAGGTCCACCGTGGCCCCTTTCAAGCTATGTGAGAGTACCAAACCCTGAGATGGGAAGAGACAGACAGTGGTGCACCACTACAGAGTACTTCTATTATTCAGATACAATCAGCCCACTTATTCATGCTAAGGCAGAAGTATGGTAGTTTCGGAGTTTCAGCCCTGAGCAATAGACTCAATCTCAGTTACAAACTCCCTGTTTTCCTCCTTGTCAACGTCCTCACTCCGGACTCCTCCACCCCCATCCCAGCCTCTGAAGACAGACTTTATTTGACAGGGAAGCAGTCACCACAGACTTCAGGGGGAAGTGACTTCCTCTGGACCATATATTGATATTTTACATTTTCTGTTATGTCGTATTAGTTGGAGTTTCAGGGGCATCCTCCTGCCTCTGCCTGTCTCCATCTCTGGCTGTCTCAGAACCTTCTGTTGAACAGTTTCTGTTGGTAACCTTTAGCACCTTCCTTTTTCAGGTTCTTCCTGTGCGGGGCTCCCTGCTCCAGTCATGACAGATGAATGTTATCTCTCATAGTGAACACACGGTAAAGGTGCTGGAGACTGAAGCTCCTTGCTCTATCCTCTGGGTCCTGAGGGCTCTCAGTCTCAGGTCTTGCCTACTCTGGTCTCTGCTTCCCTTGGGCTGACTGATAACTAACAGGGTGAGGGGTTGGGATACTCCTCTGACTACTGAGCAGCGGCATAAGCCCAGATGGACAGACAGACAGGAGTGCTAAGGGAAAGATCACGTCTCGTTTTTTTTTTTTTTTGTTTTTTTTTTTTTTACATTTTTAAATTGGCAATGACTGCTTCAGTCTTTATTGATCTTGTGTATTTTCCCATTTCAATCAATCCAGCCTTACACTTTTTTTTTTTTGTTACAGAGATCCTGAAACTGATCAGGAATTTCTTCAACTTACGAAGTGAATACAGAAATGTTTTTAAAATTGTTACCCTTTTTCAACACTATCGGAGAAGTGTATTTTTGCTAACCAGGCCTAAATCTGAGAGGCTTTTCATGTTTTTGTAGAGTAGGAATAAACAGATGTTCTACACAAATAATCCTTAAATTATTTAAAGAAGTTATAAAATGTTTATTTATTATTGTCCATGTGTGTTTGCACTCACAGAGGACGACTTTCTAGGAACTGGCTCTCCATCGAGGTCTCTTGTTGTCTCTGTTGTTCTGTCTCAGGGTGACTCTTGTGCTCACCCCACCACCACTGTGCCACAAAAGTGCTGAGGTTACAGATGGTTGTGGCTAAAGGTTGGAACTCAGTCATCAGGGTTGTGTAGCAAACCTTTCTACCTGCTGAGCCATCTTGCTGGCACTAAATTATTCTCTTTTTTTTAAATAATATTTTATCAATTATTTGGGGATTTCACGTCATGTACCCCAATCACACTCACTTCCAAGACCTCTCAGGTTTGCTCTCCCATCTGTGACCTCCCTCACCCAATGTTAGCCCAGTTTGTGTTGCCTATATGTATTCACTGGAGCAAGGTCAAATTTCCAGTGTCCAGCTGTTTAAGGAAACTTTCTTCAGCCATACCCAGCCAGGAGCCATCAATTGTAGAGCTATATTTCAGCATCCTTATCATACTTTTTAAGAACTCTATTTGATGGTTTCCCGTCTTGGCTGTTACTTTTTATGGAGAGGGCTGGGGTAGGGTGAGGGTGAGGGTTGTCACTGAAGCCTTCTATGTCCCCTTTTCTCACCTGTGAGTCTGCAGATACTGATTCCACTCCAAAAGCAGCTTCCTACTCTTTATAGACAGCAGTAGCATGGATCATGGACTTCCACATGGTTTCTGGTGCTAGCACGGACCATGGACATGCACATGGTCTCCAGTCTCAGGTAACCATGTTCAATAGATCTTAGCATGGTCTCTGATGCCTGTACAAACCACAGACATTAACATGGCCCTCTGTTGTAGCATGGGCAACAGACACCATGATAGCCCTCAGCAGCAGCACAGGCCAAGGACATAAACATGGCCTCTGGGTGAAGGACACTAATATGGTCCCCAGCTGCAGCCTGACCAGTGAATTCATCATGGCTTCAGGCAGCAGCATAGACTGTGGACATCTGCATGGCCTTTGGTGGTAACACACAGCCTTCTCTCACACTTATCATTGCCACTGAGTTTCTAGTTCCTTCTCTCTCCACTGCACCCACCTCGACTTTCTTCCATCTTTCCCACCTCTCCAACCTCCTCATCACATATTTGTTTTGTCATACTGGCATTGAAAATTACAGAGCAGCCGGGCAGTGGTGGCGCACGCCTTTAATCCCAGCACTTGGGAGGCAGAGGCAGGTGGATTTCTGAGTTCGAGGCCAGCCTGGTCTACAGAGTGAGTTCCAGGACAGCCAGGGCTACACAGAGAAACCCTGTCTCAAAAAACCAAAAAAAAAAAAAAAAAGAAAGAAAGAAAGAAAGAAAATTACAGAGCATAACAGCATATATGTGTATATATAAAAATATTCATGGCAATGAGTTGTTGGTTTGGCTCAAGGCTTTTTGGTTTCTGATGCAACATAAATGCTAGACCATTGTCAGGACTCTTTATAGAGACAATATCCTGTGTACTGTATGGATGCATCACCTGTCAACTAAAAAATCTTCGCAGCACAGGAAGGGATAGAATCGATAGTGGGACATCTGGTAGGCAGAAAGAATTCTGGCATAGAGCAAGGCATGGGAAGAGGATGTGAGGAGGGCAGACTCATGGTTCCTGAGCAGAGGTAACCAGCCACATGGTAGGATATAGATTAGTATAAATGGGTTATTTTTAAATTATTAGCTAGTCAGGGAATGAGCCTAGCTGTATGCACTAGGTATTTGTAAATATATTTTGAGACTGAGTCATTATTCCAGGAGTTTGAGGCTAAGAGGAAAATACCTCATTAGAACTCTTCTTTATCCTGCTGTTGCCCAGAGTCAGGGTGAACTTCCAGCTACTCAGGGCATCAGAGGGTAGGTTCTGACCAAGTTGCAGGCTGCTGCACACCTCCCCATGCTTGATGTTAACCTTCCCAAGGCTCACTTGGCTCTACCTTTGTGCTTGTAGCTTGCAGAAGCACCACTGTGCACTCTCCCTTCATCTCCCAGCAGGACAAGCAGCACAAGCTGCAGCTGCAGCAGCTCTAGGCTGGGCCCCAGCCAAGGGACCTAGGACTGGGCCTATTCAGTCAGTGATGACACCTGGTTCTGCAGGATCACTCCTCCACATGCCACAGCACCTTGTAGATGGAGTAGATGTTGGGATGGACTGACTCAAAGTGCTGGATCTGGACCAGGATGGCAGCAGAGTTGGCCAACCTATACAAGATTACTCCTGGCTTTTTTTTTTTTTTTGAACAAAATAAAATGTAAGATAAAATGAAAGCTATCATGTCAATGTCAGACAAGCTATGCCAACAGAAAAATAAAAGATCCCCAAGAAAAGGCATGAGAATCAGAGACTTATTGTCTTACATCCAGGAGCCGAATAAGGTACTAAACTGAAAGCTATAATATCTATGCAAAGAACCCAGGTCAGACCCATGTAGGCCCTGTGACTGCGGCTACAGTCTCTCTGAGTTCATACGAGCTCACTCATTTATTTTTGAGCACTTTGTTCTCCTGGTGTCCTCTGTCTTTCCAACTTCTTCTGCCTCCTGTTCTTGTGGGTTCCCTGAGCTCTGAGGGGAGGGATTGGATGGAGACATTTTATTTAGAGCTATGCATCTGTGTGCATGTCAACATTTGTTTTTCCCTTTAGACTATTCAGTTCACTTAGATTATATTATAGTGTAAAAGTCACAAACTATGAAGAAGAGTTAACCTGTCAAATTCGCATCGTCTCTGGGGTAAGTGTTAGCCATGTATTTTCAATATTACACAGTACAGTTGGAAGAAGCATGTCTTTCTTATCCTTCTAAAGGAAGTTATCTTTGAGTGGCTAGGGCACACAGGAAAAAAAATCCTAATTTTATTTAAACTAAGTTTTATTTTATTTTTTATTTTTAAAATAAAAATTGTAATTAAAAATACTTTAATTTTTACTTAATTTTATTTAAGTAGGTTCAAGGGGATGATGATCCTTGCCAACTAGAGGAAGCATAGAATGTTACTTTTACTTTGCAGTTCAGAATGTCTGGGCTGATTTAATTGGTCATTCATTTAAATAGTCCTTCTATGCTGTTGAAGATGTTTTCTCTGTGGATGACATCCACAGTTGGCTTATGTCAGTTCTAAGAGGTGGCTCTTGATAATCACAGTGGGATTTATCACTCACTGGGCACCTTGAGGGGGCTTCCAGAGCTGAAAGATTAAAGAAAGGGGTCCTCCCTGAGAGCTTGTGTGAGGCTTGGTTCTCACTCAGGGAGAGCATCTGTCACAGCTGCCCCACAGAAGTGTAACTATAATCTGTGTTGTTTAAGCCATAGAAGTGTGTTAGTTCAAGAGTGCAAAGAAGGAAGTCGAAATAAGGCAGAGACAAATAAGAAGGGAAAGTCAGGTAGAGGGGCAGGCAGGCCATCGCTTGGACTCACAGACAGACAAAGTGTTGGGGAGCTGAGAAGGATGTGGCAGAGAAAAAGGCAGAGAAACAGGAGGCCTGGTGACTCCACAGCAGACAGGCAGGGAGAGAGGCAGGTGGGCTAATAGAAGCAGGAAGCAGAAAGTCAGACAGGACACAGGAGCAGTGACAGGAAGATAGGATGGCAGGCAGCAGGTACTTGGACCCTGTCACTGTACCCAGTAGCACTAGTGGAGCTTCCTGAGATGCAGGTAGATCCCATTCTTGGACTTTAAAACGAGTTGTTGAGTAGGGATTGGGACCCTGGTGGGATCTGGCAGCAGTTGAAATCAGAGCAGGGTCAGGGCCACAGCCACCTTCAGTGCATTCATGGCAAGTTGCTTCCCAATGCAGCTCCTATGTAAGAAAAAGTCAATAAAAACATAACTAAAAAATCCCACAAAACCAAAAACAAAGCACCAGCAACAACAAAATGGTCTCCTGTTCTGTGCAGAGTTGGGCAGGGATTGTTCCCTCACTGAAACTCCCTTTCCCTCATCCACACATCCATCTCTGCTCCTGTGTTTTGACAAGGCCTCCCTGTCCTCCAGGACTAAGTCTGACCCAGTCCTGGTTTCAGAGGAGTGACATCTGTTAGGACAGGGCAAGCACTCTAGGGGGCAGTGTAACAACATTTAGCATCATACATTCAGTGGTCGGGGAAGTTCACTTCTTCCACTGAGAGTTTTAGGTTTCCCCAGTAACATCAGTGGTCAGAGCTACCAAGGAAGAGGAGGAAGACACTTCCAAGGGGTAATGTGGTATGAAGGCAAAGGATCGACATGCATCAGAGGGGAACCAGAGAAGACATCAGTCTGGAGATCTTCAAGCTGCCTCACCATCTGTCTCCATTCAGTGTTCAGACTCAATTCTTCTTATAGCTCAACAGCACACCTGTCATTTCTAATGTCCCTTCTTGCAAGCTTAATCATTGTCTCCCAAACTTTACTGGTATCCTTAAAGAGGAACCTTCTTAATGACCCTTAATGCCTTACTTCAGGTAGAACAGTGTCAAAGAAGCCAGGAGTGTGTCACTGTGCTCCCTGGGTACCTCTTCCTACCTCTTATCAGCTCTACTTTCTTTGTTAAATTGTGTTATTGAGTTTGCTGAAAACAGCCTCTCTCACCCTCTGCCTGCATTTTCTAAAGGTTCAGCCAATGGACTACGTGTTCTACCAGCCCCCCCTCTCTCAACTCAGACATCCAATAGACCATACATCCTTTATTCAAGGGCACAGGAGTAAGGGTGTAGGACATCGTTAAGAATGAGTATGTTTCCACCAACTGTTCAATGAGCTACAGAGGTGTGAAAGACTGAGGGATTGACGTGTGTGCATCAGGTGTCAATGTCTGATTCTGTGTAATAAAAATGTGGTCTCATTAAGTCAGAGGAGGACCCATTTCTCTAGGTCCCACTCTTAGGGCACTCTTGGGAACTCGATGCCCCTAATCAGCTGGAAATAGTCTAATACTAATGTCTCTACTTTATGACCCCCTAACTTCATTCAGGGATCTCTTTCCTTTACTCTCTATCCCCTTTTCTCTCTTTTATGTAGGTTCAGGGGTTGAAAGGGTAGAAAAAGGAAGGAGAAGGGTGTGTGCACTTGTATACTTAGAGTATATAATTTCTAAGAGAAATTTCAAAGTATAAAGATCTCATTTTCCTTGTCAAGTTTTGATAACCAGGAATCTTGTAAATGTCACATTACCAATATTTAGTTGAAGTTTATGTTCAAGAGAGTACTGACATGGGCATGATGCACATTGGTGAAAAATGTTCCTAGAAGCACCAGGGTGGCTTTTCAATCATTATACTCCACAGCTACACACGGCAAACAACTGAAAAGCAAACCTTGGCAAATTAATCATCTGCTGCAGTATTCCAGCATTAGAAAACTACTCAGAAAGAGTGCTGGGCTGGTTCAAGAACATATGGAGAGAAGAATCCTGCAACTAAAAAAGCACAGCACCTGAATTAAATTCACATTACTTTGTCTCTAATGGGGAAGGACATAGCAGAATATACTGAGGTAGGGAAATCCACTGACACTGAAACTCACTGGCTGTCAAGAAGGTTACTTGATTAACATTTCCACTGAGTGCTTTGAAATGTTACCTTTCTTTTGCACACACTCACAGACCCACAACAACCTTCTCTTCTATACACCAGCAAACAAAAGCATGCCTGACTGGCACATATGAACATAGATCACATACATTGGTATAATTCACCTCTACCCTGTTACCTACATGGAATGCTTTACCTTGATGCTCCTGAGAAGGGCAGGAAAGCATGGCTGTGTTGGGAAGAATCCATTGCAAACTGGGAAGGATCAAACACTTGCAGAGAGAATACCAAGGACAAAACAGGCAATGGTCACACCCTTGTTCTTAACCTGTGAGGGACAAAATTCTCAGGAAAGATCAGGAAGAGGCACTGGAATTGGGGTATGTTTCCCTTTGTACTCCAGCAATGCCTACCTCTGGATTTGGCCACACTTTTGGGTTGTGGTGAAGGACATAAAATTAAAGTACAACTGTGATACCTGTGAGGCAGGTGGGGGAGAGAGAAAATACATGGAATGAATGTCTGGTCTGGTGGACAATAGGGTCCTTTTGTACGCCTGGTTCCATGAATACTAAGGGTTGTCAGCATGACCTTGTTGGAAAGGTGAAGAGAAGATGATGATGCCTGTGGAATAAAATGTAGGAAAGCATTGGAAACTCGTTGTGAAGTCACTCTTAGTGACAACTCACATTTGTCAAACGCCTTCCATGGACTGGAGAACATAAAACATTAACTGTGCTCTCTATGAACAGTCAGAGGATACCTCAGATCAGAGCAAAAACAATTCATGGCACAGAACTTTCTGAAACGTTCACTTGCTGTACCCTATCTAAAAAACCACATCACACTCACATCTACCTCGTCTCTCCATCCTTTCCTTCCTGGAAGTGAGACTTGTATAGCTCTAGTCATGAGTTCATTTTTATTGGTTATGGGTGTTAAAAACCCTGAGGGTTGAATCATCACTGTGTAAATGAATATGTTTTCTAAGGAATAAATTACCCCAATTTAGTGTGAAGAATGCTTTTAGGGGTATACAGCCAAGAAATAATAGGTCCTTTTGTGCTATCAGGGATCATTGTAGGATGTTGAATTCTAAAACTATGAGTGGTTAAGAGTGCTGCTTACTCTTTGAGAAGGCTTGGGTTTAGTTTTTTAGCATCCATGTGGCAGCTGACAGCAGTTTATATCTTTAGTGTCAGAACATCGAAAACCCTCTCCTGTTCCTCAATGGCACTTCATGCCCTGAGACATAACAGGCAGGCAAAACACCTATCCACATTAAGAAAAATAAATAAAGGAATATAATCAAATCTCAGAGGGAAAAAAATCATGGAATCTAAATAAAGGAAACTGTTGTTATGAAAGTGTGGATTCCAAACCACAAAATTGTGATTATTGAAAATTACTAATGCCATTCTAATTAAATACAAACATGCATGTCATTTTTGCCATGATAGCTGCACAGATTTACTTACAAGAAGAAGATTTAATGAATCTCGAACTCTAGAAGCACACATAAACTTCTGATCCTTCCTTGTCCCCAGAAACTCAAGTCATCGAAGGTAAAAGCTCATACCTTTAGGTAAGGAGTGTCCATTGTGGAAGGTGACAGGTGTGTTAAGCTTTCTGCCAACAGATGGTATTGGTGGGTAGATCCTTATGTCTTCCTTGGTGCATATGGTGGTGTGGGTGATCCAGTGCAGGTGGCCCCTGAAACCAAGCCCATCCTGAAAAGCAAGCTGAGCCTGAGAGAACCAGAGACTCCATATACCAGAAGACAGTGTTTCATTTTTTTCTTGAGCTGCCACTCACCATGTGATGGTGGATCCATCCCTAAGAAGGCTCTGGATCTCCTCTCTGCATCTCTACTGGTGGTGAGGATGTGTGGCCACAGCATAGACGACCCAGGAGATACCACTGGCTGATGTATCATGACCGCCAAACATAAATGAGTCTACCTCAGCATGCAATTCTTTATCAGACAAGCTGCTCCCATCCTCCATCTAGAGAGTCCATTGTAGGAGGAGCTAAAGTGGGAGGAGTAAGGAGAGGAAGTAGAGGAGTAGGAAGAAGAAGAGGAGAAAGAAGAGGAGGAGCTAGGAGACAGGAGAGGAGGACAAGAGATGTAGGAGAGGTGGAGAGCCATGCAGGTATGGAGAGCAGTTGTGGGCAACAACTTTTATTTAGGTTAGCTAATTGGGAAATGACTCTCTTTGTATGGGCATATTGTTATTGAGTATTACCAAACATATAAAGCCTTTGATTCATCTTTAAGCATTAGAGTCTCATTTTCTTACTGGGCCCACATGGATGGAGGGATGGTCTGGGCAATGCCCAGCCTTGAGGAGACAGCCTGGGAGATTGGCAGAGCCATCTCCCATGCTGGTGTCTCGTGGGTGGCAGGGCTGGTGTTTCTGGTGGGCCAGTTCTAGCTGAGGCATGCACATGGCCTCCAGCTGAGAAACATGGCAGCTGAGCTAGGCCGCTACAACAGTCCATGGTGAGAGAGCAGTCTTTGTCACTTAGTTTAATCCTGGGCAGAGTCTCAGGACTCATCTCTACCTACTCACTCTGGAGAATAGAAGGATATCCAGGAAATCCAAATGTCTCTTTCCTCTGAGTTTCTTCATTGATTCCTTGTCCTGTACCTGAGCTTTCCTCAGCTTGACAACCTGGTCTGTCCCATGAAAATGGGTAAGAGACAAAGATGAGGACTACAACAACCCTCAGCAGGTCTGTGACTTCCCTAGTCCCAGTCTAAATGTTGTACAGAGCTCAGGAAGCATGTAGAGGCACAGTGTTGAGAGTCTAACTCCATCTGAAAGATGTTTAGTTTTCACCTCTGGACCATGATTCATGCAGTGTGTGCTTGGGTTGCTTTAATGGGCATCAAACAGCATTGCTTAAACAGTGGCAGAAATAATCACTCCCAGGCTTAGAGACACTCTCCCATCTCTATTACTGATATTGGTGCCTGGGAAATACCCAGGATAATTGCATGTAAATCTTTTAGGAATACTCGAGGCATTGAGCCTACCTGAGATGTCATGGCCAGTTCATTTAGACTGAACCTGTTAAAGGAGAAAACAAAACCTGTGTGTTTATGGGTGATCTGGCAGGCAGAGTTGGTCCTTCGGCCATGGGAAGTCAGATTACAGACAATGTAGTTGTGGAGGAAGACGTTCTTAATCTGGGAAACCACTAGGCTGCTCAGGTCACTAACAGCCTGGAGGTAGGACTTAGAATTTCTGAGGAAGAGGATTCAAAACAGGATGGTAGTAGGAATATCTGTCCTGGAAACAGAAGTGGAGTTTTGGTGAGGATTCCTCATAAGAAGGTTTAATAAGTAGCAGGGAGGTACACATCCATTCTGTGTTATAGCCCTGTGAATGGGGTATATGACTAGGGCAGTGTTGGATCTGCTTTTTAGTTAGAACTTGCCTGATCCCAGGGTCATAATCTTTCTTTTGGTGGAGATGAGCATCCTATCAGCCCTACCTGTCTTCTCTGATGAGCTGCATCAGTTGGTAAGAATATGCCCTGGTAACTGAAGGCACACTTCATGATGGTGTCCAACATCATCAAGGAGACATAGTGAAAGATCTCTAGAGTGGTGTCTTGGCAAGTGATCTGCTCCCAATTGTCCTGTGATGGAAGTATGACATGGTTTTCTCATCCCTCCCAGAGGTGCTGTGAAAATTACACAAGATTCTTCTTGCCACACCAGATACTCAGTTCTACATACCTGCAAGTATACCTCCTATATTAAGAATGTGAAGATATATTTGTACTGTCATGCCTGTTTTCCAGAAAATCCATTATTAGGTTGGCTAGTTCCCTCAATATCATGTGATTGTATCTCAGTTTTTGGAATTAGTTATGACCTTTAAGCTTTTACAAAGTCTCATCCTCCTCAGTGCTCATAAGGATTAATTAGATTGAAAAATTGACCATTTCTCAAACATGAACATAAAACCACTTTGGGAAATGAAAGGCAATGAGACAGCGGATGTGATCCCAATGGGGCCATCCTGATGTCACTTCCTCTTCATATGTCAAAGTCAGATGAGAACAAAGCACTGGGGGTAGCGGTGGAGGGGATTAGAAATAAAGTTTCCTATGGGAAGGGTGAAATGATGGAAGGAAACCAATGATGGAAGGGGATGTCTCAGCGGGCCCATGCTGAGGCATCTCTTCCTCCTGAGAGACCAGCCACACAATGGTATAGCATAGAATAGAGTTTATTCAGGGCA